>NW_023425366.1:51668307-52225807 GCF_014108415.1 Molossus molossus | reverse complement strand
AGTATATCTATGCCGGGCTCCTATTTCAAACTGAGAACCAGAATCTGTAAGGATGGGCCCAGGCATCAGCATTTTAAAATCTCCGCAGGTACAGCAAGTGGTCCTGCTGGTGAAGAGGGGATGTGTTCAGGGAAGGAAACACTGGGGTCTCAACTACTGCTCATGATCTGTTTCCTTAAGCACTGAGTAGTGAGTACACAGGTGTTTACTGAATTGTACTTTCTGGTTTGTTGTGTATCTTAAATAATGCAAAATAAATATAAAATGGCCCTGGCCGGTTTGGCTCAGCGGTTGGATTGTCCGCCTGCGGTCCTGAGAGACCCGGGTTCGGTTCCCGCTAAGGGCACGTACCTCGGTTGCAGTTTGTCCCCAGCCCTGGTTGGTCATGCGGGTGGCAGCCACTCGATGTGTCCCTTTCACATCGATGTTTCCCTCTCTCTCCCTTCCTCTCTCTCCCACTCTATCTGTACAAAAAATGGAAAAATGTCCTCGGGTGAGGATAAAAAAAAAAAATGTATTTCATTTTGTGGAAAAGCCTATTTTCTATGTTTGGGTTAACATTAATTGAGCAGTAACCACTACATACATACTCCACATATACTATTTTTTCTAACAAAGTCTTCATTTGGTAAAATATGATACTGTATTTAAAATTCCTCAGAATATAGATTGCCTCCCTGAAATCTGATCAAATGAAATCCTGGAAAACTGGGCTGGGACTCAGGAGACTTGTCTCAAGATAAGTAACTGTGCTGCGCCTCAGTAAGGTGGGCACAGCATCTCAGGTGACAGTCACAGCCGTCCCACCTCTTCAGAGCTGAGGTTCAAGCTTCCAGAAGGCTGTCACCTCAGAGGCTGGAGCTCAGATGTAAGCCCAGACCTGCCTTACGTGGAAGGCCACGCTCTTCCTTATATATTCACTTATACCTCAATTTGTTCCAGAAACGTCTTAATGATGGTGTTCGAAAAGATGTTGAGTAAAAGTGTTAACATGACTTGTGAATAAGAACCGAGAGAGCTGGCGGAGAAGAAGGAGCATGAACGAGGCAGATGCAGCGGGGAGCAGTGTGTACCCGCGGCCGGCCCGGCCAGCGCAGTGGGCTACAGCCAGAGGGAGGCTGCCCGGCCACCCCCACGCACCGCAGTCCACAGTGCCGGCCTCCCGCGCCGTCCTCACAGTGCTCCCCACAACCCCCCCTCCCCAGTCCTGCTGGTGGGAAGGCTGTTCTTTCTGAAATATTATTACTACACTCAGTGAGCGTCACTGGGCAAGCGGAAGGGAGTATGATATACGCCACTGTGCCTGGAAAACAATGCTGGGGGAGGGGGGAGGCCATCCTCTGGTGGTCACTGAGGTGGCAATTAAAAATCAATGCAGAGGACATGCAGATGCCGTCAGATTCAGACACAGGAATCGGGGCCAGCAGAGTCTAATGGAGACGCCATCCCCTCCCCACAAATGTCAGATGAAAGAATTATTCCAAGAACACAGCCATTTCATCTATGCACGCGAGAAAAGAACTCAGCCTAAGATCCACTATGCATTAAAATGGAAAGAAAAAATGGTCTAGAATACAATCCGTGAGATGGGAGTACCCGAAGGAGCTGGCACAAGGAAGCCTTAGTGAGCATTCTCTTTATTTTTTTTTTTCACTTTATCTGTGCATTTATTGGTTTATTCTTTTTTTAATTAATTAATTTATTTTTGTCACAGATGTTTCTCCTTTCCCCCCTCTGATTTCCCCCTCCCCCCAGCAAGCATTCTCTTTAGAGGGGGGGAAAAGCAACAACCCTAACTGCATCTCAATGTCATTATTTCAAAAGGCTTTACATGCAATGCAAGAATAAAGGCACGAAGCTTTTATAAACGTAGCAATTCAGCCACAGTGTCACTGGGCTCAGAGTGTGCAGAAACACCATCCCCAGATCCCAAAGGTCAAACCAGAGTCTGACGTAGAAAGCAGTGGAATTTAAAGGCAACCGCAAAACGTGACATCCCTCCACTGACTTCCTTCCTTTTTTTAGAGGCATTACTGATAATAGAAACTGCAGGATGACTTCAAGCATTTCAAATTACATCGTATAATAGAGAACAAACAAAGAACAGCTGATTTTTGATTATTCAGATTATGGAAAAACCCAAGCATTTCAGATACTCTTCCATCCTCCTCTCTGCCTTCTCTTTAACATTAAATGAAAACAGGAGAAAGTGAGGAGAGATAATATTCAGATCAGTCAGTTCTGCTACATGATCCACAAGCAGTTCTGGTAAATAGATTTGTTGGGCAAGGAGACAGAAACCATCTGCTCCAATGAGTTTGAGATTTCCTGTGGATTTCATTTAGCCATGCTGCCTCTGCCCTCAAGTTCATCCTTGATAATCTAGAACTACGTTAGAGAACCAATAGCTAAATGTCTTCCCCGCTTGGCTCCAGGGAAATCTCACATTCGGTTCATGGTGACCCTAAAGGAACTCTGGCCACATGTAGTACTGCACCAAAAATTCGAGCACGCTGGCTTTCCTGACTCGAGTACGTGAGAACCACACACGGGTGAACTGCGACCGCCAGTCTCAGATCGCATGGACCTCAGGGGGAACGAATCAGCCTCAAGAACCAATCCTCATTTTAAAATTAATCCCGTTTCAACAAATCCCACTTAAAAGTAATTCATGAGCAGGAACCTGCAAAATGCAAATGCCTTCCTTTTTGAAAAGAATTTTACTTAATGGAAAAGAACAACGATTTCCATTATTTATAAGAAGTACAGTTGACATCCTAAAGCTGTAAAATCTAAGTGAAGCACTACACAGTGAAAACCTCCACACTTATCGAAGCTTAGCTACCTCACAGCTGCCCGAGACCAGCAGGGCCCACCCGGGGTACGGGCAGGGGACTGTGACCTAACCAAAGGACACACAGGGCCAGCAAGCCGCCACCTTGCCATGGCCTTCTGGCTCCCCCGTGGCTTACATCAAAAGCCAAGGTGACCACACCCACAATCTAATTTCTTCTTTAAAAATAATGTTTGTTAATATTTAGGGAAGAAAATATGGGAGCATCAGGAGGGTGGACACGGCCTCTTTAAGCGCATGCGTGTGAGCTGAGGAAGGGCTCCCATGGCAGCCCAGAGTTAGAAAGGTGTACAGAATAACCTATCTTTAACTTATTCAACAATAAAGAGAAGTTAAAAAAAAAAAAAGAAAGGTACACAGAATAAATGTGTCCACTGCTGGAGGGAAAAAGGACAATAAAACTCCCTAGAACAGCAAAAGATTAACGGAGTCCCAAAGTCCATTTTCTCCTCAACCAGAGTACATTTCCCTTAAAAAGTGGTTCAAACTCACAACCTGTCCTCTCTCATCTCCCTCTCCTCTTGGCCCGAGAACAGGCTGGGCTGTACACCCCTGTCCCATAGAGGAATGGCAAGTGAGAGCTCCCGTTTACTTGGCTCTAAAGCCACCCACTCACTCATTCAGATAAACCTCAGGCTCCCCTTTCTGTACTCAAGGCATTAAAATACCTTCATCAGAGAGCACAGCGTTCTGCAATTAATTCAATAACGCTGGTAAGTAATAAGCCGGAGGTACCTGCAGGGTGCACTGGGAACTCCGGCAGGATGCATTTTGAGCCCTCTGGAATTCAGGCAGCTTCTAGGAAGCTCCCCTGGAGCTCAGTGATGAAGGAGCATCAGCATCACCTGGAACTTACCAGCACTGGAAAATCTCAAGCCTGTCCAGACCTGCTGAATCAGAAACTCTGGGGGTGGGCCCAGCACTGTGCATACTGACTGACGCTCCCGGTGACTGTGATGCTCCCTGAAGTGCGGGAACCACTGGTGCTGACAAGAGATGAGGAGTCCCTGCTCTAGGAGCAGCGGTGGGGGACAGAAAGAAGAGGATGGAGTAGAGGCAGATATAGGTCATAGAATTAACTGAGACCTGTGAGCAACAGAGGGGAAAGAAAGGGAAGTTCAAGGATTTGGGTGTGAGTGATGGAGTGGTGCCGTCAAAAATACAAGAGGTCACGTGAGCTTATGGGGGATGATCAACTAACTGATCATCTCGAGTGCAGGACATTCGGAGTTTGAGATGCCTCAGGCCCTCCAACTTCTCAGGCTGTGACACCAGCATGGAGGCGGGGCAGTTAAAGCTACACCATCACTCAGGGATAACAGCCACTTTCCACAGCTGTCTTTGGACCAGGAACACTCATGGAATTCCAGGAAAACCAGAGGTCTGAACAGCAGCTAATGCAACCCAAGGTCTCACAGCCAAACACCAGTCCTAAGTCAAAGCTTCTCCAGTTATATAGATTGTCTGAAGATTTCTCAAGACGGGCTCATGGGAAGCAAATTCCCTGATTTCTGGCAAGTTCAAACAATTTGTTTCTGGTGTTTATATTTTAAGGTCAGATTGGCTGGATATAGATTAACTGGCTCACTTTTTCTTTTCTAGAGTCTCTAAACATGTTTCTCTACTCTCGTGCTTTAAGCATTGCTATCAAGGTCTGATACCAATCTGACTTTCTTTCCCTTCCATATAACAATCTTTTTGCCAGGATGCCCCAAAATATTTGTTTTTCTTTAAGGCCAATTATAACACTAGAATATGTAGTGGTATTGTCCATTCTGGATCAATTTTCCCAGTATGTAGTGTACCCTTTCTGTAGGTGGGTTCCAGTCTTTATCCAGGAAGGTTTTCTTTAATTTAATTTTAAATATGTTTTCTATTCCATTGATTTGTTTTCATTTTCATTTTTCATATGTACCTCAACCAAGGTACGTGCCCTTCACTGGGATCGAATCCGCGACTCATTGGTCCACTGACCGACGTTCTAACTGCTGAGCCAAAACGGCCAGGGCTCTTTCATAGCTTTTAATCATTTTCTTAATTTCTTTTAGCTCATTTTGAAATATTAGGTTGCAGTTTCTTCTTGTTTTGTGGGCGTATTTTTCTCACGAGCCTTCACTGTCTGCCAGTTGGAGCCTGTGAAGCCCCCTCTAATTTGGGCTGATGTTCTCAAATCATCTCACCAAGCCCCGTCTCCCACTGGCAGCCCCCCCCCCCCCACCGTAAGAGTGCTTAGGGGCGATGTCAGGGCTCCTGGGCCCTCAGGACCATCAGAAGCCCTCTGTCTTCCAGGCACTTCTTCCTGCAGAACTCCTTGTTACTGATAGTGGTTTGGACCCAACAGCTTATATTTTGGAATTTATAGACTTAACTCTGACACTTAGTTTTGTAAAACATGCTCTTGTGGGTGTGTGCTTTTCTACCACTATTGCTCTATTTTTATGGGGGTAAATTATAGGGGATTAAAAATGATGCCATTAAAAGTAGAAGCCATAAAAAACAGGTAAGTTGAACTTCATCAAAACTGAAAACTTCTGCTTTTAAAAGAAACTGTGAAAAGAATGAAAAGATAAGCAACAGGTAGGGCAAAAATATGTTCAAACACATACCTGATAAAGGACTCGTATCCAAAATAACACAAATGCTAAAACTCAACAATAAGGAAACAAAAAACCCAGTTGAAAAAATGGGAACATACTGGACATAAACCTTACCCAAGAACATATACAGATGTCAAATAGCCTGGGAAAGATGTTCAGTATCATCTGTCACTAGAGAACTGCAAATTAAAACAACGGGATACCATTGCGCACCCACTGGAATGGCTAAGATCCAGAAACCCTGACAGTTCCCATTGCTGGTGAGGATGCACAGTGATGCTTATTTAAAAGAGCAAAAGCAAAACTCTGAGGAAGAAATTCTTTCATTCAAACATTTCTTCAACACACGTTTACTGAGCACTTCCTGTCCTCTAGTCACTGGAGGAAAAATGCTCCCTGCGGTACAAGCTAATAAGCGGCCTGACTGGGATGTGAACTCAGACTTTCCGACTCCAGAAACTGCTCACACGCGACATCGCACGCCAGGTTATCTGTCATCAGGCGGTCCGGTGTGTAACAGCAAGCAGACTGAACTAAATGGAATGATGTGCTGCCTTCCTAGGAGGGAAGTCAGTATTAAAAAACGTTGTCTCCCCTCAATTAATCAATCTATTGATTACTATAAATATCCTGGCACAACTTTTTAAACTTGCAAAATGACTCTCAGATTCATGTAGAAGAATAACTGCCAGCAACTGGCTAACAAAATTATGAAGGAAGAGTGAAGAGTATTTTGCTCGGCCAGATGTAATAACTGACTTCAAAGATACAACTACTGAAACAGTGTAGTTCTGGCAGAGACATCAATGAAAGACAACAGAACCCTTAGGAACGAACACACACACACACACACACACACACACACCCCATATAAATATGTATATGAGCAAATAAATATTTATAAAGCTTTCCAGTTTCTAGCCTTTCTATTATCTTTTATCGATCTCTCTGTTAGAACCATGCTGTCTTGGAAGTATGATTTTAGTAAACAGTGAAAGTGTCATTTTATGTCAGGAGGGAAGAAGGGGATAATTCAATAATTTCAATAATTATAGGATAATTGGTTAAAATGTGGAGAAAAATTAAGTTATTAACACCATGTATCAAAATAAATACCCAAATAACTTCCAGATAAAATTATTCAAAGGAAAAAAATCCACGAGAATATTGGAAAAAAATAGGTGAATACTTATGTCATTCAAGGGCCTAGAATGCCTTGCTAAAAATAACATCAAACACATAAACATGGAAAGAAATTAATGTGCGATTTTTATTAACAAAAATAAAATAGAAAAAGTGTAACAAATAAAAAAGACTGTGAAAAATATTTGTAATATATGATAGAAAAGAAGTTGTCATCTTATCAGAGTTTTTAAAAATTAATAAGGCAAGTATTAAAAAGGCAAACATCCCAATGAAAAGTGGGACAGTAAAGGACAGGCAATTCCCTGAACAAACACACAAACAGACGGTACAAATCATGCGACAACGCTCAGCTTCTCTGGCAATCTGAAAATGCAAACCAAAGACAGATTCTACTTTTGTTTATCAAATTCCAAATATTTTCAGTGATAATCCCCGGTGCTGCCGAAGGTCTGGGGAAATCAGTATTTTCTTTGCTGGAGGAAGAGGAAAACTGCCCCGGTGACACTGGATCCTTTAACACACTCCAAAAGCTTTCCTGGGTCTCGGTAACTTATATCCATAAGACCTTAAAACTGTATGAGATTCTTTCGATTGCTGTCCCCTATCCTCTGTTTAGGTATCTACCATGATGTTTATCATGCAATCATTTTGTCACCATAACCACAAATTGTCAGGGGCAGGAGGACCCTCGGAGACAGATGCTGGCTCCATCCAACCACAGTCAGAGAACCAGTAAATGATCAGCTGTGGCAGATGCATCCCAGCACCCAAAGCCCAAACCCATCTGCTACAACCGAGACTCACAGATATTTGGTGAGTGGGTGTTTAATTTAATATATCATTAAAAAGCTGAAAAAGCCCTTGGTAAATGGAAGATAACTCTGTTCCTTGGCACAAAATGCAGGCTGCTGAAGAACTGAAGCTGCCAATGTTGCTATTCAATAAAAGGTTTTTAATATGACACCAAATCTGGAATTCCTTTTCCCCATGTGTACCTAAGCAGTAATAACGTTTGCATCCTGGAGAGGGCAGATGCCAGGCCTGTATTATTCATGGATGTTTCTCTAGTGCTTGGCATGGTAGGCAGTTGATAAATGATAGATATTATTACGATGATCTCTCATTCATTCTTTTGGAAAATCCTTACTGAGCCACACAGTAAGCCAAAAGCTAAATAGGTGCCTTCATTGGTAATCAAACTTAATAAGCTGGATCATAACAGCATAAGCTCTTTCTTTTCTTTTCTTCTTCTCTTTTGCATAAGCTCTTTCTTTAGCTTGTATCAAAATGTAGTCCCAAAACATTTGACTTGTTTACCTGAAAACACAACTGTCAACTTCTGGATCAGCTAACTTTACCTTCTCTCTCCCCAGAAAATGAAGAACTGCTTTATATTCTCACTTGTGCTATTACAAAAT
The DNA here is from genome assembly GCF_014108415.1 of Molossus molossus. Lineage (NCBI taxonomy): Eukaryota > Metazoa > Chordata > Mammalia > Chiroptera > Molossidae > Molossus > Molossus molossus. The sequence continues at coordinate 52,217,792 of NW_023425366.1, read as the reverse complement.
AATCTTCCAGACATTGAAGTCATAGTGAAGGATGGTTTCCAAGAATGTGGGACTTGGAAGGCTTCCAAGGGGTCATTTTATTTAACGCTTTCATTTCACAGATTGCCAACTAAGGCCTAAGAAGGTATGTGGTATGTCCGAGGTCACATACCAGTATGATCTCACCCTGGGCTAAAATCAAGGTCTCTGGGCTGCCAGGCCATGATATATGCCCCATAGTCTCTTCCTGTTAACCACCAAAATGCTCCCCCTTTAAAAACAGAAGCACAGAATAGCACCTTTTCAGGCCTTGCAAAGAGAAGATGTTGGAATAAATGTGTGGCCCTCTTTATTCTCGATTCCTAATTCATGTCTCTGCTTATAATTTAACACGAGAACCTATAAATATATACCATGTGCTTGAGAGAATGGCAGATAAGCCACAAAGGTTAATTATTTTTAAATGAAGAGGCTAATCATGAGTTTTAAAATTCCCTCAAATGTCTCATTTTCTCATTTTCCTCTACATCTTATTTTCCAAAGCCTTTTGCAGAATCTGACATAAAAGAAGACAGACTAATTAAGCAGTCTCTAAAGCCACTCTACTAGAACATACGTCTTTTAATGTGGGCTTTCCTAATAGCCAAAGAGAAATGTAAGTGGCGATATGAAAATCCACAGAGACAAAGAAAAGGAATGAAGGAGGGAAGAAAAAAGCAGGTAGGAAGTGACACTCATATATGATTAGGACAATTTCCTATGACTAAAGGGATCCCGCCCCCAACCCGGACTACTGAGATGTCTTACTAAAGCTGAGATGTGGTATGGGGTCCTTGAGTATAATAAAAAGTAATAGGGGGCAGCAAGGCGTAATATGGGAAATCTGCCTGAGGATCAAAGGCCAATGTTCTGTGCCATTTCATACATCAACTAGCTCTGTGATCACGGACAGATCACACCATCACTCTGGGTATCAGTTTTGTAAAATGAGAGTTAAACTCAGTGCTTTTCAAACTTATCCACAGATGGACCCTAAAACCAACGAATTATGATGACTGGGGATGTAAGCCACTTGAAGCTCTAGATTTTTCTGGTCTAAAAGTGTCACTTGTTTTAGAATATTTCAGTCCTGGCCAGTGTGGCTCGGTTGGTTGGGCATCGTCCAGTGCATCAAAAGGTTGCCAGTTTGATTCCCAGTCAGGGCATATGCCTGGGTTGCAGGCTCGATCCCCAGCAGGAGGTGTGCTGGAGAGAGCAACCAGTGTTTCACTCTCACATCAGTGTTTCTCTCTCTCCCCACCTCCCTCTCCTCTCTCTAAAAGTCAATTAACATATTACATAAGATTCTACTTTCAGGTCCTATATGATCCTGAGCACTTTATCTTCTCTGAACCTGTTTTTTGAAACAACTTTCTTATAAGAATAACTACAAATTTGGACAGAATATGATTTTAAAACACCTATTTGAAAGTATTAGATCACAGTGCAGTGAGATATTGTCAGACCAAGATCTGAAAAATAAAGGAAGGCAAAAAAAGCCAGAATGTGGCTTTTGGTGCCCATGTCCCCCCAAGGCCGATGATTCTGAAAGCAGCCGCTGACGAGCTGGGCGGCGCTTCGTCCACCTCATAGAGATGAAAGGACAAAACTGTAGTCCAGGGCCCATCAGGGAGGAAGGACCTTGGTAGGCACCTTCAGTTTTCAGTTGGGAACTCAATGGGCTGCAGCCTTGGAATAGGACTGACCTGGAAACAAGCCAGCCTTCATTTGGGATGAAACCCTTCTTTGAATCATCTCACTCACTGATTGAATTGTTGCCCAGCTGCCAACTAGAAGCAAAAGTAGATTTTACCGAGAGGAATATGTCATCATCCAGAGTTTTAAATTATCTCTAAATTTCCTCAAATATAAAGTCCAACACCCCATAAAAATAACTAGGTTATAATGAAAATAAAGATTAACAAAAAAACAAAAAGGGAATATAACTAAATAGACACATAAAGATACATGGACTTTAAAATAACCATGCTTAATATGTTCAAAGAATTAAAAGACAATATAACAAAATTCTGGCAAAGAGCTAGAAACTATAAAAATGAATCAAGTGAAAAATTTTAGTACAGACATACCTCAAAGATATTGCAAGTTTGGTTCCAGACCACTGCGATAAAGCAACTATCAGAATAAAGCAAGCCATAGGCCCTGGTGGGTAGCTCAGTTGGTCAGAGCCATCATCTAGATACGCCAAGGTTGTGGGTTCGATCCTTGGTCAGGGCACATACAAGAAACAACCAATGAATTAATAAATAAGTGGAACAACAAATCAATGTTTCTCTCTCTCTCCCTCCCTCTCTCTCTCTAAAAAAAAGAAAAAAACAATATAAACAAAATTTTAAAAAGAATAAAGCAAGTCACATGAATTTTTTGGTTTCCCAGTGCATATTAAAGTTATGTTTATGCTATACTGTAGCCTAAGTAGATAAGTGTGCAATAGCATTATGTCTAAAAAAACAATGTACATGCCTTAATTAAAACTACTTATTGCTAAAAAATGCTAACCATCCTGTGAGCCTTTAGTGAGATGTAATGTCTTTGCTGGCGGAGCATCTTGCCTCCGTGCTGAGGGCCGCGGACTGAAGGCTGGGGTGGCCGTGGCACTTTCTTAAACTAAGACAACAATGAAGCCTGCTGCATCAATCGACCTTTCCTTCCGGGAACGATTTCTCTGTAGCACGCGATGCTGTGTGATCGCATTCTACCCACAGTAGACCTTGCAATGCCAGAGTCAGTTCTCTCAAGCCTGCCACTGCTTTAACAACTAAGTTTATGTACATTCTAAATCCTTTGTTGTCAATTCAACAACCTTCACAGCATCGTCACCCGAAGTAGACACAGAGATATGTAGTGAGCAGATGCTGCTGGAAAAATGGCTCAGATAGCTCTGGCCGGTTTTCTCAGTGGTTAGAGCATTGGCCAGCAGACCAAAGAGTACCGGGTTCGATTCCAGCCAAGGGCACATACCTTGGTTGCCGTTTCTCCCCGGCCCTGGTTGGGGTCATGCATGTGTCAGTCAACCAGTCGATGTGTCTCTCTCACATCGATGTTTCTCTCTCTCTCTCTCTCCCCTCCTCCCACTCTGTCTGAAGATAAATGTAAAAAAAATATATTCTCGGGTGAGGATTAAAAAAAAAATTTTTTTTTTTAAATGGTTCAGATAGACTTGCTCTATGAAGAATTGTCACAAACCTTTGATTTGCAAAATATGCAGTATTGGCAAAGTGCAATAAAGTGAGGTATGCCTGTACTAAAAACACAGTAATAATAATAAATAATAAAAATAGTCACTAAATGGATGGGTTTATAAGGATAAGAGGCACGGTGAAGAGAGAACTGGAGAACGGGACTATGTGTCAGAAGAAAGATCCAGGCTGAGGTGGGAGACAGAAGAATGGAAAATACAAGAAGTGTAAGAGACATCTGGGACATGGAGAAAATGTGTCACATACATGTAATAACAGTCCCAGTAGGAAAAGAAAGAGAACAGGGCAGAAATAATATCTGAGGAGACAATAGATGAGAATTTTTCAGTAGTCAAGAAATAAATGAAGTCACAAATTCAAGAAGCACTATCAACCCTAAGAAGAAAAAAATACAAAGAAAGCAACATCGACTCATGTCATAGAAGACTAGTTGGTAGCAAAATACATAGGAAAAAAATGTTTTAAAATAGCCAAGGAAAAGACACATTGCTTTAAAGAAGCATTAACAGCAAAACTGACATTTAACTTCTCAATGGAAATAATAGGAGGCAGAACACAATAAAATGGTATCTTCAAAATGCTGAAATAAATTACAGGCCTACCTAGAAGTCTAGACATAGTGAAAATATGTTTCAAAAATAATAATAAAATAAAACTTTTTGGACAAAAAAAAAAAAAAATGCTGAGAGAATCTGGCACCAGAAAATTGGCACCAAAGAAAAGAATAAAGGAATACCTTTACCCAGAAAGCAAGTGGTATCAGACAGATGCTCACAGATGGAGAAAGTAATAAAGATCACTGGCAAAGGTAAATGTATGAAAAAATCTAAATGACTATTGAATGTAGAAAACAACAGCAATGTCTTCTTGACTTTGAAAAAACAGACAATTAAAATATACGACATGAGCATAAAATCAGTAGGGAAACAACTGGAATTTAAATATTCTAAGATCCCTCTAGGGTCTGGGAGAGGAGTAGAGGTATTAACATTAGACTAATCAGAGTAATTTTATAATTTCTATTAATTACAAAGAGGATATTAAACAGAGTGTATAGCTAACACACTACTAGAGCGGGAGATGGAATAAAATATTTAAACTAATAGAAACCAAAATAAAAAAGGTAGAACAGGTAGGGAAAAGAGAATCAAACAGCATTCAATGTAAATATACTACCAATTATATTTAATATAAATGAACTAGGTTCCTCTTCCAGTAAGAAAGAGTAACCTCCTAAACCACCAACCCTCTCTCTGATAACAATTATAATAAACTCCAGACCAAAAAATGACAGCCCGAGGGCTCTGAAAAGTAAGCAAAGCAGGCAGATTATTGGAGGGGAATATAAACGTGGAGAAAGAGTTGAGTTTCCCAATTTTTCTGGTTTGCCTGAGGGCAGGACACAGGCACAACACGGCATGGATAATCAAACTCTGATAGAGAGCTCACTTCTGCCTATATGAACACTTGGGCAATAAAGGTTGTTAGACAGTGAAGGGAGCATTCCAACAAAGAGAGAACCAGACAGGAAATTCTAAACTCTGCCCAAAGCCTGCCTAAACCCTGAACCACTCATGCAAAGGGCAGACTCCGAGGAGCTCAGCTGACAATAAAAAGTTTGATTGAGGCTTGAGCTGCCATCTGCCTCAGGTGACATTGTATTTAGAGTCTCATCAAGTTAATTGCCCACTTAAAAAAATCAACACTCTTCAGAAAACTATAACAGAATCCAGAGTTTGCTCAACACATTCACAGTGTCCACGATACCATTCCAAATCACTCCACATAAAAATAATGGCAACCTTGAGATGACCCTGATGTTGGAATGATCAGACAAGGATTTTGAAGCTGCTATTATAATTATGCTCAATGAGGTAAAGAAAAATTATTCTCATTACAAATGAAACGAGAAATCTCAGCCCCAAACAGAAAATGTAAAAAAGAACAAATGGAAATTTTAGAACTGAAAAATACAACATCAGAAATAAAATTTACTGAAAGAGATTACCATCAGAATAGAGATTATAGAGAAAATAATCGACAAACATGAACATTCATTAATAGAAATTATCCAATCTGAAGAAGAGAGAAAAATACTTAATAAAATAAGCAACGGCCTAAGGATCTGTGAGCAATATAAAAAGGAGCAACATACTGGTAATTGGAATATCAGATGGAGAAATAAAGAGAATGGTAGATAAAAGTATTTCAGAAAAAAACAGGCTGAAAAATCTCCAAATTTGCTGAATATTATATGTTTACAGATTTAAGAAGTCAATAAATCACAAGATAGAAATAAGGAATGCTACACTTAGGCACATTATAATTAATCTGTTGAAAGGTCAAGATAAAAGCAGCCAGAGAAAAACTATACATTACACCCAGTGGGACAATGATCCAAATGACTGCTGAAATGCTGTGAGAAACAGTGGAGACAGGGGACAGAGGAACAATGTTAAAATTAAGACAGTTCTTCCCTGGCTGGTATGGCTCATTTGGTTGTGGCACCATCCTGTGTACTGGAAGATCATAGGTTTGATTCCTGGTCAGGGCGCATACATAGGTTGTGGTTTTGATCCCAGGTCGGAGCACGTATAGGAGGCAACCAATTGATGTTTCTCTCTCATATCGACGTACCTCTCTCTCTTTCCCTTCTTCCCTCTCTAAAATTCAATTTTTAAAAAAAAAAAAAAGTGGAGACAGTTCTGGACAAAGAACAAACACAATTCATTGCCCATAGACTTGCAGTACAATAAATGCTAAAATAATTATTTCAGGTTTAAGAAAATGATAGCAGTAAGAAACATGACTTTTGAGCAAATAAAGAAAAACAGAAATAGTGAATATAGATAGGTTATTTTATCTAGGTTAACATAAAAAATAAATGTAAAAGGTAAAAACAATAGGCTTCTAAAAAATTAATATGGGAGACCATCTTCATGAAAAATTTATTTAACTACATTAAACTTCTATTCATCAAAAGACATAATTTTCTACTGTCCAAACTGGGATAATTCTAAAAATGAAAGGGAGCACAATTAATCATTACTCTGGAAGACTAGGCATAAACAGGTCTACTCATAGGTAAATACCCATCAGGAATGTGCATATATGTGCAACAAAAGATATGTACAAGAATGTTAATAGCAGCATTATTTATAATAGTCCTAAATGGAACTATCCTAAATCTCCATTAACATTAGAATAAATGAATAACTAGAGGTATAATCATGTGATGAAATACTATATATCAATGAAAATGCATTAAATACTACAACATATGACAATATGAATTCATCTCCGAAATGTAATACTAAGCATAAGGTTCAGAAACAGGCAACATCGCTGAGTGGTTTTACAAGTCAAAACAGTAAGAGAGGGAATAATGATTGAGAGGGGTTTTCTGGGGTACTAGTTTACCTCTTATCCTGTGTGATAGTTACAACTATGTCTACTTTGTGATAATTCATGAAATAATATGATTTTCCAACTTTTCTGTTTGTATATGGTTCTTCAATTTAAAAGTTTGTTTAAAAAAAAAAAAAAAAAAAAGAGCCGGCCAGTGTGGTTCAGTGGCTTGAGCGTCCTCCCATGGACTATGAGGTTCTAGTTCCATTCCTGGTCAGGGCACATTCTCGGGTTGGGGGCTTGATCCCCAGTAGAGGGCGTGCAGGAGGCAGCTGATGGAATCTCTTCACACCGATGTTTCTATCTCTCTCTCCCTTTCTCTCTCTCCAAAAAAGCAATAAAAACAGATTTTTAAAAAAGGTTTGTAGCCCTGGCCAGTTTGGCTCAGCAGCTGGAGCATCGGCCTGTGGACCAGAGAGTCCCGGGTTCAGTTCCCGCTAGGGGCACATACCAAAAAAAAGGTTTATAAAAAAGAAACCTAGACTTACATGTAAAATGCAAACTATAAAACTTCTAGAAGACAACATAAAGGAACATCTAAATGACCTTGTGTTTGGCAACATTTCTTAGCTAGAACACCAAAGGCACAATCCAAAGAAACAATCGACAGGATGGCTTCATTAAATTTAAAACATCTGCTCTGCAAAAGACATTGCCAAGAGAATGAGAAGGTAAGTCACAGATTGGGTGAATACACTTGTAAAAGACACATCTGACAAAGAACTATTATCCAAAATTCACAAAGAACTCTTAAAACTCAACAATAAGAAAACAACCAAAGTTAAAAATGGGCCAAAGACCTTAACAGATATCTCAACCAAAGATATACAGATGGCAAGTAAGCAAATGAAGAATGCTCCACATCATTTGTCATTAAGGAATTGCTAATTAAAATAACAATGATAATCACACATCTGTTAGAATGCCAAAAATCCAAAACACAAACAATGCCAAATGCTAGTAAGTATGTGGAACAAAAGAAACTCTCATTTATTGCTGGTGGGAATGCAAAATGGTACAGCCACTTTGGAAGACAGTTTGGGGATTTCTTACAAAACTAAACATACTTTTACCATGTGATCCACCAACAGTCTTCTTTGGTATTTACCCAAAGGAGTTGAAAACTATGTCCATACAAAAACCTGCATGTGGATGTTTACAGCAGCTTTATTCATAATTGCAAAAACTTGGAAGCAACAAAGATGTGTTTCAGTAGGTGAACGGATAACTAAACTGTGGTACATCTAAACAATGGAATATTACTCAGTGCTAAAAAGAAAAAAGCTTTCCAGACATACAAAGACATGGAGGAACCTTAAACGCGTATTGCTAAGTGAGAGAAACCAATCTAAAAAGGCTACACAGTGTATATGATTTCCACTATATAACATTATGAAAAAGGCAAAACTATGAAGACAATAAAAAGATCAATGGTAGCCTGGCCGGTGCTGCTCAGTGGTTGAGCATCAACCCATGCACCAAGAGGTCGCCAGTTCGATTCCCAATCAGGGCACATGCCCAGGTTGTGGGCCAAATCCCCTGTGTAGGGCATGCAGGAGGTGGTCAGTCGATGTTCCCTCTCATCGATGTTTCTATCTCTCTCTCCCTCTCCCTTCCTTTCTCTCTAAAAAAAAAGGTCAATAAAGAAAAAAAAGTAAAAAAAAAAAATCAATTGTAGCCAGAGATTAGGGAGGATGATGGGATGAACAGGTGGAGCACAGATGATTCTTAGAGCAATGAAACTACTCTGTATATTTTAATGGGGGATACAGGTCATTATATACATATTTGTCAAACCTGTAAAATATACAACACCAAGAGTGAGCCCTATTACAAACTATGGACTTGGGGTGACAATGATGTGCCAATGCAGGTTCATCAGTTGTAATAAATGTACTAGTCTGGGGCAGGATGTTGATCATGAAGAGGCTGTGCCCGTGTGGGGGCAATGGGTATATGAGAAATCTCTGTCCTTTCAGCTCAATTTTTCTGTGAATCTAGAATTACTCTAAAATTAAACTGCATTAAAGAAAAAGAAACCACTTCAGTGCTTAGTTACATAATGTAAAAGATATGCAAAAGTTTGTATTCTCATTAATAACATATCCACACTTTTATTGCTAAAACATTTAAATTACAGGGGCTTTGATGAAACCCCTAGTCCGGGAGAATGAACGGCGTATCTGTGGTTTCCTGGTGCTGTAGGTCCAGCTGGGACAGCTCTGGGGCAGGCATTTCTCAGCAAAGGAAGTCCCAGGGAGCACTCTCTAAGGTCGGTCTAGGGTTCAGGCTCTAATTCTCATCACACACGCCTTTGTTTGGCATTTTACGGTTCCCCTGATGATTCAGAACAGCCTTATCCAGAAAGCCTGCTGAGGAAGCTCCCCTTGTCTGCCCTACCTGGCTCCTGCCTCGGACCACCAGGCGGAGAGTTCTCGAATCCAGCTTTCCTGAGCCTGCTGCACACTGCTCCACCAGGACCCAGAATTTGCTGTCAGAGAAGATGACTCACAGCATCTTTCCCAAAACTCCAGCTGCTGCTGTAGGAGCAGCTACCCTGTGTGTGCTGCCGGCACTGCCTCCTAAATGAAAACAGAAGGCCCCAGACGGTGCCCCGGCCACCACAGGGAGGTTGGGAACTACTGTAGCATCGTAGACCCCAGTGGGATTAAAAGGACACAACATCAAGGACATCAAGAAGGAAAAATATGATATTAAGTAAAAATAACTGACACGAGAAGAGCAACTCTTGCTCAATTTACACCCCATATTCTGTAAATGTAATAAAAATTACCCTGTTTACAATGAAATCATCAAAGAATTGGAAACTTGGAATTAAGCAAGTTTATTTCTTTTGTGGTGTCCTCACTGAATCTAAATCCGCTCTTTATATTTTTATTACATACACTCCCTCATCAGAACTCTATAAAATTACCAGTAGTTAGTGAAATATGACATAAAAATATACTTACAGATGGAACAAAAACAACTTAAGAAAGCAATTAAAAAGATTTCACAAGTGGGTGTAGATTTGTTTCAGCTCAGAAGTTTATGGTCAGGTAATTGACGTAATGACTCCGCTGCAATAAGAAGCAACAGGGACCACAACGCTTCCCCAAACAGTGAGGACACCTGGGGCAGTTTCTGAAACACCGACTTAAGCGACACTAGTATTTGTTGGAAAGAGAGAAAATAAAATGATGAAGATTGATGTTATACTATGTTTTCAGTGGTTGCATTAATATGCAAATTTACCCACTGAAATATTTGAAAAGTTATCTCTCTTTAAAATAGCATGATGTCTTGCTATGATCTCAAGTAAAAGTCTTCAAAGAGACTTGGCCCTATGATTTCAATCTTGAAGGAATACAGTCATTGAAAAACTAAAATCGATAGTCGTGAACTAGGCCACCATTAAAGACTACGAATGTGTAATGATAATTGAGGATGAATGGCCCTTTCCTTTAGCCAAAGGTCCTACCTACCAGATCTCTTAGGTTCCCACCTACCAGAACCTAACTGGAGCAAGGACATGCAAGACAATGGCCCAAGTACTGAACAGAGGGTCAGCCAGGGTTTTTTTTTTCCTATAGAAGAGGTGTAGGTAAACTTGGACCTTAACTCAGCCAGTACTGTTCACAATGAGGACAAAAATCAAAAGCCACAAAGACAGAAACAGAAGAATATTTGGTGCCCAGGAAACAGTTCTGGTGACTTCAACAGCCTCTGACAGTAGTGGGGTTCACTGGGCTGGCTTTAACTCAGTAAGGAGAGCTGTGCTCTGTGTAGTGTATGTCAGAAATGAGGGAACTGGGAACTGTATTTCCAAAGTAATTAAAATAATAATTATTTCAAAGTTTTGGTGGTTAATGGAGTAAGTCTCACCACCTATGTAGAACATTTACTCAACAGGGGTCTTTAGTGTCTGACCACAGTGAGTGAAAGAGGCAGGGGAGAGCCGTGCTGGGGGGGAAAGACACTGAACTGATAATACTCACACCTCTGTTCTTCAATCTCCTGTAAAATGGATGAACGAGAATAAAGAGAAATAGCAGGTAAAATATCTTATGTAATAAAAACTAGACATGGATTTCAAAAATACAGCTACTTAAAAGTAAGCCTATATATATTTTTGATATTAACCCCTTGTCAGAGCTATTGTTTGCAACTATCTTTTTCCAATTGGTTGGCTGCCTTTTTGTTTTGCTGGCGGTTTCTTTTGCTGTATGGAAGCTTTTTAGTTTGATACAGTCCCATTCATTTATTCTTGCTTTTACTTCCCTTGTCTTTGGGGTCAAATTCATAAAATCTTCTCTAAGACCAAGATTCATAAGTTTAGTACATATGTTTTCTTCTATGTAATTGCTTGTTTCAGATCTTGTATTCAGGTCTTTGATCCATTTTGAGTTAATTTTTGTATACGGGGACAAACTATAATATAGTCTAGTTTAATTTTTTTGCATGTGGCTTTCCAATTTTCCCAGCACTGTTCATTGAAGAGGCTTTCTTTTCTCTATTGTATGTTTTGACTCCTTTGTCACAAATTATTTGCCTATATGAATGTGGGTTATTTTTGTGCTTTCAATATTTCCAGCGATCTCTCTTCTGGGTATCTACCCCCCCAAATTTGAAAACATTTATTCTCATAGATATATGCACCCCTATGTGCATTGCAACATTATTCATGGTGGCCAAGCCATGGAAACAACCAAAGTGCTCTTCAGTAGATGATTGGATAGAGAAGACGTGGTACATAGATACAATGAAATACTACTAAGCCATGAGAAAAGATGAAATACTGCCATGTGTGACAACATGGATGGACCTTGAGAATATCATGCTAAGCAAAATAAGTGAGTCAGAAGAACTTAAGAATCACATGATTTCACTCATAAGCGGGATATAAAACTGAAAGTAACAAATGAACAAATAGGAAAAACAAACAAAAACTCATAGACACAAACAATAGTGTATGTTGGTTACTATAGGGAAGGAGGGTAAGGAGGGTAAGGGGTAGTATAGGGTAAAGGGGGCCACAAATATAGTGACAGAGATGATTTGACTTTGGGTGGTGGGCACACAATGCAATATACAGATGATGTATCATAGAATTTTATACTTGAAACCTGTATAATCTTGATAACCAGTGTCACTCCAGTAAATTTAATTTTAAAAAGTAAGCTTAAATTCTGACTTTGAAGTGGAGAATGTGTTTTCTTACCAGAAGAACAAATCCAGAACTAAAAACTATGCCTATAAATCTCACCTCACAAGATCACTCCATAGAAGGGAAAAACATAGGTGATTTTATAACAAGATAAAGAAAAGTTCATAATATTTAACTTTATAAATGCAATTTTTAAAAAATATCTCCTGTTTTCTACCATCCCTTGAAGAATCAGGGTCATACTCGGATAACTTCAGTCCCTCACACACTGCAGGAGAACTGAGATGGTGGGTCATGGTGAGAACCACCACACTAAATATCCTGCTTTAGACCTAGGGGATCAGTGACTGGCACTGTTGTATCTAGAGACTGGGAAGGGGCAACCAGTTCAGTTATAGCAGAGGAAGTGGGATCTCTACAAGCTCAGAGGAAAGCTAAAATGTGTGTAAAAAAATCATACCGTAAGGGCACTTCACAGTAAGAATTGTGACCTATGGGCTTGATCCCCAGTATGGGGCATTCAGGAGGCAGCCAACCGATGTTTCTCTCTCATCAATGTCTCTCTCTCCCCCCCTCTCCCTTCCTATCTAAAAAAAAAAAAAAAAAAAAAAAAAAATCAATAAAAATATATATTTTTAAAAAGAGATGTACACATTATGCATTTAAGAAGATTTTTATCCAACATCCTACTATTTTATCTTTTATTTCCAATATTTACTTTTAAGTAAATTTTGATATCTGAAGGGCTAAGCATCAATTACAATTTCACTGGGATCGCTATTGCCGAGCAATACCTTCTTGCCATCCCCCGAGCCCAGTACAGTGACCTACACTTCGTGGACACACAATGTGTATGTGATATTGACGATAAACAAAGGAATGAATAAATGGCAGGAAGAATGACCAATGAAGTTCTTTATCCATTTAACAGTATTTACTGAGGAGTCAACTATGTACCAAGGCAGAGGAGGAAGCAAACAAAGGTGGTAATCACTTAACAAGTGCCATGGAGAAAATAAATCAGATGATACCCCCATTGAGAATACTGGAGGCAGAAGATGCTCTAGATAAGGTTATCCTGGGAGGTTCTCTGAGGAGGAGGCCTTTGAGCTGAGACGTAAAGTATGAAAAGGCATTCTTCTACTTTGAAGGAGTGGAGAGAGTGTTAGCAGTCCTGCAGAAGGAACAGGGGGTGCAAAGGCCCTGAGGCCAGAAAAGACAAGTTCTTTAAGAAACAGAAAGAAGGCCAATGTAATACTACATTTTAAATGATGAATGGAGTAATGCACACAAAAATGTCATACCTAGAAATAACTTTCAGATAATTTTACTAAGCTCCTCAGAAGAACTCTTCAAATAAATGAAGTGAAGGCTTAAAACAACCACTTGAGTAATACAGGCAATTCATCACATCATTACTATACTCATATTTTGCACTTGATTGTTTTATATAATTAATTCAGTCTAAACATAACATTGACATGCTACTTGCTTCAGTTCAGAGGATAATAGTACAGATATTTGTACCCGATTTTATATCATTTTAAGTACACGTTGGTGTGTTTAAAGGATAATGATGACTTTTAAGCTTTCTAGTCTCATGTGGTAGATCTGTTTCCTTGTTGAGATACTTAAATGAAATTCGACTTTTTAAGAAATATCTTGGAAGCACTTTGTAGTTGGGAAACAAAGAATTATAAGCCTCATAACAATTCCTCACAATTTGTCAAATTTAACTTTAACTGTGGGTGGATTTTTACAAGTTCACAGAGTAAGGAGACTTGTATAGCAATTGAAACCAAATCCAGTGCATATGTGGTCAATTAGTTTACAACAAAGGAAGCAAGAATATACAATGGGGAAAGGATAGTCTCTTCAATAAATGGAAAACTGGAGAGCCACAACCCAAAGAATGAACCTAGACCACTCTCTTGCACCATGCATAAAATTAACTCAAAATAGATTAAAGACTTGAATTTAAGACCCAAAACCATAAAAGTCCTGGAAGAAAACATAGGAAGTAAACTCCATGACATTAGTCTTGGCAATTATTTTGGATCTGACTCCAAAGGCGAGGGCAACAAAAGCAAAAATGAACAAGTGGGACTACATCACATTAAAAAGCTTCTATACAGAGAAGGAAACTACCAACAAAATGAAAGGAAACTTGCTAAATGGGAGAAGATATTTGCAATTCATATATCCAATAACAGGTTAATATCCAAAATATTTGAAGAGATCATACAACTCAATAACAACAATAAATCCAATTAAAATGGGTAGAGGATCTGAATATATATATATATATATGTATTTTTATCTTCACCTGAGGACATTTTTCCATTTTTTTTATTCAGATAGAGCGGGAGGGAGAGAGAGGAAGAGAGAGAGAGAGAAACATCGATGTGAAAGGGACACATCGAGTGACTGCCACACGCACTACCCAACCAGGGTCGGGGACAAACTGCAACCAAAGTACATGCCCTTAGCGGGAACCAAACCCGGGTCTCCCTGGAGCACAAGCCGACACTCTAACCACTGAGCCAAACCAGCCAGGGCAATATTTTTTTTCCAAAGAAGACATATGACTGGACAACAGGTATATTAAAAGATGCTCAGCATCACTAATCATCAGGAAACTGCAAATAAAAACCACAGTGAGCTATCACCTACATCTATCAGAACGGCTATTCTTAAAAAGACAAAAATGACAAGTGTTGGCAAGGTTGTGGAGAAAGGAAACTCTTGTGCACTACTGGTGGGAATGTAAATTCATTCAGCCACTATGGAAAACATTATCGAGGTTCCTCAATAAGTTACAAATAGAATTACCAGCCCTGGCAGGTTTCGCTCAGCGGCAGAGCGTCGGCCTGCAGTTCAGAGAGACCCAGGTTTGGTTCCTGCTAAGGGCATGTGCCTCGGTTCTGGTTTATCTCCGGCCCTGGTTAGGTTGTGCGGGTGGCAGCCACTCGATGTGTCCCTTTCACGTCGATGCTTCTCTCTCTCTGTCTCCCTCCCCACTCTATCTGAAAAACGACAACAAAAAAATAGAACTACCAGATGATCCAGCAGTTCCACCTCTAAGTATTTATCTGAGAAAACAAAAATACTAATTAATTTAAAAAGATATATGTACCCCTTTGTTCATTACAGCATTATTTACAATAGACAAGATATGGAAATGACCTAAGTGTCCATCGATGGATGAATGGATAAAGCAGGTGCGTGTGTCACGCACACACACAAAGGAATA
Organism: Molossus molossus; assembly: GCF_014108415.1. Lineage (NCBI taxonomy): Eukaryota > Metazoa > Chordata > Mammalia > Chiroptera > Molossidae > Molossus > Molossus molossus. The sequence continues at coordinate 52,202,725 of NW_023425366.1, read as the reverse complement.
TTACTCAGCTACAAAAATGAATGAAATCTTCCCATGGTGACATGATTGGACCTTAAATGTATTATGCTAAGTTAAATAAATATGAAAAAGAAAGATAAATGCCATATGATTTTGCTTAAGTGTGGAATCTAAAAAACAAAACAAACTAAAACAAAAATAAATTCATAGATACAGAGAACAGATTGGTGTTGACAGATGGGCGGGGGGGTGGGGGTTGGAGGGTAGGTGAATGAGTGAAGGGGGTCAAGAGGTACAAACTTCCAGGTATAGAATAAGTCACGTGGACGTAATGTATGGCATTGTGACCATAGTCAGTAATGCTGTATTGCATATTTGAAAGTAAATCTTAAAAGTTCTTACCGAGCCCTGGCCGATTTGGCTCAGCGCTTAGAGCGTCGGCCTGCGGTCCAGAGAGACCCGGGTTTGGTTCCTGCTAAGGGTGCATATCTCGGTTGCAGTTAGTCCCCGGCCCTGGTCGGTTGTGCGGGTGGCAGCCACTCGATGTGCCTCTTTCATGTCGATGTTTCTCTCTCTCTCTCTCTCTCTCTCTCTCTCTCTCCCTCCCTCCCTCCCTCCCACTCTATCTGAACAAAAAATGGAAAAATGTCCTCGGGGAGGATAAAAAAAAAAAAAAGTTCTTATCGCAAGAAAAACATTTTTTTTGTAACTTTGCATGGTGACATATGGTAACTAGACTTACTGTGGTGATTATTTCACAATTTACACAAATATCAAATCATTATGTTATGGTACACCTGCAACTAATATAATGTATGTCAATACTTCAATTTTTTAAAAATAACAAATCTATGAGTCTCTGGAAGTATTTTAGTCAAGATATTTCTCTTTTACTCCCAGATACTGAAGAATGTTGCCCCACACTGACCATAAGACCACATGCACAGCCCTGGCCGGTTTGACTCAGCAGTTAGAGCATCGGCCCATGGACCAAAGAGTTGTGGGTTCAATTCTGGTCAAAGGCATGTACCTTGATTGCTGTTCAGTCGCCAGCCCCGGTTGAGGTGGTACAGGAGGCGGCTGGGCGATGTGTCTCTCTCACACCAATGTTTCTCTCTCTCTCTCTCTCTCTTTCTCTCCCCCTCCTTCCCACTTTACCTGAAGATAAATGGAAAAAAAAATATCCTCGGGTGAGGATTAAAAAAAAAGACCACATGCACAGCCTCTCCTACAAATTGCTGATAACCTTATTGGTGTTTTTACCCTTGTGGGAGCAAATTATAGATGTTCTCTTAAAAGTCAGAGGTAAACTGCCCTGGCCAGTTTGGCTCAGCGGTTAGAGCGTCGGCCTGCGGTCCTGAGAGACCCGGGTTCGGTTCCCGCTAAGGGCATGTACCTTGGTTGCAGTTTGTCCCCGGCCCTGGTTGGTCGTGCGGGTGGCAGCCACTCGATGTGTCCCTTTCACATCGATGTTTCTCTCTCTCTCTCTGTTCCTCTCTCTCCCTCCCACTCTACCTGAGCAAAAAATGGAAAAATGTCCTCGGGTGAGGATAAAAAATAATAAAAAAAATTTAAAAAAAAAAGTCAGAGGTAAACTAATTAGTAGGCAAATGGCAGAAAAACTAAAATAGAGTAATGAGAATAATGACCCTGTTTTGTAAAAAATAAAATAAAAACTGTATGCAGAAACTTCAATAAACGGATCTGTCACTATGAGTAAGGACTAAGTATGAGTCACCATTCAGGAAAAATAAACTCTACATTGCTGGCCCTGTCTGAGTAGGTCAGGTGGTTAGAGTGTCATCCTGATACGCCTAGGTTGTGGGTTCAATCCCTGGTTAGGGCACATACAAGAATCAAACAATGAATGCACAATTAAGTGGAACAACAAATCAACGTTTCTCTCTTTCTCTCCCTTCCCCCCTTCTCTAAAAATCAATAAAGAAACAACAACAAAAACTTTACATTGTTAGCAGTGTCACATCTGTATGGGGCTGTGTTATCAGGAAGAGGGCCTTTTACTACATAACAAATGGAGAAACATATATGTACGTGTGTGTGTGTGTGTATACATACATATATTTAAACTGGTGATATTGTAGATGATTTTTACTTGACATTTTGTGTTTCTGAGTATTTTCAAAATATTTTTAAAAGTAGGCCAGTAGATGCCTGGCCAGTGTGGCTTAGTAGACCGAGTGTCATCCCGTGGTCTGAGAGGTCCCGGTTCGATTCCAGTGGGGGCACATGCCTGGGTTCCAGGCTCAGTCTCCAGTACAGGGTGTGCAGGAAGCAGCCCGTGGATGTTTCTCTTTCCCTTCCTCTCTCTCTAGAAAAAGCAATAAAAACATATTAAAATATAAACAGATAGATAGATAAAAGTAGGCCAGTAGGTTAAATTTCTGACCACATAATTTCATCTGGTTGAGAGGAATGAATGAATCCTCTCCTCCACCCCTCCACCCCCAAAAAAGACATTTACCCTGGATTTTATCTGTACCACGATCTGCATGGTTTAGGTGTAGTATGCTCTGGGCACTCAGGTCTATCAACTGTGAAAATCCTAAAATACTGATGTTTCTATAAAATATTTAAGTTGTAGGTCTTCCAGCTATGACATCTAAATGTTCTCTATTTTTCCATCTACTATTTCTCAGTCAGCATTGTGCCTTTTCTAATCATTTGATGAGGATAATCAATTAGGATATTTGACGAGATCAAAAAGCAAATTAGTCTTCTAAATTTACACCTAATTGGAGATCTTAATGTCCCAGAAATGTCAAAGTGTTATTTGTTTCTCCATGGGTCCCATACGTTTAGCAGGGGACATGGCACAGCATGGCTCTGTTTCCAGGAAGATTACCAGAGTATTTCATAGCTGCATCCTCAATGCCTAGCACAGTCTTGGCACATGCTAGATAACAAATATTTGTGGAATGAATGAATGAATGAATGCTTGCATGCATGACCCTGTGAACAAATCCCTAGGAAGGCAGCAGGAATTCCTGGAAAGTCACGAGCTTTGGAATCACATAGGTCGATATTTGAATCCATCCTGCTGCACACTAGCTATGAGACCTTGAGCAAAATGATTCAATTCTCTGAACCTCGGTTTCTTTACCTGTTAATGGAGATAATAACAACTCCCTACCTCATCAGGTTTCTGTGAAGATTGAGTGAAATAATACACGTTTACCTAAACATTAGCATTCATTAAATAGTAGTTCCTTCTCTTTGTGGATAAATTCTTGTCTAAAAATGGAACCATCTTGCCCTGGCCGGTTTGGCTCAGCGGTTGGAGCGTCGGCCTGCGGTACAGAGAGACCCGGGTTCGGTTCCCGCTAAGGGCACGTACCTCGGTTGCAGTTTGTCCCCGGCCCTGGTTGGTCGTGTGGGTGGCAGCCACTCGATGTGTCCCTTCACGTCGATGTTTCTCTCTCTCTCTCTTCCTCTCTCTCCCTCCTGCTCTAGCTGAACCAAAAATAGAAAAAAAATGTCCTCGGGTGAGGATTAAAAAAAAAAAAGAATAAAAATGGAACCATCTTTCATTCCTCTCTTTTTAATCATGCTTTTGTGAAAATCAAAACTTATTTTTTATATACTTATTTTTTATATTTTTTAAAGGTGTTTTCTCCGCCTTTGAATGTCTTTTGCTTTATTTCTTCCTGATGAGCCCAGACTCAACCTCAAGGTCAAGTTGAACTACTACCTTTGCCTCAGTGCTTGTATCCCCTACTCCCACCCCCAGTAAGAAGCTAATTATTCCCCCTCAGTAGAATGCTATCCACCTCTCTTATGGCATGACTTGCACTGTTGAATTTATAGTCATTTCTCCCTGTGCTACCTCCTCTCCTAGGTCGTCAGCTCCCTGAAGGATAAGTGGTTTCTGGTTCATGACTGCATCCCTCAAAAGCATTGTTCATAGTGCTTTCCAGGTAATAAATATTCAGAAAATTTTTAAAACTAAATGTAAACACTTGATCATATTTTCTCATAGGAAGAATGATATAATAAGCTATTACATGCCTGTTCAAAAAAATTATTTGAAATAAAAGATAAACAGCAGAGACGTAAAGATTAAACAACTATAAAAATAACTATATAAATGGTAAAATTAAGCTTCAGGTTCTATAAAAAAATGTGCATAAATGGGAGCTATATACCATACACTGATCACAAGGCCTTCAACATAGCACAAAGACCTATCTATAACCTAAAAAGATAATTCTGCCATATCATGCATTTGTCCTAACTCCTATAATCAGCTATAACAAATACAAAGCTTCTTTAAAATTAGAATATTTTGGATGAGCTAGTTTCTTTAAACTGATTCCTTTTTTCTTCCTCACCTTATAACCAGCCTTGTTGCAAGCAGAGCCACTCACAACCATCCCAATCCCTCTCTCGGTCCTTCTCACCCTTCTCTTCCCAGCACAGAAAACTCTTAGTCACCATTTCAATATGGCTCTTGCCAGGACCTTTGGTTAATTTTGCCCCTTTATATGATACCACTTCCTCTCAACCATGTGTTCTTCTACTCTCAACTACCTTTATTCCTTCTCTGGGGCTAATAACAGATGCTAGTGCTTACCATGGGCCAGGCACCAGGCTAAGTTCTTCAAAGATCACATACGAGCCACAGTCTTGTAGGGTGGCCATTGGTGGCCACAAATCACACTGGTGTGGTCAAAGAAGGCTTTCTAGAAGAGACCTCCCTAGATTGGGGGCTTTGAAGGCTAAGTCAGACGAAGAAGAAATCTCGTGTACGGAGGACACCGAGCTGTGAAAAAGCAGGACATGCGGAAGGCACTGCAAACCCCTTGGTAATGCGTCAGCCAGCTCTGGTGTGCCACTCCCAAGAGACGGGGCAGCTGAGAATATTAGAACTACCAGAGCTGACCGAGGTTACTCAGGCCTTCTCTCTGGAAAGCACAACTGTATCAACTTCTTTGAAGCTGTTAACCAGTCCGGTCTTATATTGTGAATTAACAGGTAACAGGTGAATTAACACTCTAGAAGTTTCCTCTAATACCACCCATACTATTCCTATGACTCCTGGTCCAATCCATCCTCCAGCCTCTGCCCTCACCCTGCTCCCTAGACTTGACCCACAGCAGAGAGCCAACCAACATCCTATGCTCCAGAGAAAGCAGGGGTAAGAAGTTCAGACCATGGTGCTCAAACTTTCACATGTATGCACACCACCTGGGGATTTTGTTAAAATGCAGGTCTGGTTGGTCTGAGGATGGGGCCTAAGAGTTGGCATTTCTAAGAGGCTTCCAGGTGCTGCTGTCCCAAGGACCACGCTTTGGGTAGTAAGACTCCAGCAGAGCAGATTCTGCAAGTCACACTGACGGGTTTGACATCCCTCCTCCCCTACACTGATTAACCTACTCTATGCCCCAGTTTTCTCATCTTAAAATGTAAGCGGCTGCTGTGAAATTCGACGAGAGAGTAGAAGCATGTGGCACCTGGTCAGCCTTCAAGAAATGGTGACTTTTATTGGTAGGAGTGAATACCTTTGGGGATGTCCAGCCAGAGCTACCGGGGTATCTCTTTTTCTTCACCTCTTTCCACCTGTTCTTGATTCTACTCCTTCTAGCCTCCTCCTGGGCTATGCCCTGTCCATTATTCCCTCTCTTACTATTATTTCCAACATCGCTCCTCTTTGCCTTCAAAAACATTTATCTTTCATAACCTAAAAAATAAACTTTCCCTGGAATTTTCAGTCACTACCTTCTTTATTTCGCAGTTCAACTTGAAATTTGAAAGATTCCTCTACATGCCCCATCCACACCCCCAACCACCACACTCTCATCTGTCCACCACTGATCAGGGAACAAGGAGATCCTATGGGTATTATGATTTGTCATTCTCATTTCCTTCTTGCTTTTGGTGGCTCATCACTGCAGTGACCAAGGAAGAAGCTCAGTGACAAAGGCTGGGCCTGGCCATTTAAATGCAGTTTATAGCACATCCCCTTACAGTTTGAAGTCCCTTCTATCGAAGTTTGGCCAATGTCCCTACAATGTCATCTCCTCAAAAATTCCATGAGTAGTGCTATGTCCCAGGGCTGACTTAAGTCCTAAGCAAACAGTGGGAGGTGAGCTTCTGCTCTACACTGGGAAGAGTACTGTTTTCAGGAGATGTTTAATTCCTGTGTGACCCTGAGCCCTAACTCCTGTCTGGTGGCGAGGTAAGCTAGGGCCACTCCTGGAGAAAGCCTGGACCCGCCAGCCCCGCAGCACACCTCGGAGAGAAGTGGTGTATCGGGCTGGTTCTTTCTTCTGCCAAAGTAGTTCTCCATATGGCCCAGTGGAGGGGGCTCTCCTGGTCCCACACCTGGATGTGGGGGTCAAGGCTTATCTGCTGTGCACATATGCCCTTTGACGACGCATCGAGTAGGATGGCTAGTTAAAATCAAGATCAGAAGCTCCAGAATCCCTTGTCCAAATACCATCACCATGTCACCTCATTTCTTATCAGGCACTAGCTTCCATGCTGAGAACACAAAGCAGAGGTGAGAGCGAGGGGTTAAGAGGGAACATAGGAGGAAAAGAGATACTGAAAATACAAAGGCAAATGAGGCTGTTTAATGGTTAGTGGCAGTTACAATCCTTCAGCCAAACCACCTCTCCCCATCCTAATGCCCAGTCACCCTTCCACCAGGGTTCTGTTTCTTGTTGTTTTTTTCTTAACATGTTAAATAAGGATAATCACTAAGCCAATTTGGCATGTCAATACACACTGTTCAGTCAGATGATCTCTTCAAGGAATCTGTTCATTGTTTATGTGTTTCAGGAAACATCTTATTCTAATCCTAAATGAAGTAATTCCCCAATCTACCTGTAGACAATGCATTACTTACTAAAGACAGTGCCCTCACCTGAACTCTCTTCTGACTGCTTTTGAAAACCATCTCTTTGCAATCATTTCACATCGTATAAGAAACCTTATGAGCCCTGGCTGGTGTGGCTCAGATGGTTGAGCATCATCCCATGAACTGAGAGGTCACTGGTTCTGTTCCCAGTCAGGGCACATACCCAGGTTGTGGCTCGATCCCCAGTACGGAGTGTGCAGAAGGCAGCCAATCAATGCTTCTCTCTCACATCAGTGTGTCACTCTCTCTCTCTCTTCCCTTCCTCTCTCTAAAAAAAATCAATAAAAACATATTTAAGAAACCTTATAAAAGTTGACTTAATCACTATCCATCGTCTGGTGATTGGATCGCCCTGATGACTGATAAGGCTTGTGAGAAACCTTGATTAACATCTTGACTAGGACCTGGCCAGTGTGGCTCAGGGGTTGAGTGTCGACCCATTCACCAAGAGGTCGCTGGTTCAATTCCCAGTCAGGGCACATGCCCAGGTTGTGGGCCCAATCCCTACTTCGGGGGCATGCAGGAGGCAGCCAATAGATGCTCTCTCTGGTGTTTCTATCTCTCTCTCCCTCTCCCTTTTTTTTTTTTTTTATCCTCACCTGAGGACATTTTTCGATATTTTGCTCAGATAGAGTGAGAGGGAGAGAGAGAGAGAGAAACATCGATGTGAAAGCTACACATCGAGTGGCTGCCACCCACATGACCCAACCAGGGCTGGGGTCAAACTGCAACCAAGGTACATGCCCTTAGCGGGAACCGAACCCGGGTCTCTCCGGACCGCAGGCCGACGCTCTAACCGCTGAGCCAACCGGCCAGGGCTCCCTCTCCCTTTTTCTCTCTCTAAAAATCAATAAAGAAAAAATTTTTTTTTTTAAAATATCTTGACTGGGCCTTGGCCAGTTTGGCTCCGCAGTTGGCACATAGGCCCGCAGAACAAAGAGTCATGGGTTTGATTCCAGTCAAGGGCACGTACCTCGGTTGCAATTCCATCCCTGGTCCTGGATGGGGTCATGAGAGAGGCGACCAGTCAATGTGTCTCTTTCAGATGGATGTTTCTCTCGCTCCCTCCCTCTCTCCCACTCTGTCTGAAAATCAATGGGAAAATATCCTCAGGTGAAGATTAAAAAACAAAATCTTGATTAGGATCAAGGACAGGGAGCAATGCCAGCCTCAACGAGGGACAAGACCCAGGACAGTGGCTGCAAAGTGGGGCAGACACAGTGAGGACTGTCCGCCTGCTCCAGCCTCCAGAGGAGAAGTCTCTGCCACCCCCGCTGAGATCTCCCAGGCTGGGACACAGCAGCCTCCTCCCAGCTCCGGGGGAGACTGTAGAGAGGGAACCACAAACTGAAACTGAGGCAACACTCTCATGTGAACCCATTGTGCAATGTTTTTCTGCTATTTTTAATAATGGTGCTAAACCTCCAGGAAGTGGGAAGAGGGGACTGAACCACTCAGTTGATCAACAAGTAACTCTGAATGCAGGAAAACGTACCAGGTGGGCTTAAAGGCTAGAACATGAATCACATTCCACAGCTAACTTTCAAAAACTCATGATGAGTATATACATTTCAATGTTTTATTTTTTTCATCAATGTTTTGCAATAATTATCACTTAATGCCCACCAAACTTTCTTATTCAGGAAGACTCTTCAGAGATGAAACTAAGAAAATGAGGCCTAAGACCATAAATGACCCTACAGAGATCTGTGAGTGTTGTACTCTCTCTCTCAGCACACTCAAAGGTTTCTGCAGAGACCGCGACGTGATTTGCTTGCATGAAAGTAGTTCACCAAATACAGTCTTTCAGCTTTTGAAGTCTTGTTGTTAATAATTTTCTCTAGATTTACAGTGTTGTGTAATTCAATGCCCAATAAATCATTATTTTCTAAGTTCTACAGTGACGTGTATTTTTCCACATTGTGAATGCCTAGAAAATAAAGAGAAACATGTCATATATTCACTGTGTCCTGTGAAACTATTACAGAAAGAAGCTTGAAGAAAGGCCAAGTTCTCCACTTGATTAAAGTTTGGAACAAACTTTGGTTCAGTGTTTGGAACACAATCCTTGAAGATGACTTTGACTGGGTTTTCAAAAGCTCAGCTCAACATTACATGATATTTATAGTTTGTCAAGATGAATTCTCCAGAAGAAACAGATCCAAGAAATAATAATCCCCATGTATTATCCTGGAGGGCTGAAGGCCGGTCCCACATCCTTGAAAAATTGTGAGGCCAGGAAGAGAGATCCAGTTGATCTCATTATTCACAGTTGTTCTGGAAAGACGCTGCACACGCCGGATTAACAAATGCAGAACCACGGCGGCTGAGGGAAATGCAGGCTAGGTCCCTGCAAGCCTTGGTCACCACACAGTTTACAACTGATCAACACATAACCGTTTTTAAATGTGTGTTTCTGTTTAAAGATATCTTGTTTAATACGTTGCTGATTCTTCAGCAGTGAGCCCAGAGCCGAGTGCACCGTAACTCATGCCTGAACAAAGCTTATGGAACACACATCTTTTCTTTGTAGGCACATCACCGCTCTTGCACTTAGGGACACTGCAGGACTTCAGCACTATGCTTGGGGTCACTTTAAGCAGTGAAATCACCAACAAAAAGCATGAACTTGTGAAAAAATTACACTAAATAGATTGTGAGATAAAGACACTTATTTATAGTGTAAGAGCTGAAACGAGAAGACAGCATCGTCTTGTTCAGCCTCGGCTGCGACGTTCACTTTGGATGATTCAAGTTTTTCACTATTGTGCCCATGTCCACAAATGACCACAAAAGCTCTGCGAGTATTGATTTGGGGGTTACAAATAAATTTTAGGGAGTAGACAAATTCTCAGATACTACTAATGAAGACATTGTACCTCTCTGCCACCTCACAGACAACGCTGCTACGCCGCAGGCTATGCAAAGGCATGAAGCCACCGGAGGGCCGCCCCACCATGCCGGGGTGATGGATGTCCCTTACTCCTTGAGCAGCCTGGTCAAGGCAGAGTTGGACCTGAGCTCTCCCAAAGGCCTTAGGAGTAGGGCCTTAGAAGAGGTTCTCTTACCTGTTTCCTAGAAAAGAAGGGGCTATAAAGAAACTATTCCCTAGCAACACATCTTCACCAAGGACGGTTGAAATTCCCTCAGAAATGCCTGCAGTTTAAACTGAAGTCCATCTTCCCTGCAGGATATTTAATCTTGACAAAAGTGCCTCTTTCTCAAGCATTTTGCCTTTTCTAATTAAATTCTGGAAGACCACTCTAAGAGTGACTCTGTGCACTGTCTTCGTGCGAACCAACAGGGATGGCCTTGGAGGGTAGAGAGCCCAGAGAGGGACGGTAGCACTTGGAAGGGCTACCTAACTAAATCAGATCATGAGATTTTTCAAAGGGCCTATAATTCTGGAAAGAAAAGACAGTGACATCTTCTGGGTGGGAGTTTTTAAAAATTCAAAGGTGGCTTATAATGTCTTTTTTGAGAAGCCATAAGATAAGGATAATTACAAATACAATTAGAAACATTGGAAGGAGCACAGAGATTGTTATATTAAAGACATTGATGAATTACTTACTATGATGAAACAACAACAACAAAAAGCCCCTCAGCTCTGAGCTTCCCAGCAGCAAATAAAAACGGGAAACTTTGTGGTACGTAGTTCTCATGGATAGATGAGAACCAACACACCAGATCACCTAATCTAGAGGAATACATTTTGTGGGTATTAAAGTCCAACGGGCATTTATTGTGCCAACACCACCTTTATTTATGTTTTGGTTTCTGGGTCAGCTGATGTTCTATATGGCCTCACCCTACCAGTCCACAAAAATAATGTGAGCTATTGCTAGCCCCATAAGTCAACTGCCATTGTGACGAGGTAGAGAGCTAAAGACTCCCTCACTAGACATCTTAAAAGAAGACCATAATGTTGAAAAAGAGATAAGCTGACAAAAATCTGTAAAACCTTCAGATCTAGTGACCTGCATAAGCAAGTAGGAGAGGCCCAGGAAAGATGCACTTCGGTGCCCCAAACTGTCCCTGCTGACCAAACCACAGAAACAGCAAAGATCCGATTACATTTCCTGTTACATATTTGCCCCTAGAGCCAACAGTTTACCTGGTTACAGTTATTTTACCTGTTGAACAAAGCCGACCTACTGCTGTATCTCACTATTAAGAGTGATAACACAATTGCACCTGTAAATGTAGGTTTGATCATTGAGTTCTAGAGTATTCAAACTTCCTGGCTAGCTCGGGATAGTCACACCTGGTTTACACTTGATGTGATTAATTAAGTGCTCACCTTCAGTCTCCAAACTGTCCCCACAATAAGAAAAAAAATGACATAATAACAAGTGTTGGAGAAAATGGGGAGATATTGGGACCCTCATATATTGCTGATGGGAATGAAAATTTGTATAGTTGCTTTGCAAAAACAGTTTGGCAGTTCCTCAAAAGGTTAAATGTAGACGTACCACATAACCCAGCAAATCCAGCCCTAGGCATATACCCAACGAGAATTAAAACATATTTCCACATAAGCTTGTATATGAATGTCATCATTTTGCATAATAGCCAAAAAAATAGAAACATCCCAAATGTCCATCAGCTAACGAATGGATAAACATGATATACCCATACAATGAAATATTACTGAACTACAAAAAGGACTGAAGTATTGATACATGCCACAACATGGATGAACCTTGAGAACATGCTAAGTGAAAGAAGCCAGACACAAACGGCTACATACTCTATGAGTCCATATCTGAGATGTCCAGAATAGGCAAATATATACCGACACCCTGGGGGTGGTGACAGTAAGAGGAAACAGCGTAATGATGGCTAATGCAAACAGGGCTTCTTTTTGGGTGATAAAAATGTTCTAAAATTGATAATGGTGATAGTTGCACAACTTTGGGAATATACTAAATACTATCGATTATACACTTTAAATGAGTGAATTGTACAGTAAGTGAATTCTATCTCAATAAAGCTGCTATAAAAAGTAATAAAAATCAAACAGTAATATAATAATAAATCCCATCAGAAAATTAGTTATATGGTCACTCTGCACAGCACCAAATACTAGGTACTCAGATACCAATGGGAAAGAGGGGGATGGATACCTTTAGCAGTGACCTGTTGAAACTCCTCCACTTTAATAAAGCATGTGAATAAAGGAATTACCATATTTTCAAATCATCCTATTTTGATGGGTAGGAAGAGAAGCTGGATGATGGGTTCCTGTAAATCTTTCAGTCAAGAAGAATCAAAATTTGTTCTCTGAAAAATTACCTACCAGAATCTACAATAGCATTTTAGAAATAAAGTATCAAATATAAAGCTCTTAGTAAAAACTTTTATTCACTTAAATACTAAAAAAAGGTTTTGTTTACTTAAATATGTTCCAAGAAAGCCCACTGAGACATTAAAATATATTAACCTACAGCAAGATCAGCATTTGAATAAAATGTCATATTGATCTTAACTCACCAAAGACAAAACATCTTCTATTCTCCGACCTAAAAGTATTCTGCCCTCAACTCTCACTGAGTCTTTGCCCCCCATTCTACTTGCCACTGATCATTCCAGAACTTCCCTTGCTGGCCTCTGTATGGTCCACTAATCATCGGGCTTGGTTTTCTCCATCTTGCTTCTATTTTGGTGAAAGCTTACTACCTGGTCTAAGAAGCAAATGTCTGAGAGTCAACTCAGCTGATGTCTGAAGTGACAACCATGCATATTTCAATTACTCTGCAGAAGAGCCTTTAAATATTGCTACTATATCTGAAGAAAGAGTGAAGTCTTCTGGTGAAGGCATTATATCACACGTCGAGTGAGGTAAAAGCCAGTGAGTACTAATCTGGGGAAATCAGGTGAGAGTACCTAAGTAGCTGGAGCAGTCACCCACTTCTACACAAACAGTCCTCCAGGTTTGTGGTTCGCAAAACAGATTTTGGGAAAGAAATCAAGTGGCCCCTTCAAGTCCATTTGGTCTCCTCTGGAGGACCTGTCATGACGGGTTCCTGTCACCAGTGCATTAAAGTGCAGTAAAGACAGAAGCAGGAAACCAGAGGGCACAACTAATTGCATATATAGCATACGAAAGGTGATGCAAGGGACCAAATTAAATACAGTCAAAGAAATGTCTTTTGTGCACAAATACTGGAGACACACACACAGTTGACACGCCTGATAATGAGGTACAACTATAAAGTATAGAAACCAGTGTTTGTGTAAGGGGTAAGTCATCAACCCTGTTACTTTCTACTCTTACATAATCATGTGTTTTAAAAATGAACCCCAGCTTGATGAGTCCAGCATAGATCAGTTCTGCAATATTTCAGTGGGGGTACAAAGTGAGAGAGACACCTATGATCTTCTCTCAATTTTATTTTTGAAAGATAATGCTGATTATGTGTAAGAGCCACATGGGGAGATTGTGACAAGCTAATCAATGACCACTTTAATACTAGAGAACATGTTAAAAAAAAAACAGGTCGAGCAGCAGTTTCCAACCTGTGGGTCACGACCCCTTTGGGGGTTGAATGGCCCTTTCACAGGGGTTGCTTAAGACATAACAGTAGCAAAATTACAGTTATAAAGTAGCAACAAAAATAATTTTATGGTTGGGGGTCACCACAGCATGAGGAACTGTGTTAAAAGGTCGCAGCATTAGGAAGGTTGAGGACCACTGACGTGGAGGCTCCCGCGTCTCCCTGTGTCTCAATGAACTCGGTTCTGTCTGTCCTCATATTTTTCTCCCTTTTATTTTTTTGCCTTTTTGCTTCACCAGTTGCTTTCACTAGCCCCACCCTATTCCCACATGCAGGATTTTTCCATCTTAAAAAATGGCTACACTATAGACATGAAGTACATTGTTACTATTTATACTCTATAAAGTGAATAAAGACATGTGCTTCCTGCTACCATTTTTAAGGTGGTGTTCTCATTAAAAAATATATTTTTCTTGTACAAAAAATGTAGCCCAATTTATTTTATTCTGAGCAAAAAGGGCCCTCACTGGGTGGCTCAGTTAATTGGAACATCATTCCACACACCAAAAGTGTGTGGGTTTGATTCCTGGTAAGGGCACATACCTAGGTTGCAGGTTCAATCCCCAGTTGGGGCAACCGATGTTTCTCTCACATTGATGTTTCTCTCTCTTTCTCCCCCTTTCTCTCTATATAAAATGAATAAAAACATACTCTGGTGAGAATTAATTTTTTTTAAAAAACAGATGCAGAGAGGAGAAAGGGAAAATAGGAGGCTGTCAGCAACCTCCAAAGGAATGCCCTCAAATGTTACACAGGAATAAACATGATTTCACTGCGAACACGAGATAGTTCTCCGAATCCATTCATGGAAAACCCCTCTGCTGTAAGGCCAGTTTGGGGGAAACTTCTAAACGTAGGCAGAGAGCCCAGCCAGACATCTACGTTCAGAGGGACAGTAGGCCAGTCTTTCCCCTCTTGCATACCCTTAGAAGGGATACCACGGGAATCCTCTTGGGCATCGGCCAGCACTTGACAGGGCCAGGTGTGGAGAACAAACCTACTGACCCACAGTCTGGTCGGTCCCACGAAACGGAAGGGGTATTTAGCAATGAACAGACAGATACCCTCCGATGCGGGGAGAGGAGTGGCAATCTAGTTGATGGCTATCGATTACACTAAATCTAGTGATTAATTAGAAACAAAATGGCATAATTGAGAGTAAAACATAAATAAGTGTGGTTCCCAGAGTCTTGCCAAACTGTAATCAATGCTTAATTTCACTTACAACTGGTTTCCAACATGTCTTGATCTGCCCTAAAAAGAAATGTTTTAACAACCCTTTCACTTCCACCTCTCAAAAGGCCTTGGGTTCGGATGCAGGACCTGAAGGATTAGAGCTGCTCCTTCCTCGTATCTTTTCCTGTCTCCGTGGAGACGACATTCCTCCCCATTGCCCCTCTCTGAGTTCCTTTCAAAAGGACTGCAGGCTGGTATTGTTTCCTTCATGGGAGAATTCTAACAGGATGGCTTCTGACATTCTTTTTTCAAGCCATGAGACTTTTTCTAACCTTTTTCTAGATGTCAAGTCATTTTTATTTCTGGACATTTAAAAGCAACAGAATACAACTATCTTTTAAAGAGACTTAATTGATGGTATCTCCATAATCTGATAGAAATGAAGGGTGGTCTTGATCAACTGCTCCTGATCTGTTTCTCCATTTTCAGTCGGTATTAGAACAGTCATGATTTTATTTTTTTCATTGCTTTTCTGATAAAGAAACAGGGTACTTTGGGAAAATGGCCCAGTAATTGATTAAAAAGTGAGCTTCGGTGGCAAATCATCACAAAATGCCTGAGGATATATTTACTTTTTTATTATGAAATTAATATTCAAATTCTATAAAATTGCCTATGAGTGTATTTAATATTTCCTAAAATGTCAAATTATTAAATTTCATGTAAAAAATTTCCAGAAGCATTTATACAAATGGTGGCTAACTTTTTAATGCCACTTTTTAAACTGTCTCTTTACAAGAAGAGGCCTGTTCCTTCCCAAACTAAATGGTAAACTGATGAGCTGATTTCTGAGAAATACTTTCAATTCAGCAAGATCTTAAATTTCTATGGCCATGTGAGAGCCTTCAAAACGATCTTTCTTTTTTTTCAAGCTTTATTAAGGCATAATAGACAAATACAATGATAAGATATTTAAAGTATATATAACGTGATGATTTGATATATGTATAACTGTAAAAAGATTCTCCTTTCATGTTAATTACCACATCCATCACCTCACACATCAACCTGCTTTTCTTTGTGTGAGAACATTTAAGTTCTCCTCTCTTAGCAAGCTTCAATTATACAATAAAGCATTATCAACGATAGTCACATGTTTTACATTAGACCCTCAGACCTTATTCATCTTATAACTGAAGGTTTGTACCCTTTACCAACTGCTCCCTGTTTTCCCCATCCCCTGGCCCTGGCAACCACTTTTCTATTTTTAGTTCCTATGAATTCAACTTTTTTTTTAGATTCCATATATAAGTGATGCAGTATACCGTCTTTCTCTGTCTGGTTTACTTTACTTAGCATAATGACCTCCAGATTTATCCATGTTGTCACAAATGGCAGGATTACCTTCTTCTTTTATGGGTGAATAATATTGTATTGTGTATATATACCAGATTTTCTTGATCCATTCATGTGTTAATGGCCCATACCTTGGTTATTGTGAATAAGGCTACAATCAATGAGGGGCATAGATATCTCTTCAAGATAATGGTTTCATTTCCTTAGGATGAGAAGTGGGATTGCTGGATCATACAGTAGTTCTATTTTTTATTCTTGTGGAACCTCCATACTGTTTTCCATAGTGCCTATACCAATTTACATCCCAGCAACAGTGCAGGGGTTACCTTTTTGACACATCCTCACTGGCACTTGTTATCACTTGTCTTTTTTGTAATAGCCATCCTAACAAATTGAAAGTGATATCTCATTGTGGTTTTAATTGGTATTTCCCTTATGATTAATGATGTTAAGCACCTTTTCATATACCTATAGGCCACAAGACATGTCTTCCCTGGAAAAATGTCTATTCAGGTTCTTTGCCCATGTTTTCATTGGATTATTTGTTGTTGTTTCTTTGCTATTGAGTTCTTTTTTTTTTTTTATCCTCACCCGAGGACATTTTTGCATTTATCGTCAAATAGAGTGGTGGGGGGAAACATCGATGTGTGAGAGAGACACATTGAGTGATTGCTACCCACACGACCCCAACCAGGGCCAGGGACAAACTGCAACCGAAGTGCATGCCCTTAGTGGGAACCAAACCCAGAACTCTCTGGTCCGCGGGCCAACACTCTAACTACTGAGAAAACTGGCCAGGGAACTATTGAGTCCTTAGAGTTCTTTGTATATTTTGGATATTAACCCCTTATCAAATACATGGTTTGTAAACACTTTCTCCCTTTCCACACATTGCCTTTGAGGAGCAGAAATATCTTGAACAACCAAATTAGCTGGCCCTTTATATTTCAATATTACAATTAAGTGTAAATGATAGCTTTATTTTTGTACTCAAACTCTTTTCTACATGTAACAGGATATTAAATGGCCAAAAGCTGAAATAAGGGTCAGAACACTACAGAGACTCATCAACATAGGACTTACCAGGATAAGGGCAAACACTGCCATCCCTCTGAGCTCATCTCCCACCTCTAGCTATTTGAGACTTGCTGAAGGAGAAATGTTTAAACAGTTGTTGGCTTAGTAAGGATTGCTGTGGAGCTCCCCCGCCACCTTAGAGCAGGGAAGGAGAGGACAGAGTCCCTCCCAGTGAGGATAGAGGCAGACGAACCCTCCCCATGAGAGTGAAGGTGCAGAAAGAAACCAGCCTTCAAATGCTGTCACCAGAGAAGGTGTGGAGCAGTCCTCAGGAGAATGGGAGCGTGTATGATAGACACAGGGCTGCTGGAGATGCCTCTTAATGGGAGAGGGGAAGAATACAGTGTAAGAAGCCTACGTTTTGAAAGTTTGGTGAGACAAGGATTTGTAACTTGTCCTGTGGGCCAAGTGAACAATACAGCAGGCAGCAGCAGGCTTGGATCACCTTGAAGGGACCATATCCAAGAAGGCTGTTGCCACTGGAGCAAGGCGATGCCAGCAGAAGAGGCTGGAGCTGAACCCCTGAACGTAGGAGCCAGGAGAGAAGGGCATGATAAAAGGTCAGGTTAAAGCACATTCCACCAGACAGGGAATGAAAATGTGTAGGGTGTGTGTGTGTGTGTGTGTGTGTGTGTGTGTGTGTGTGTGTGTTGGCAGAGGTGTGTGGCAGAGCATAAGACAAAGAACCACATATTTAATAACCAAGAGAAAATTAAAAGACTCCCCAAAAGGCCTGATTTCCCCTTACCTCTCACCTTCTCTGCCCCGACCTTGAGAAACCAGAAGCCTATGTAGAAGGGGGTGGAGCAAGAAGAGCTGATGTAAAGGGCCACACATCCCTTCTCTGTTACAGGTTTTCGAGACAAGACCATCCTTGAGCTGAAGGAAGCATAGACGCACTGAACTGAATGATGGGGGATGGGAGTTTTGATTTAGATCATACTGGACTTTTAATAACTGAAAATGAGACTCAGATGCTGTGATAGATCCCTGAGATATAATTCCAAAATGCAGAAGAAAGATCTAACAGAACAGGTTTGAGAAAAATGATGGGAGAGAAACAAATCTGTTTCCTAATGGTACCCTATCACATCTAGCTTGTTCTTTAAAGTGTGGGGCTCTTTGTCATTCAATGTTTTCAGTTTTAGAGCATAGAGAAATTTTACGACTACCTAATGACTAAATATTAAATCAAAAGTTACAATATGAAACAAACATTTTTGCTCTCCAATCCCATTTTGTAGACCCTTACCATGGTCTCCAAGGTCTTATGCAATCTGGTTCCTGCCTGCATCTCTGGATTACCATGGACCATTTTACTCAAGTTAACTCTGCCCTAAACCCAATGGATTGCTTTGGTTTCTTCCAATACTCAAACTCTTTCTGACCTCAGGACTTTTGCACATAACTTTTTTTCTACCTGGAACATTTTCCCCTAAATTATTACTAAGAAAAAGGCATTAAAATCTCTGGTTATAAATGTAGATTCATCAGTTTCTCCTTTTAGTTCTAGCAGTTTTTATTTTAATATATTTTGAAGCCCATTTATTATATGCATAATCTTTTAGCAGTATTATATTCTCTTGATCCATTGATCCATTTTTTATTTGAAATAATATTTAGCATTGGTAATATTCTTAGTTCTGAAATTCATTTAATATAGCCACTTCAGCTTTCTTTTGATTAGTGTTAGGATGGTACACTTTTTCAATCCTTTTTTACAAAAAAAAAACAAAAAACCTATTTGTGTCTTTATATTTAATGTAGGTATTTTATTAATACCATATAGTTTAGTCTTACTTTTTCCTTTATCTAACCTGGTAATCTCTGCCTTTTAGTTGAGGTGTTTGACCACTTACATTTAATGTAATTATCAATATGATTAGGTTTAAACTATCATCTTGCTTTTTGTTTTTCTCTTGTCTCCTCTGTTCTTGGTTGCCCCTTTCCTTCTTAGTAAGTATTTTCTAAACATCTAATGCATTTTATCTTCTATGTTATTTTTATCAGGTATATCTCTTTTTTATTTTTAATATCTGTTTTATTTATTGATTCTAGAGTGAAAGAGGATAAGAGAGGCAGAGAGAGAAACATCAATGATAAAAACATCTACAGGCTGCCTCCTGCATGCCCCCTCCTAAAAATTGAATCTGCAACCTGGGCATGTACCCTGACCAGGAATCGAACTGATGACTTCTCGGCGCATGGAATGACAACCAACTAAGCCACACCAGCCAAGGCTATTATTTTATTTTTGGTGGTTGATTTAATTTATCACATTCTATGTTCATTATTGTGCAATTCATTTCTATTAGCCTGACACCTGGAAAAAATGCCTCAAACACAGCTGAGATGCAACAAATTGTTGTTGAATAAATTGATAACAGAGCCAAACAAAATATCAATTAAACAAAATGCTCAAAATAGGGAACATTCTAGCTAACTGAACTTATAATCAAATGAGGACAATTCAGAAAATTATGTTTCAACATTTTTGGCTTTCATATATATTTTTTAATGAAATAGTTGGTTCTTCATGCCTTACAAGTTTAATGTACTAAAAATAACTTTGCAGGAGCTTATTCTCACCATTCTGAACACCCGTGATGTTGTTATTTGAACACAGAAATGGAAGAGAAATTACAGAATGGAATAAGTTTATACAGAGCTCAGGGCACACCCTAGAAGTTACTTATCTTATGTCTCTTTTTTGAAAAAAAAAAAAAAAGTTAATGTGTCATGGTTTCTCTGTAACCTGCCTTTGTCCTTAACACAAAGAGGGGGAGAAATTCTTCCAGTTATTGATGACCAAAGGAGCATATTTACTGTATGGTTAAATAGAATAAGAGGGGAAAACCATTTCTGTGTCAGACTCACAGAAACTACTATAGAATTTAAAAAATGAAATAGAATCAAATGAGATTACAATAAGAATAATAATGCACTAGTGAATGTTGAATGCATAATGAAATTGCCACGCACTTACATGTAGTCAGGGCATGATAAGTAGACCAAGCAATTCATTAGAATGGTTCCCACAAGGGTTACACTTCTTTTGTGGTACAAAAGAATATGACCCCATCATTGCTTTCATCTATTATTTCCAATTTATGATTCTCTAGGGTAAAAACTATTCTGAAGATATGAAAATAAATTTATTACTATAACTAACAATTAAATGATGATAAATGGCAAATAATTGTAAATAACCATTCCTTCAGCAATAAAGGACCCTCACAAATTTAAATTATACTTTTTTTTAACCAAAGCGCTTAAACAGTTTTGAATAACAAATACAGATCATCTTGTAAATCTGCAAATCCCTGGTCTAAAGAGAACCTTCTATAAACTGAAAAAGTTCAAGTAACCAGCTGAACTAGCATTTTTTCTGTAAACCACAGCAATAATGAGTATCCATTAGCCAGTAGGTATTTTAATAAAACTTCTAGAAGATGAGAGAAAGAGTTATCAAACAGAGTCCTTGAACATTGGTTCCTTGGAGGCTTATTTCTCCTTCATGATTGTTTATGTTGGTGTGACTGTATGTGGGACTTGTACTATAATATTCTTTACAATAAACATTGAGCCTGTGTATGTATGGGTATGAGGGGTTACACATGTACATATGCATACCCATACATATATGTACATAGGAAAATAAACATGAGTGTAGTCCCTCACTTATTGATGTGAGTATAGAACCCTTCCAGGTACCACTAAACTTCTAATCAAACATATTCCAGGTCCTAAGCTGATCTATAGTAGAACCTCCAATATCATCTATTCCTTCCTGGCATAGTCAGACAGGCAAAAGGAAAAAGTAAATACCCAAATCAGAAATGAATAAGGAGTTCTCTCAACTTCCTATCTATGAACTAAATACTAACTCTAAAATCTGGAAAACAAGGATAAGCCTTTTGCTGAGGCCTGTAAAGCATGGGCAGCTGTGGCCTGGAGTTCATAAGAGGCTATATAGTGCCTGGCTTTGCAATCTGGGATATATGGCATCTGGGGCCAAGAAGGAGAAGATGAGCATCTACACAAGTATGGTTGAGGAAGGCCTTTTAGTTTCTCGCCTTGACAGTTCAATGGGTGGCTAGAGCAGCATTTTCCAGTCTCTAAAGACTAAGAGACCTGTGCATGTGATATGGTTTGGAGTGCTGCATGCCCCAATTTACTGCATAATGTCCTATAGACAGAGCTCCCAGAGTCCAGCTGGGCCTGGAGAACTAAAACACTCTTAGTCCTTGTGTGTGCTATGTGCTGTGAGGTGCTTCCAACTCCTGGCAACCCTATGAATGAGTGATGCCCACAACGTCCTGTCCTCAGCAGCCCTGCTCAGCTCCTGTAGACACATGCCTGTGGCTTCTTTTATGAAATCAACCCATCTCATATTTGGTCTTCCTCTTTTTTCTGCTGCCTTCTATTTTCCCCAGTATCATTGTCTTTTCCAAAGATATCTTCCTCATGATGTGCCCAATGTAGGACAGCTTCAGTTTTGTTGTTTTCATTTTTCGGTTTTGTCATCAATAGTTTTGTCATTTCTTGGTCCTTAGAGACTAAAAAATGGTGCTCTAGCCACCCATTGAACTGTCAAGGTGAGAAACTAAAAGGCCTTCCTCAACCATCATTGGAACAGGTACAGTTCCTCCTCCCTTTCTGACCAGGACTGTCCCTTACAAGGCCTGCCAGGTCATCCATCTCTTCCACGTCTGACACTGCCTGGGAGTCTCCATAACCTCAGTGCATTGGGCTGAGGGCATAGGAACAGGCCAAGAAAACCTGGAAGGGGACTCAGCCACTATGGGGAAGAGACCAAACTAAAATCAGAGGAGTCTCACTAATAGAAGAGAAAAAAATAAAACATTAAAGGATAAAGGAATGCAAATCCTCAAGGTGATTAAATTACAACACAAAAATATATTTTTGAAATTAAAAAGAGTTGGGAAATTATTTTAATTTAAAAATTTAACTGAAAGAGAATATTCAGTCCTAAGAACAAATAAGGTTGTCTGGAACAGGAGTTAGCAAACTTTCTGTACAGGTCTAAGTAGTAAATATTTTTGACTTTGTGGACCAATTCCATATGGTATCTTGGAATTGCCCAACTTTACCACTGTGGCATAAAAGTGGCCACAAACAACACATATATAAGTGGGCTTGGCCGTGTTCCAATAAGGTTTTATTGAATACAAATAAGGCAGCAGGGTAGATTTTGCAAGCAATATAAAGTTTGTAGATCCCTGGTTTAGAAAGTCAAATAAAAATATATCATAACACAGAAGGAAAAACAAAAAATAAATAGATCCAGAATATTTTAAGTTCAGAATCAGTAACTCTAAAGGAAAAAAAGAGATCAGATGGAGAACACATAACTGAAGAAACAACACAAGAAAAGTTTCCTTAGAAACACTTAAATCTTCAGGCTTAACCAGGCATACCATGCTGAAATATCTGAACTACCAGAATAAAGGAAAATAATGTATAAGTTTGCATTAAGAAAGAGAAAGTTACCTAGATAAAAGAAAATTAGTACTGGACTGTTCACCATTGTCAACACTAAAAGCTAAAAATGAAAAAAAATTTTTTTGATAAGGTGATGATATAAGATAGACATATAAAAACTAATAGTCTACAGACTGATGGTTGACAGAGGGAAGGAGTATTGGGGGACTGTGTGAAAAAGGCAAAGGGATAGAGAAGTACAGATTGGTAGTCACAGAATAGTCATGGGGCTATAAAATATAGCAAAGAAAATATAGTCAATAACATTGTAATAACTATGTAAGATGCCAGTTGGGTAGTGGAAATATCAGGGGGACACTTTGTAAAGGATATGATTGTCTAACCACCATGCTGTGTACCTGAAACCAATCAAAAATAATATTGAACATAAACTGTAATAGAAAAAAATTTTAATTAAAAATAAATAATAAATAAAAATTACCCAACAGCATGAATATTAGGAGGCAGGGGTCACTGGAGCCATATCAGAAGTTGCCTGCCACTCTAGTGGTACCTGAAATGATGATGCATCTATAATGGACAAGATTCACTGAAATACAATAGGAAGAACTCAGTAAATATGTGTTAAATAAAAACAAAACTAACAGCCTTCCTCTACACTAATACTAACCTATAAAAATAGAAAACCAGTTCCATACATGTTAGCAATGAGAGCTGTAAAACCCAGTAAGAAACTAATAACTATTAAGAAAATTATGCCCTGGCCGGTTTGGCTCAGCGGTTGGAGCGTTGGCCTGCGGTACAGAGAGACCTGGGTTCGGTTCCCGCTAAGGGCACATACCTCGGTTGCAGTTTGTCCCCGGCCCTGGTTGGTCGTGCAGGTGGCAGCCACTCGATGTGTCCCTTCACATCAATGTTTCTCTCTCTCTCTCTACCTCTCTCTCCCTCCCACTCTATCTGAACAAAAAATGGAAAAATGTCCTCGGGTGAGGATAAAAAAAATAAAAATAAAAACATAAAAAAAAAAGAAAATCATGTTTTTAAAAATTAATATTTTAACTTTAATTAATACATAAAATTCCAATCCAAATCCTAACTATTTTAGGAGAAAATAGAAACAATTATTTTAAGGTTCATATAGAAGAATACATTAGAATTGCCAAGAAAACTGTGCAAAATTAAGAATAGTGAGGGGAGATTTTCTCCACCAGGTAGAAGCATTTTATAATGCTATTATACTTAATATGCCATTGGCATGGGAATACACAAATGTATCAGCAAAATATATATTAACAAAAAATCCAGAGACAGATCCAAATATATATTGAAACATAATACTTGTTTCATCATAATATGTATCAAAAATAGAAATAAAAGACTTGTTTCATAAATGATAGTGGCTATAATAATTGTCTATCTGAAAAGAAAAAATTATGATACAAAAATAGAATTCAAGTGGATTGGAAATATTTTTAATTATAAGAAATTTAGAAGACTAG
This sequence comes from Molossus molossus, assembly GCF_014108415.1. Classification (NCBI taxonomy): domain Eukaryota; kingdom Metazoa; phylum Chordata; class Mammalia; order Chiroptera; family Molossidae; genus Molossus; species Molossus molossus. Next base: position 52,178,753 of record NW_023425366.1, on the reverse strand, counting down.
TTTATAACTTTAGCTTCAGAGAGAATTTCTTAAGCAAGTCAAGAAACACAAAACCAGAAAGAAAACGAGTCATTTAATTTTAATTTTTATAACAAAAACATAATTAAGTCAAATGACAAATGGTAACTGAGGAAAAATCTTGCTGCATAGATGAAAGAGGAGGTTACTATCCCTAATAAAACTCTTTCAAAATTGATAAGAAAAAGATAAATGTTTCAATAGAAAAAATGATACACACCAGATGAACAGGAAATTCACAGAAGAGGAAATGCAAGTAGCTAATAAATACGTGGTAAGATACTTGACCTTACAATAACTAGGAAAAGACAAATCAAGATCAGGTGTTACTTTTCACTGCTCATATTAGCACAAATTTACAAGACTGATAACTTCCAGTGCTGGCAACCGTGCAGGAAAATGGGCATTCATATAAAGCTGGTGGGAGTGTGAATTCCTCCAATCTTTTTAGAAAGTAATATGCCTTAGTCAGAACTGCCACTTTGGGGAATTCATACTCATGAACTAAGAGCACTAAAAATAGAGATTTAAGTAAGAGGGGCTTATTTGTTGTCTTATTTATAACACTAAAAACTGGAAACAACTTAAATATTCATCATGATGGCAAATAAATTATGGTAAATCTATACTATGAGTATAGAATATTATGTGTTATTAAAAAGAATGAGTTGAATCCATATGTACTAAAATAGAGACTTTTAGGATAAAAAGATATAAGCATTTTTGCCATTCCTCAAAAAACCCCACATGGCGTGTGTGTGTGTGTGTGTGTGTGTGTGTGTACATGCACATGTGTGTGTATATTATACTATCATGAATAAAAGTTTGGGACAATCACACATATATATACCCAATATGAACACTGGTTATTTTAGATGGGAGGGAAGGAAAACAGAATAGTGACTCTTATGTTGTACACATATATAATGGTTATTTTATTGTAAAAAGTATAACTTTCATAACTTGAAAAAAATCAATAAATTAAAAGAAATCAGGAGCTTCTAGTTTTCCATGACATAATAACAGTTTACTAAATTTGAATCTCTCCAAAAACCACAGAGTTCAACCAGGAGAGCAAATGGAACCACCCATATATATAACCCACACTTATAGCCAAGGCTCAAGACATAATTGGCAGGGCCCAGTGAAAATGAAAATGAGGGGCACCATCCAGGGGCAGAGACGTTCACCTCCCCTTCCCAGGGGCGTACCAGCACAAACCGCAATGGACTGGCCAGCTCCAAGGAACTGCAGCTTCTCTGCTGGGCCACGCTCTGCACCTGGATCAACACTGGAAGAAAGGCCTCCACCGAGTGCCCCAGTGAATGCACCGTGACACTGACAGCCTAGGACAAAACAGCCTCCCCTCTGTCCTGACTCCAAACCTTCTTGTACCTGCTTCCAGGTCCCTGATGGGTCCAGAGAACCAGAGGGAGGACAGGCCTTCACCTGTGCATGTAATTGGGCCACTCCAGCCAGAGAGGTGCAGTGGTCACAGGCGGGGCAAGGGCAGGTAGCTGGAACTTGTCCAGGGGAGCTGAGGTAGTGGAAACTCATTCAGGGGGGTGAGGGGTGGAGTGAAAGGGACCGGGGTAGAAGGACCAAGCATGAGTCAAGGATTCAAGGCCCTGATATACATCCATTGTGCCACCAAACTTGACTTAGAAAACACAAATCCAAAGATCAAGTTATTAACAATATCAAGACGGTGACTAAAGAGCTGTAAACCCAAGTGTGAGGCCCCGCTGAGCACTGGGCCCCGTGCAGCTGCACATGCCCATGAAACTAGCCAGCCCTGCCTAAGCACAACCAGGAGATGGAACATTCTAGAAACTTCAGCTAATGCACAGAGAGGGAAACAAACATCTGAAGGCAGCAGAAACCTTGCCAGAGAAGAGTCAGGTTGGCAGAGCTCGGTAGCAGAACAGATGAAAATCACCTCTAGAAAGAGCTTCCCACTCTGAGTGTGGAAATCCTGAGAACAAGCCGGATCCTGGGTGCAGGGGAATGAAAGGGAGGGCCGGAAAGTTCAGGGGACCAAAGATGGCAGTCTTGGGAGGGCAGACTTCTGGAGGGAGGGGGTGACATGGAGGGTCGCATCCCCCGGATGCTAGATGGCAAAGGGAAAAAAAAGAAGCAAACAAAAGAAATCAGTCAAGGCTGAAGAATTTATAATGGTAAAAAAGAAATTCATTCCAATCATGATTCTTTTCATTACAAGTTACAATTAATGTTCCAACCATTATTCAACTGCATTTCAAAAGTAGAAAGTTGATAGAAAAGAAAAACAGAACAAAAACTCAAAAAACAAAGACTGGCAGATAAGCCCCTTTCTGAGAAAGGCAGAAGGAAGCTAAGTGCGTCATCTCACACCTGGCTGGGGGGGGGGGGGGGGGGGGGGGCGGTGTAACAATACAATGACTAGAGAAGCGAGCCGGTTAAAATTCATTTGAGATGGGACTCTTAAGTACCAACCTATCATTCTTCCGAGTAATTATTTCAATCTGTTTAATGACTGAATTTTCTAAATTGGAAAGCATTTATTAACATAGTTCTGAGATGTTTTCTGTCTATTTTTGAGACAGTTTTTCACTGCGGTTCTTTTCTGAGCACATTTCACATTTACTTTTACAATTAAGAGATTTGCAATGTCCAAGGTATCTCTCAGTTTCCAAAGAGTTAACACAAAGTTCTTTTGAGGAATCCAGATGATAAGAACAGTGACTCACAATGGATAATAAATGGATCTGAAAGGAACGTTATGAAATTTTTGAAGTATAAATACATTGTAAAAATGTTCAAGTAAATATGCAGTTGTACAGATCATTCTATTTATTGATTCCGTTCAAATTTCCAATGCCTTATTTCCTCTTAGTAATCTTTCAGGCCACATTAATGAAGCAAATATAAAGGCATACTTCATATTGATGGTAACTAAAACATAAAATATATAATACTCAAACTTCCTCATAGTCTGTTCTATCATCATAATAAATCTATCCACTTAGGAGTTAGGTACTTATCAATTTATACAAGAGAAAAATATTTTCTTTTTCCTATAATGCACTTGCGATCACCTAAGTTTGCCCTTTCTATAAAGTCAAATTTCAAGTTTCACCTCAGGCTGTACAATGAAAACTTCAGGTATCCCAAGCTTTTATTCCGAAACTTGTGCTCCAGTCTTCCAAGCCATCTTGAGAGGATGATGTAAAGTGGAGGATGGGAAAAAATAACTATGTTCACTGTAAGCTGCCTTCACGCCAATGAAATTTCAAATAAATAAAATAAATATATACATGGGGCAATCAATTTCTTTTTCTCTCATACTTGGAAGGTTTCTCCAAGAAGAAGAATGAAAATGTTAATATTTTCAGTGGCCTTTGCCAATCATTTTGAAGATTGATGCTTCAGAGACAAGAATTTAGAATCTGAAGATGTGACAGAGAAAACTGCTAAGAAAAATATCTCAACAACAAACAGTGCCTCTCACCGTCAACTATGTTTCTCTCCAACCTCACTTGTATTAATAATTAGGTGTCTCCAGGTAAAGAATATATTTTCAAATTGCTACCTGATTATTATATACCTATTTTTTTAAAACCAGTGTAATTGTCTCCAGCTCCTTATACACTGATTATTGTTTTTGCTGCCTTTTATTATGTTTATAGAACAAAACCCAGTTCTATCACATAATGATATTTGCCCTCTAAAATACAATGCTTTATTCTGTAATAGGATATGACATTATAAGTGGAAAGACTAGACTTGATAAAAAGTGACCTCAATGGAAAGGCTGAAATAAATAATTATTTGCTCAAACTCTAATGCCCTGAAAAGGGTAACAGAGAAATTAATGGAAATATTGATGAGAAATATTCTTCTTTTCTACCAAAGCACTAGGTTGCAACCATTCAAAAAGCTTTTCACTCCTCAAAAGCTACCTCTGCCAGGATGAAGGATGAGATCTTTATGTCTACCTCCCTTCCAGATAAACACAGTGCCAACCCCTTCCTACTCATTTCCAAAACGGGAAAGAAACAGAAAAAGAGGTCACAAAAGGATCTTCCTCAAGCAAAGAACAACAAACCATCAGTAGGGCCACCAATCTTATTGTCTTAAAGTCAAAATAAGAACTTTTACTTCTAATAATGGGAAGCTAAAAATTATGATCAACTTTCCCAATTAGGACAACTGAAAATACTCAATATTTTAAAACATCCTCTCAAAAGCCTCAAAGAAATACCAACATAATGAGGAATTACCAAGCCACATTCTAGAAGATCAGAGCCCAGATTGGTGAATGAAACTACCCAGGAGTATTTGCTGATTTAAAGCAAAGAGTTGTATGTACACATTGCCAGTTATAAAAGCAGTCATAGTGATGTAAAGTACAGCACAGAAAATATAGTCAATAATATTGTAATAACTATGCATGATGCCAGATGGGTACAAAATTTTGGCAGACTTGAAAAAGGGACATATAAAAATTCTATAACTAAAGAAAAAAGTAATATGCAAAATGAATAAATTAGTGGAAAGATTTACCAGCTATAAGATACAACTAACCAAAGACTTAGTAAATCATAAGATATATCCAGAATATATCACTGAGAGACAAAAATATGGAAGATGGAACAAGAAATGTCGTAACTACAGTGGAGTTCAAGCAGAAGAGAGAAAATTAGGGAGAAGCATCATGTGAGAAATTCATAGCTGAGAATATTTTAGAACCAATAAAAGACATCACCCCATGGACTCACAAGAACTAACAATTCCTCAGACAATAAATAAGAAGAAATCCACACTTACACAAATCACAGTAAAATTGAGGAAAACCAAAGACAAAGAAAATCTTAAGAGCAGCCAGAGGAAAAAAAAGACACATGACCTTCAAATGAATCATCCTCAGAGTAGACACTTCTCAACAACACGGAAGACAGAAGACAGTAAATTGATATCTTCAGTGTGTTGAAAGAAAATAACCACCAAACTAGAATTCCATAAGCAATGAAAACATGCTTCAAGAATGAAGGTACAATATAAACAAAAATAGTTAGCCAAAAAAGACCCATACCAAAGGAAATAAGGAGTGTTCTTCAGGCAGAAGAAACACAATCCCAGGTGAAATTAATACAAGAAGGAATAACAGACAAAAAGGGACATGTATGGGTCAATCTAATAACACTGACTGCAGAGTGCAATGGTAGTACTTCATGGGGTTAAACACATATAAAGAATAACATACAACACAAAGACAGCATGTAAACCCAAGGGAGAGGAACTGCCTATGTTCTTGGAGGCAGGCGTGGTGCTGAGTCACTTCGGACCTGGGTATGTTAGAGGTGCATAGTCTATTCTCGCTGGTAACCAAGTAAAAAAAAGAAACACACTAGTGGGAGGAGGGACCAAGTGATTTTTTAAAATGCAATCCATCTAAAAGAAGGCAAGAAAGGAGTGAAACAAAACAGATGAAACAAACAGAACACAAACAAACAAACAAACACAAAAGTGCTACAGCACAGATTTAAACACAAACGTATCAGTGATTACATTAAAATATAAATAGAACAAAAGAAGATTAGCACGGAATCACAGAGCTTTAGAATTAATAGGGGCTTTAAAGTTCCTCTGAATTCACATTGCACCTTGCTGTCCTGTTTTACCCTGCTTCTCTGAGGACAACATTTAAATTCCTTAGCCCGTCCCCTTGTGAAGGGCCGGCCACCTCTCTTGTCTGTTGTCAACCCACATGGTGCTCCGATAGCCACACGTGGCCACCATGTAGCATGAGGCAGCTACAGAGTCGGTCTCAGGGGCTAAGTGTTTCGTAAAACCTAAAAGAGGAGAAAACAGATTTCGAAGATATTGTATATTTTGTGATTCTCTTAGTAAATTAAATTGATTTCTTGAAATATCTTGATTCCAGATCATTAATTTTGACTGGCTACTGTGCAGTTCTACAAGAGCAGAATCACATTTTTATGTATTTCATATCAAACACATAGTGCCTGGCACATAATAGGTACTTGCTATTTGATGACTGAATGAACTATATTAATGTGGGACACTGCCCAAGTAATGATTCTCATGGGCCTATATTAACTTGCAAGCATATAAATCAGAGCTAATGGCCTGAAGGTGCTAATGCCAACATTCTCAGTCTGCTGCAGACATGATTATCACCATGGCTATCACCAATGTAATTGTCTACAGACCTCATTATGGACAAGGCCCCGTTCCTGGGAACTTTTCACACATTAAATGATTTAATACTTCTAACAACCCTGTGAGGTGGGTACTATGAACATTCCCATTTACAAAGGAAAAAACAGAGGCACAGAAAAGTTTAGAATATTTGCTCGAGGTCACAGGGCACGTACATGGCAGAGCTGGGATGGGAACCGGTGCAGTCAGACTCCAAAGTCCATGCTCTTAGCTACGACTCCTAAACAGCTTCCCTAGCTATCCAAACTCCCTGGAAGAACCCATCATGTGGCTGAACAGTACTACTACAGATGGCTATTCAGTCAAGAGTACCTGTATTATGTACTTTTATAACTTGACCTAGAAAGAAAATACATCTCATGATGTTCAGCCAAAATGCACTTGCAGAATCATGATACGTCTCCTGCAGCCTTTCGCTTCCTCTCTGCACCAGTGAAGAGGGAACTCAGGGGCCCCAGAGACAGGCCTTATTCTCTGAAGCTGTCAGGGAAGCCCAAGCCCTCCGATGGCCCAGGCTGAGAAGTCAGTACAAGATGATTATGAATTATCCAAAGCTAGCAGGAGGTTGAGACCTCCCCCAACCCTAACCCAAGTGTGGCCCCTGGAGAAGGAGCCATCATTGGGCAGGTAAGGATGTACAAGTTATTCTCACATGGGAAAGAAATCTGCTCTGCTTTTCCTCGGGGAGAGCAAAGTTGATGAGGAAGAATGGAGGCAACCCAAAACCTCCAGAGGACCTGCTCTTTAAGCAGTAAAGACGGATATTTCACCCAGAAGTGTGGGCCTCAGGAAAAATGTCCCTGACCCAGGCCCCTCATCCTCATTCAGCTCCGGGGAAGAAGGGCCTCACCCCTCCCCAGAATCATCAAAGAGGGAGAGAGAGAAGGGGAGTCATTGGGCCCCATCAACAGTGAACAAGGATGTCTGAATCATATGACCTTGTTTCAATTCCCAACTTGAAAAGAGAAAAACCTTGACCAAATTATTTAATCACTCTATTAATCTGTGAAGTGAGGATGACAGAATCTGCCTCACAGAGCCTGATGCAGAGCAGGCACGCAAATAGATACGAATTCCTCATCCCCCACCCCTTCCAGTTTGATGAGAAGAAAGCGGTCCACAGGGGCTTATATTTCCCCTCAGACATTTGTCATATTGTGTTGTTCGTGCTTACATTGTCTGTCTTGTTTGAATGGAGGCCACTGAGAAAGCAGTATTCTCATGGTTGTGTGACGGGGACGTGTGCACACAGCCTGAGCAACAGAAGGAACCTCTGCACACACGTTATTCAAGGCCCGCGCCGATTTGTAATTGCTGTTTTTGTTTTCACAAACCTTCGTGTTTTCCAAAGAATCAAATCCAAGCCTGCAGACACTCCAGCCAAATGATTTCTTTTGTGCTGGAGTGCTTGCCAAAAATGTAATTCTTCTCATTTTCATCAGAAGATGAAGTGCTTCAGGTGACCAAGAGCAAGAGGCCTTGACAGCGAAGTCTGAATGCCGCTAATGCCTTCCCCAACTCTCCTTATTCCGCCTAGTAACTGCTACAAATGTGGCAGATGGCATCCCACACACTTCTGAGACATCCATTACTTAAGAAAATGCCGTCAGGTGAATTAAGGACAAAGACAAAACCTTAGTTCTACCAATGGACATGGACAACAAAGCCGGGGACGGGGCGGGGAGGATGGGGAGGAGGGTGTGAATGGGGTAAAAAAGGAGAAACATCTGTAACAAAAATAAAATTAAAAAAAAACCTTAGTTCTAAATTTTCCTGATTTCTCCTTGGGTTTCAGCACTTTATTTTGACCTCTATTTTTGCCCTTGGTAGATATGGCCATTAAAGGTCAGAGAATCTGAACTATGTCCCTGAGCCTATTCCGCCTTGCCCCCGAGCCAAAGGCCTGGGCCTGGGTTCAGCTCTGCCACTTGTAAGCTGTGTGGCCTTACAAAACCAATTGAATCTCTCTGAGCCCGAATTTCCTCACCTCTCACAATAATACAGCATGACTATGAGACTGAAAGTGGATGGTGTTTATGATACACCTTTTATAAACAGAAAAATTAAAGGCAGTTTTTTTCTGTTATAAAAAATATAGACCATTATACCCACTACTTATCTGGATACAAGTTATTAACTATAATGGCATCATTTGGAGAATTGGCTTCTGTTGTTAAAGAAGTAAAAACCTTTCTGGCCCTGGCCTGTTTGGGTCAGTGGTCAGAGCTTTGGCCTATGGACCAGAGAGTCCCGGGTTCGGTTCCTGCTAAGGGCACGTACCTCGGTTGCACTTTGTCCCCAGCCCCGGTTGGGGTCGTGCGGGTGGCAGCCACTCGATGTGTGTGTCTCTCTCTCCCCCTTCCACTCTATCTGAAGATAAATGCAAAAATGTCCTCAGGTGAGGATAAAAAAAAAAAAAAATTCTTTCTGGCCAGATCTTAGTTATGTCAATGGATGAATATTAGCAAACCACATGGATTAGTCAACTCAGGCTGCCATAACAAGAACCACAGGTGGGGGGTTTAAACAACCAAAATTCACTTTCTTGCAGTTCTGGAGGACGGAAAGCCCAAGATCAAGGTGCTAGTAGATTTGGTTTCTGGTTAGGGTTCTGGCTTGTCACCTTCCCGCCATGTCTTCGCACGGCACAGAAAAAGGGGGGGCTCTGCGGTGTCTCATCTTATAAGAATGCTGCCCTCATTGTATTGGGGCTCCACCTGTATGACCTTATTTAACTTAACCACCCCCTTAAATGCCACATCTCCAATACAGTCACAGAAGGGGGGCTTCAACATATGAATTGGGGGAGGGGCATAGTTCAGTCCACAGCACCAGGTTTGATGAGTACATTTCCAGAGATTTTCTGGCATAAATAGATAATCCCTTTTCCACAAACAAAAAGGTTCTGCAAGTGCATGTAATGTCCTGTCTGTGTGGACCTAACACTCCCGCCTCGTCACAAATGAAGAAATGGAGCCTTACCCTGTCGTGATGATGTACACTCGGGTGTCACCAATGGTCATGTTGGGAAAGGGAAAGAAATTGAAGCTCATTAAACAAACTAATTAATTTGGGGTTTTGATCTCATTCGTGAGGATAAAGCATCCCACTCAGTACACACCTGCACTCTCTTCCCCATTCCCTGTACACATAGGAAGCTCCCTGTTCCTCTGCTCCATGGCCACAATGATACTTGCTATGAAATCGACCAATATTGTTGGAAGCTAACCATTAGCCAGGTGTGTTCTAGGCCCTTGGGACGGAAGAGGGAATAAAACAGGCAACATTTCCTGCTCCCTGGAGGTGGTCAAGGCTTAGTACCTCTTCACTTGCACTTCCTCTCAGAACACTCTGTAGTTCCAGAGTCGGAGGTGGGCTTGGAAGCCCGGCCAGAGACCATCTGTGACTTTGGGAACGTCACTTCCCCACACCGTGCCTGTTTTCTCAGCTGTCCAGTGGGAAGAGCAGGCTTGTCCTAGACGTGCTGTTAACCAAAACACTCCATGTGAGGAACATGACTCAGACTGTTCTGTCTGCCTGTTTCCCTGCAGGGTCCCTGGACAGCATGTTATGGGGGATAAGGCAGCCAAGGGTAGCGGGCAGAAAGGGCCCACAGTTACCAGACTGAGGCCATGACTTTCCGCTTTCTTAGGGAATCCAAGTCTGTACAGAACACTGGCCCCCAGGGAAGGGAAGGAACACTTTTTACTCTAGATACAGGGGAGGGACTCATCCCAAGAGTGGTGACACCCTTCCCCAACATGAGCGCAGTGCAGCTCGGCAGGGACCTCGTGAGGGCGGATGGCGGTGTGTGGACATCTAACCCACGGCCTGCATACGGTGCAGGCTCCACACACGCGATGCTGATGAGTCTGTGGGCGCCCTCCCCACGGGACACATGGGTTCACCACAGAGCACAGCTCTGTCCCCCCACCCAGAATGCGGATCGTGGCTATGGCCCCACTGGGCCACCTGGGAGGCAGTCATTGTGACATGACACGGAGGGAGGTCCATGTGAAAAGGACAAGCCTAAGTTTGGGACCCCGAGGGCCCCAGAACACGACTGCAGTACCAGCATCGTGGCTCCCAGTGGGCCCGAGAGGGGAGGCAGGAGCCGTAGGGAGCGTGGGCAGGGGGTGCTGGCCTAGGAGGAGGAGGAGGAGGAGGAGGAGGAGAAAGGTATGCCTATGGGCCTGTGCAGGGACAGAGGCCTCAGGAAGCCAGAGGGTCTCGTATTTCGGGGGTGGGGCACTCCCCAGAGAGGGATGGTCTGGGGAGTTACTAGAGCCCTATTGTATCAGCCTAGAGAAAATTCCCATGACACAAGGATGAACATTAATCGTCTTTTTTTGTACATTATATTTATACCATAAAGCACTATTTAAGTGTTTTTATATAAATATTCTCCTTATAACAACCTATGAGGTAGGTGCTATTATCATCCCCGTTTTACACTTAGAGAAATGAAGGCACAGACGCCCAAGGCCATGGGCGGTACCTGTGGAGCTTACATCAAACCCAGAGTGCCAGGAGCTCTTACCAGGAGGCGCCCTGTGCTGCCCACTGCCCTCTTCACCTTATAAAACGTACTTTCCTCAAGAAGCTCACGTTCTCCAACCTCCTCCAAAGCCCAGGGCCTGGCAAACGTTTCCTGTCAAGGGCCAGACAGTAAACATCCCTGGTCTGCAGGCCACTGGGTCCCCGTCGCCTCCCCTCCCTTCCGCCAGTGTGAAGTCAACCAGACAACACGAAAATGAACGGCATGGCTGTGTTTCAATAAAACGTGATTTATCTTCACTGAAATGTGAATTTCATAAAATGTTCATGTGTCAGAAAAATGTTCTTCTACTTTCTTCAACTATTTAAAAGTGTAAAAGGCCTTTCATAAGTCCTAATCCATGCACAAGCAGGTGGCGAGCCATTGGTCCTCGGCCGAAGCTCACAGGTCACTACAACAGATGTCACAAGGGTGGCTCTGCCTGTTTCCCTCGCTGAGCTCGGATGACTGGAGGCTTCCCACAAACAACAACACTCTCCTGAGCCCTCCCCTCTCAGAGGCCCCGAGGCCCTCAGGCCCAGTGACAGACTCAGTCATTCGCAGATCAACAAGGTGAACACAGCATGCAGTTCAATACATCCATCAAATGACCTGAAATACATTTTTTTTAATGTACTGATGAGAGAGAGAAAGAGAGACAGAGAGAGAGAGAGAGAGAGAGAGAGAGGAGAGGGAGAGAGACTGATTTGCTGTTCCACTTACTGATGCCTTCATTGGTTGACTCTTGTATGTGCCCTGACTGGGGATTGAATCTGCAACCTTGTCGTATCGGGACAATACTCTGACCAACTGAGCTACCCAGCCAGGGCCTAAAGCACATTTCTGTTTTTATATTATGACCAGCGGAGGAGGGGAAAAAGAGGTATTGGAGGAGAGAAAGGGGGATACAAAATACATAGTGGTGAAAACACAGATTCTGGTCAGAATGACCTCAAATAATTTACTTACTCTAAACCTCAGTTTCCTTTTCTATAAAATGAGGATAACAATATACCTCTCACAGAGCTGCTGTGGAGATCAAATGAAATAATGCATACAGAGCGTAAGCACACACACAGCCTCCCTGTGAAAGGAAGACCGAAGAGAAAAGGGAAATGAGGCAGGCAGAGGAGGCCCAAGGGATGTCTTCTCACTCTCTCCTCTGCGCTCTAAGTTCCAGAAGGACTGGGCCCTGTCTTCCTTGTGACCAGACTGTGCTTGCTCAGTAAATACTTGAGGAGGAGGGGGGTGGGGGGAGGAGGAGGTTACCCACATGCCTCCTGAAAGAATCTGATGTTTTGCATATAAAGTCATTGAAAAGTTACAAAGCATTAATGGAGATGCTTCAGTTTCAAGAAATTTTTTCATCTCATTCTAAAAAAGAAAAAAAATGTTTTATTTAAGATACTATTCACTGTTTAAATTTTTGTTAGTTTTTACAACAGCTTGCTAATTTGGAGAGGAGGAGAATGTCTTACTGAAACCGATAGAAAGCAGAATAACGCAAAGCCTATGTGTGAGTCCTAGCCCATCGCTACCGGACCAACGTTAACATAACTCGAGCAGCAGCTGCAGAGTATGAGCGATGAGGATGCTCCACAGAGGCTTTCCCTCTGGATTGAATATTTCCCTCTTGCCTTGCTCACCTGTATTCTCACTGAAACCTGTGGCCTATGTCTCTGTGATTACTTTGTATTAAACTTTCAACTAGGGTGCTGCCTCTCCTGTCTCTAGCTCCTCAGCCCTCACTCTGGTCACCAAGGTCATGACTGACACAGGTACAGGTGACAAGAATGAAATGAGAGGACATTAGCTTCCTAGTTAAGAGGTTGGCCACTGGGGCCGGGCAGCCCAGGTGTGAATCCTAGCTTAGCCACTTACGAGTTGTATAACCTTGGGCAGGTCACTAAACCTCTCTGTCTTTTAGGGTCTTGGGTAGTAAAGATACTTAGGTAGTATCTATCTCATGGAGTTGGAGTGAGAATTAAATAAATTAATGTAGATGTAAATAAAGTGCTGGGAACAGTACTTAGTATAAAGTAAATGCTATATAAATGTTGGTGGTTGTATTATGATGACGATGATGACGATGATGATGATGATGATGATTACATCAAAGCCTCAGCTCTCTATTCAACAGAACTGAGACCTGCTGGGCTACGCACACCAGTTTGACTTCGGGTACGAAGCTCATTTCTTCAGCATCTTTACTGAAAGCTGACCTGAGGCAGCCCCACACCTGTGTGGTTTCTAGGCCCAGCTGTTTGATGCTTCCTCCCAGACCTGCTCCCGTCCCTACGTCTGACCCTGTCTGTCCCAGTTGGGAGTGCCCCAGACTGCGACCCGCCCCTGCTGCTCTGTCTGCAGGCTTCCTCTCTGGAGCTGGAACCTCATCCTGTGCAGCCCTCTCCTGCAGCTGGAGCCCTGCTGTCCCCAGGAGCCCATGTCACAAGACAGCTGCCATCAGCACACCCACCCCCCAGTCTAGATCACTCTAACCTTCCCGAAGTTCCACCCATCTGAATTGTTTCTGGGCCCTCTGCAACCTTCGCCTGGATGCTATCCTTGGCTGTATAGTCTGGTCTGCTGTCACAGAGGTGCCATGGCGGGCTGTCCTCTCCGGTCCTCTTCCACAGCCTGCAGCCCATTCTGAAGCCCAGACCAGACACGAACCGTTGAATAAAGCGAAAGATGCTGCAGTGGTGGTGGGAATGCAGCATGTTACAGGCACTTTGGAAGAGCATCAGCAATGTCTTAAAATTACATATACACTTACCACGCGATCTTGACTCCACTCTTACATTCTACTCAAGAGAAAAAGTGAAAATGTGTCCACATGAAAAGTTGTACACCAATGCTCATAACAGCATGATTTATAATAGCAAAAGACTGGAAACAACCCAAATGTCCATCAACTGATGAATGATAAATAACATATGGCATATCCTAACAACAGAATGCTACTCAGCAATAAAAAGGAACAAACTATTAATACATGGTATACATGCAGACCTTGAAAACATTATGTGAAGTGAAAGGGGCCAGACAGAAGAGAGTACATACTGTATGATTCCATTAACATAGAATTCCTAGAAGAGGTAATGTTCTTGGTCTTGGGGGTAAGAGAGGTACTAAGGATCATTTAGGAGTGATAGAAATGTTCTAAAACTGGATTGTGGTGATGTTTGCATAACTGAATAAATTTCCTAAAATTCATGAAACTATACACTTAAAATGGATAAAATTTATAGTATGTAAATTATATTTAAACAAAGATGTTTTTCAACAACAACAAAATATGCAATGATAAATCCCAAAATTTGGGCTAAAATTTTACCCAAAATATAGACTATCTATTTTTGGTAGCATAGATGGCTCTACCAAACATATCACATGTTTTTCCTATGGCTATACCACAGAAGGCATCTTCTGAGAAGCTCTCTATCTCCCCTCCCCCACCCCCACACACAAAGTTAGGCTCAAGCTGTTGAATTATAATAACAAAAGTCACTATGAACTTCTCCTACCAACTTCACTGCAAATCTTGATTAAAAGGGATCACTTTTTTAAAATAGAGTAAACATGTTGTAGTTAGCATAAAAAAGTACACTTAATCCTTCAACATTTCTTAGAATGTTTAATCTAATGAGGAAAAACAAATGTGACTGACATTTTAACAGAAAACTTACAATAGAAGGTGTTGCTGTCCTACCTGAAGTCTCACTAATAAAATCCAACCACGATAAACTGGAGCTCCAAACCACGCAAATATTTTACCAATTAGAAATGTATCTAGCTCCAATTAATGGTTTACAAGTGGCTTCATTCCAGGCAGCGCTGGGCCCCCCACTATGTTGTTTATTTTGGACTAATATCCTGAACAACTAGTGTTTTCTGAAACACACTTCAAAACATGCTGATGTAGATGGAATATGTTTAGCTAACAACTGTTCTTTTCTCCTCCAGCACCTTTGCTAATGATGTCTGGCTACCTTCTTTTCTCTAACTCTTTGTGTAACTAAAAGGTCTGCACCCATGTCTTCTCTCCTTTACTGGATAATTTTAGTGTGGAAAATAACATCCAATCTTTCTGAAATATAATTCACACTGACAATGAAAACAGCCCAATCTCTCATCCCTGTGCCACTTAAAAACTCCCCACATGTCTTCGTAACAGACACAGGCTACTCCAGCTTCAGATCTATTGTGAAGACCTAGATGAGGCTAAACATGCTCCTGTTCGGAACTCCCGCTCCTGTAAAAACCCAGCTCATCTCTCCAGAATGCTCTTTGACTTGGGTGGCTTCTAAAGCATGTTTGTTTATCGCTGCTACTAGTCCATTGTGCCCTGGGGACACAGTGTTCTTTAAGGGGTCCTCAAGCAGAGGAACACAACGGCAGCACTTGGACGTGAGTCTAGCCAAGTACATCCAAGTTTAAGTGCTTTGCTTCCTTCATCAGTACTTTTTCTGTGATCCTTCCATTTCAACAAGCTCTCCAGTGACAACACAGAAGTCAAAATGAAGCCACTCAACTGAGAATCTTTCAGAAGGGCAATTTTAATTTTAATTGAAACTCATGTAGACAGAAAACAAGCATGACCCACAGCCTAAACTAGTATACTTCTGGCTTGTCGCTGGTCAGAAAATCCTATGCCATCATCTTTTCCATCATTTGGGGGGTAGTTATTAATATATTTCCTATAAAATATTCCATGTAAAACATTATATCCACACTAACAAATTACTCGAAAGCATTTGAATTTCAACTAAACTAACAATATTTAGTACCCATTTTATGCAAAAGACCAGTAAGTATGTAAAAGAGAATAAAGAAAAATATATCACCCGGCCAGTGTGGCTCAGTGGTTGAATGTCGACCCATGCACCAAGAGGTCACCAATTCGATTCCCAGTCAGGACACATGCCCAGGTTGTGGGCCCGATCCCCAGTGGGGGGCATGCAGGAGGCGGCCAATCGGTATTCTCTCTCATCGATATTTCTCTCTGTCCTTCTCTCTCTAAAATCAATAAAGAAAAAATACTTAAAATAAAAGAAAAATATATCATTCTTATCTCCCAGAGCTTCCTGATCTGCATTTCTATAAAATAAAACTACTTCACCTTTCAAATGCAGATTCCCAAACATGGAGGAACAAAGTATATAAGAAGCCTTTTGGATAATAATGTAGTTACAACCAAGCAGCATTTTGATAAGTATGTTCACAGAACTTCCAAGGAAGTGTCCAGGTTGTTATTCGTTACAGTAAACACGTACTGGTTTTTTGTTGTTGTTGTTTTTTTCAATATAAAAATAATGAATGAAGAAGAGACGAGTGAGATGGTTGCAAACAGAAATTGCAGTCAGCCGAGGTGATGGCAGTCACTGGAAAGGAGGCCTTTTTCCAGGGTCCCCACCAGTACAGCACCTCCGGACGGGCAGCCCTTGAATGAAACATTCAGAAGACAGGGAGGTACACTTATGGTGATTTCAGCACACACACATTGTTGTTCTTCTTTGATAAGTGCTGAGGGTAATCACAATTACATTCAAATATTTATTCAAATACTTTTGTTACCAGAAATATTATAGCTTAAAGTACATGGCCCTTGAATCTGAAGAAAGGACTTTAATTCATGTTCAATATGAATTGAAATACTGCGAGAAGTGTGGTCAAATGCCATATATTTCAACAGATTAAAAGGAATTTGAGGAGGTAAATAGGCATAAGAATCTTATGACGCAAAAACAATCACAGCAAGAATAACCGCTGATATTTACTGAGTATCATGTGAACAGCATTATCTACATGACTTGACTGCAGCACACAGCAACTGGGTCATATAAGCAAATGGTTATTATCTCTATTTTACCTGTGAAAAAAAATGGAGGTTGGAGAGCTTCAGTAGCTTGATTCAGGTCACACAGTTACTAAGTGACAAGGACAAGACTGGAGTCCAAGTCTGTCTGACAGGCAAGCCCAGTTCCCACCCACTATTCTTGACTCTCTCATGGGATAAGCTGTTCTTAAAGCAAAGTTCACACTAGCCATTGGATGATTTCTCAGGGGAAATGGCAAAGCTACATTGATTTGCTAAAGAAACCACAAGCATCGGGCCAAATTGCATTTCAGATTTTGTATTTCAAGGTTCCAAAGTTATCATTTAAAAAACAGAGCTGCTGTAGCTGCTTAAAGGATGGATGCCCCAGGACTTCCTCTCGTTCTCGGATCTCTTTGCTTTGTGTCCACTCCCTTGGCGACCCCACCCAGGTTCATAGCTTTAAGTGTCATCTATGTACTGATGATCCACATGTATGTCTACAGCTCGGACCCCCGCTGCCACCACCACTCTCGTCCAAGCCACCAACATCTCCCTGAATTATCATTCTAATAAACTCCTAACTTGCCTCTTTCTTAATGTAGCAGGGAGGGCGAGCCTAGCAAAATAAATCTCTCTGTGGTCAGAACCCTCTAGTGACTGACTCCCACCTGGTTCAAAACAAACGCCTCTGAGGAGTCCTCACAACAAAACCACATCAGACCTGTGATGTGCCCACCCCTCGCTTCTTAACCCCTCTCTCTCCTTCCCGCTCCTTTATCCCACTCCAAAATCATAGGCCTCTCTGTGGTTCTCAAAATGCCACACGTGTTCCAGACACGGGGTCTCCCTCTGTCTGGGACACTCTCCCTCCAGATATTCACGTCGCTTGCTCCCTTCCCTCGTTCAAGTCTCACCGAAACTGTAACCTTCCAGGAAGACTCTCTGGCAATAATCACAGCAGTTAAGAGTCCAAATTCCACAGTCAGCCAGCCTGGGTCCTAATCCCGATTTTGCCACTTCCTGGTGCTGTGACCTTGAGTCACTTAATCTTTCTGGGCGTCAGTTTCCTCCTCTTTAAAAGGAGGACAATAATAGTACCAAACTCATACGGTGGTTGTGAGGACTCAATGAATTAACATAAATTGCTTAGAATGGTGCCTGGCCCATGGGGAGGGCTATCATAGTTATTAAATCTAAGGTGCTATACATTATTAGGCACACCATTATTTTATCTGCTGTTTAAATACATAGTGTCAATTAAAGTGGTAATGGCAGACCCCTGGTGTCTGTGGGGTTCATCTGTGGGATGAAGACTGTCACAATTATGCTGAGGCCAAGAGAGCTAAGGATGGCCCTCACAGATGGAGGAGATGCCTGGAAGGGGAAGTCTTTCCAATCATGTGATGATCACAAGCATTTACCAAGTGTCAGGAACTTGGCTGAGCACTTGGCATGCATGCTGTCACGTAATCCTCACTACTTCCCGAGGAGATGGGTGTTGCTCTGATCCCATGAAACAGATGAGAAAACAGCCCAAGCAATATTCAGCTAGCAAGAAGGGGAGCTGGAATTCTAGAGCAAAAGCTCTCAATCACTTATTCTGAAAGATGATGTATATCCTAGGAGGGTCTTAGCCTCATCTGGACTTGAGGGCTCTAGGAATCTTGGGGAAGACGCTAGAGGACAGAGGATAAAGATGAAACTACTCTGGAGGGGCAGCAGGTAGGAAAGGCCTGACTGAGCCTCAGGTAGACAGACAAGAGCTGCTGGCACCTGAGAGCAAACCACAGGGCCTAGTTTCTGAGTGGTCATTCTGCTTGTTCTCTTTTGTCATTCCTGACTCTTCAATGCGTGCTCTTGAATATGACAGTCTCGCCTCATCTCTGCTCTGGAAAGCACCGACAGAACCTCAGGTGCCTGGGTTGGCCAGGCTACTGAAGTGGGGCACAGGGTGCAACTCTACCCTGAGGCCCCCATGGAGATGAAAGTAGTGGGATCAAAGCAGAAGACAAAACACTCGGATGGAGTCAAGAGCTACCTAGTTTTTCCAGTGTTAGGTTCTGGGGGCCATTTTACCAACAAAGGTGACATTCCCACACAGAAGCACTGGGCGTGTGTACAATGTTGTAATCAGGAGCTGCAGCCAAGACTCTGGAACCTGGGAAACAGCCAGAGTTATAAGAAGCGAGCCCTGGGATGCAGGGACATCAGCAAGGGATCCCAGTACACTGCAGACGCATCCTCCAGGTTGCAGCTACTCAGGACAGGCCTCGGGCTCTGGCTAGCCTCTGCCTTCCGATCCTTAAGGCACCTCTTGCTCGTGAGAATTCTTTTGTATATAACGGGTGTACCAGAAGTACATGGTTCAAAGTAGGTGCTGAGTATGTATATGCTAAATGAATAAATGAATGAATGAAAGAAAACAGATTTGGGCCTTAAGTGCTGCTCAGTGAAATACTGATTAAATTGGCTTATTTCCATTCTCATTCTGAGGACTTGTGCCAAGAGCCAAACTTTTCCCCCTTATAGGCAAAAAGCTCAAACATGTATTAAATTTGGAAATATCAATAAAAGGTATTTTGGGAAGGTCTAAAACAAATGAGTAGATTTAATTCAATGAAACAAGTCTACCTTACGCGTGCGTGCGCATGCACGCGTGCACACACACACACACACACAGCTGAGCACTGGGGAATGAAACCCCAGGAGCTAAATCTCCATGGAGGCAGATGAACTACTAAATACAGTGTAAAATCTTCTTTCAGTTCAGTTCTCCTTTCCTAAGTACTTTCATTTGAAAGGGTATCCTAATAAGCTAGTGATCACGATGTAAGCAGCGTCTGTCATATCTGCAGCGCAAGAAGGTTTGTCCTCCATTCACAGAAGAGGAGGAACTCTTTTCCTTAAAGGCCCTTTAAGGACCATGGGAAGTCAGGGCAGACTCTGCTCCAGGACCTGCTCCCGGGGAGATGGGGGTGTCCAGGTGCTGAGCAGAGACAGCAAGCCTAGGGCACCATTTCGCTAGGACAGCCCTTTGTAAAAGGTAGGGCTGTCACTGTCAGCCCACAGCCTGCTCTTGGGGTGGGAGTGTTGCAGGGTGGAAGGGAGACATAAAACCCACCAGCCAATCAAAGAACAAATCCCTGGTAACCTTGTGAGACTCACAATGACTGTGTGCTGCCTTCCATTCATATCAGCTCAGGAGTTGGGGTCAGTAATAAAACCCCAAAGCAATAAGCCACCGGCTGAAGTCATGGTTTTCTCACTCCAAAGACAAGAAGGAAAACAAATTGATTAGCTCCCATCATGGCACATGGCCAAGCCCTGACCTATGTGAATTACACTTCCATGAAATCTTCCGGTTCAAAAGATGTGCTACTGACAGCAGTATTCCCCTTAAAGTTATGTGGTGGTGGTTGGTTTTTTACCTTTTAAAAATTATGTTTTATCTGTTAACCCTGGATTATAATTTTTTATCACTAAAAGATAAATTAGACAAGGCAATGATGCACTTGGTTTCCATGACAACACTGCACAAAAAAAGTTCGACCTGCTGCATCACCAGGAAGCATTTTGAAAATCATTTCCTAGCAACCCCATAGGCACCCAGAGACACAGACCTTCATCTGCCCTTTATTCAGACCTAGGAGAATTACACACATGGTGACAAAGAACAGGTCACTTGGTTACCACAAACATTCCAAGTCGGCATAGTTCATCAATGTATGAAGCAAAATAATTCCCCAGTCTGTCTGCAGGGAGACATGTGCAGCTATCTGAATAGCGCTAGCATACTGCATCTTCCCCTCAGCCATGGCTACAAAGACCCTAAACTGAATTCCACTCTGACGAATGTGGTTTGAAGACAACTGACTGCCTCGGAATAATTCACAAATATCTACACACAAATCTGAAGAAGAGGAATGTAAAAAGCACCCTCTGACAATTTGAAAGACAGTGTAGCGGTGTGGCTTGCTCTGTTTCAGGTTTCTCAAAGTACAATAATATGCACCAATGTATTAGGAAAATAAGATAAAAGCACAAAGTTTGAAATATTTCATAACAAAGTTTGCCACCTAAAAGAGAAGAAACTTTTACATAAGTAAATGTGAAATGCTGTGGGAATTTCTTGAAATGAGAAATGGACATTTTTCTATACTTGTAATATTTCTCAAAGTTCTCCAAAATAACACCTTCTAAAATTAACAAAAAGTAGAATGTGCTCACTGCAAAATAGTTGGTTATTGTGCAAACTGGTCTCCACTTGCAAACCACCACCCCGTCCACTGTCCGCCCTGCTCGGTGTCTGGAGGCTCACCTCTGCATCCTGTACCCGCCGCCTCCCTCCCCAGCTGGCCTGGGGTTGGGTGCCCCCAGTGGGAGGCAGTGGAGAGCAAAGAGAGAGGGGTGGGTCACTGCTTCCCCACTGCTCCCAGCCTCAGTCCCTGGTCTGGCAGTGCCCAGCCAATCACCAGTGCTTTCAGACTCCCGGCTCCTGCCAGGTGCCCACAGCCAACCATGCTCTTTCCTCCCGGCCTCGTCAGCCCCAGGCCGGTTAGGGCTTTGCACAGTTGCCAGTGGGGGAACTTCATTGCCCCCTGTCTTCCCCAATCTCTGCTCACACCTTTGGAAGCAGACTCTCCATTTAAGGTCGCTTCATCAGAACATCTGGGGTGAACTGTTTCCCCAGACTGATGAAACTTGACAATTGCAATAAATTCTGAATTAATATGCAGTAAAACCTTTGGTCACACAACCCCTTTTTGACTTTATTGCCATTACTATCACTTCTCCCTCAATGACTATCATACAAAATAATCTAGAAATCTCCCCCAGTAAATCCTAAACCCTACTTATTCCACTGTAATTAGAGAAGCAGCCTAAGGAGAAATAGAATGTTTCCTTAGGAACTTCATGTCCATCTACAAAGCAATGCTATTTACTCAAAATAAGCAGCAGAAAAAAGTGAAAAAGAAAGAAGGGCAGGTTTTTACAGACCTTCCTCAAGTCCTTTCGGGCTGGGCCTTCATAGCTTGGCTTGTGTTACTTACTATGTTGCCAATATCCATACCATCAGCTGCACCTGCATTCATATGAGCAGGCAGAAAAAACATTCCAAAACAACTACACATGGGTTTTGCATGAACCACCATCTGGGAATTATCTTTACCACCATCCCCTCTAAAAGAACAAAACAAATATCAAGAACCTACACATATGGTGTGACTTACTGTGCCCAAGCCAGAAACATGGCCTCACACTTAATTTCAGTGCTTACAATTAGTTCGTATTCATATTAAGCTCCTGAACCAAATCTAAACCTTAGTTCCCAACTTGTAAAGATGATGACTTCTCAGTTGTCCCTGGGAGCTAAATCGCATATGCTCAGATGCGCCTCCTGTGGCAGCAAAAGAAAGTGCCACTTAAGGATCATTGAAATTCCAAGTCTCTTGCCTTTCAAGATCATACTCATACTCATTACTTCTCTTATACCGTGTGACTCTTCTTTAATGTACAGGCTGGGGCCCACTACAGTGTGATTCTAGAGCTCTGGGAAAGGACTCCACAGGGGATGCTGGCACACATGGGTGTATGGGTGTATACATGAATGTGAAGCCCTGTGTGGAGCTATACCTACTCTGCCTTCCTGAGCTAAAAGGCTGTAGTGTAATTTAAACTATCCAGGAACAATAATATGGTTATTCTGGGGTGTGGGGGTGGTCCTGCAAATCTTACAGAGAACTGAAGCCCAAATCTATGCCAGATTTCACCTATGGTATCTCATTTAATTCTTTTAAAAAACTGAATTATTCATTAGGAGAATGTAAATCAAAACCACAATAAGATCCCACTTCACACCCACTTGAATGGCTATATATACATATTTTTTAAAAGATAGATAATAACAAGTGTTGGTGAGGAAGTGGAAAAATAGGGGTCCTCACTTATGCTGGTGGAAATGAAAAACGGTGCAGCTGCATTGGGAAATAGTTTGATGGCTCCTCAAAAAGTTAAACACACACTTACATATCACCTAGCAATTCTACTCCTAGGGATATACCCAAAGGGATGAAAGCATATTTCCACACAAAAACTTGTACAAAAATGTTTATAGCAGCATTTTTCATTCATATGAGTTAAAAAGTGGAAACAACCTGCTCTGGCTGGTTCGGCTCAGAGGTCAGAGTGTTGGCCCAGGGACAAAGGGCCGCGGGTGCGATTCCCATCAAGGGCACGTACCTTGGTTGCGGTCAGATTCCAGCCCTGGTTGGGGTCATGTGGGAGGCAGCCAATCAACGTGTCTCTCTCACATTGAAGTTTCTCCCCCCACCCCCTTCCTTCCCACTCTATCTGAAAATTGATGAGAAAATATTCTCGGGGTGAGGATTAAAAAAAAAGTGGAAAGAACTTAAATGTCCATCAATGGCTAAATTATAAACAAAAAGTGGTATATACATACAATGGAATATTATTTGGCAATAAGAGGAATAAAATACTAATTTGTGCTACAGCATGTATGAACCATAACAATATTATGCTACGTGAAAGAAGCCAGAACCAAAAGGCCATATACTATTTGAGTCCCTTTATATAAAATTTTCAGAATAAACACATCTAGAGAGACAAAAAGTAGATTTGTGGTTGCCAAAGGATGGGGAAGGGGGAGTTAGGACTGACTGCCAATAGGTATGGAGTTTCTTTTTGGGTTAATGGAAATATTTTAGAATTAAACAGTGGTGGTGGTTGTACACATACTGAATATACCAAAAATCACTGAATTGTTCACTGTAAAATGGTAACCTTTATGTTATGTGAATTATGTAGCAATTAAAGAAATGAAAACCGGTGACATGACACTTCACACCTAGTGTTCCACAGCATTGCTTGCACTCAGATTGTAACAGCACTAGACAGGACTGGGCAGGGGCTCCCCACCCGTGGTCCAAGCTCAATCAAATGTTCACACTAACTTTTCTTTTATCAAACTGTTTGCAAGGAAAACGAATTCTGTATTTGATTCTATCTCCTATCACTGAGGCATATGGTTTGACTAGAAAGTAAATTTACATAGTTACATTGATTAAATTGGAAACATAAACATTGTGAAGAATGTCTGAGTTAAGCTCTACTGTAGCCAACCACTAAATTTACCAACCTCATCCACACATATAGACCTCTTCCTTCCACCTTTCCCATCTGTCTTCCCCCTTCTTTTGCCCCAGATCCCAATAAGGATGTTCTGTTAAAACTATGCCAAAACCAGGATGTCATTCTAGACTGTTCCATCTCCCACATCTGCCTCATCCAAACGTCAAATAACTTCCCTATTAAAAAAATGAAAATGTATTCCCTCCTCTCTATTGCCTTACAAAAAGAAAGAACCAGACATTATATGCCTCCTCATGGAGATACACAACACTACCTATAAGGCAGTCTTGCCAAAATAAATAGGCCTGAATCCAACCAATATACCTCTAGATCTAACTACCAATATACAGGAAACACAGGGCCAGAAAAATGTGGTAAATGATACCACAGGAATGTAATCAGCAAAATCCAGACTGTGGGAAACTCTGCTGGACAAGTAACCCAGTTTCTTTAACAAACAAACTGTGAGGGAAAAAGAGAGAACAGGAACCTATATATTAAAAGATACTTAAGCCAGTGTGGCTCAGTTGGATGAGCAATGTCCCATGCACCATGAGGTCCAGGTTAGAGTCCCAGTCAGGGTACATGCCCGACTTTCAGGCTCCATCCCCAGTAGGAAGCCACTGATTGATATTTCTTATCGATGTTTCCATCTCTCTCTTCCTCTCCCTTCCTCTCTCTGAAAGCAATAAAAACATGTTTTTTTAAAAAAAATACTCAAGAAAGATATCAACCAGTTACAACAGGCAGACCTTATTCCAAAGATGATTCATATATCAAATATTTTTAAACAAAGATATTTATAAGATAATTAGGAAAATTTGAACATTGTCTTGGTATTCCATATTAAAAAATTATTTTTAATTTTTAGGTATGCTAACAATATTATGGGTTATTTTAAACAGTCTTTATCTCTTATAGTTACATGCTCTGAAAAAATTACAGCTGAAATAATATAATGGTTTAGATTTGTTCTAAAACAATCCCATAGTAGGGAGGAGAATGGCTGGTGCAGATAAAAGAACGCCCTTCATTTTATAACTGTGAGGCTGTGTGGTGTGTACATGAAGTTTTATTATACTATTCTCTCTACATCTGAACTTTTCTATAATAAAAATGTTAAAGGACGAGCCTTCAAAAACTGGCTTGTATATTATCAATAGTAGACAACTCTTTTTTTTTCTTTACTGATTTTAGAGAGAGAGAAAGGGAGAGAGAAAGATAGAAACATCGATGAAATAGAACATCAATTGGCCGCTCCTGCACACCCCCCACTGGGGACCGGGCCCACAACCTGGCCATGTGCCCTGACCAGGAATCGAACTGGGTGACCTCTGGGTGCATGGGTCGATGCTCATCCAGTGAGTCACACCAGCAGACAACTCTTTTTGAGAGTTATGTTCAAAGCTAACAAAGTCAGATATATTAATTATATGATCCTCATGAGAGAGGTACTTTTATTAATCCCCATAGACAGAGGAAGAAATCAAATATTAAAGACATTGAGTCACAGAACTGAGAGATTACTCCTGAGTTCTCTCTGATCTCAGACCCCAAGTGTCCAGCGAGAAAAACAGAAACCACTCTATGTCTATTAAGTACAGACGGACCAATGTAGAGAACTGTTTACAAGGTGTTGAAAGGTATGAAAGGGCAAAAAGAAGACGTGAGTGAGCTGGGGAAACGACGTAGATGGGTAACATCCAGAGGCCAGAAACTGAGAACTCCCTGGCTGGACCCACACTCGTCAGCCGGGGGCCGCACCCTCCCCGTTCAAGGTGTACCACTGCTGCTTGGCAGAGGCCACTGCTGTTGTCCCTTCCCTTCTCCCACAGCCCAATTTCCTACCAGTATCTCCCACTTGAGGAATCTAAGAGGACACCAGCTGGCACAGGAATCGAAAAGATGCAGTTTGTAGGCTTTTAGCCTCACGTAATAAAAAAGAGAATCCGGGAAAGCAGGAATGGAGCTGCGAACCAAGAGACAAAGAACCAACACAACCACTGTGCTATACTTCTTGTCAAGTTATGTGCGATTGTAACTGCTTAATGTATAGCTCTTAGGTCAAGTTTCACTTCCTTCTTCCCCTCTCCCATTAGAATAGCTACTATGTGACCACTCAGCACTTCAATGTGCTAGTCCATATTGTGATGCCCTGTACATGTAAAATACATTCCAGACTTCAGAGACTTAGTGACACACACACACTCATGAGGACCTAAAAGGTTCACAGGAGTGTACTTGTTATACTTGCATCAATC
This sequence comes from Molossus molossus, assembly GCF_014108415.1. Lineage (NCBI taxonomy): Eukaryota > Metazoa > Chordata > Mammalia > Chiroptera > Molossidae > Molossus > Molossus molossus. The sequence continues at coordinate 52,152,742 of NW_023425366.1, read as the reverse complement.
CTTCTGATGGTGCATTGTCCCCACCTTATGAAGAGGAGGAGTCATGCAGCTTCTCCAAGGTCACAAAGCTTGTTTAAGGCTGAGCTGGAGCTCAAGCCCTGCCAATGAGTATCTTTCCATCACACCAAGTTGCCTTTTTGTAGTCACAAAAAATACAGGAAAAGAGTGACAGCGAGTTGGTATGACTAGTGATAGGACATCACTCATTCACTGAGTCACCAGGAGTCAGAGCAGACTCAACTGCATTTAACAATAACGACTAGGAATGGCTGGGCAGATGTCAAGGTGTACCCCACCTACAGGTGGTCAGCAAGTCTTCCTCTACAAAAAATTTAAAAAGTTTTAAAATAAGGACATAATTTAATCAACTTAGCTGAAACAATTTCTTCAAGAAAAGTGCCTCATCAACTTAAATAAGTCCCCTCTAGCCAGAAATGGGCAGTTTGAGCACCCAAAGAATAACAACTGCAAGGAGTTGACATGCACCAAATATGTGTGTGATCCACAATGATACTAAGCAAGCAAACAGAGATACAAGTACACAACAATCGCCCTGGCTGGTTTGGCTCAGTGATTAGAGTATCGGCCCACCGACCAAAATGTCAGGGTTCAATTCCCATCAAGGGCACGTACCTTGGTTGCGGTTTGGTCCCCAGACCTGGTTGGGGTTGTACGGAAGGCAACCAATTGATGTGTCTCTCACATCGATGTTTCCCTCTCTCTCTCTCCCTCCCACTCTATCTACAGATAAATGGAAAAATATCCTTGGGTGAGGATTAAAAAAAAAAAAAATCATTGTCTCCTCAGGAGAATGCTAAGGAATCATCTCATTTTGAAAACTGGAAATAAGAAAAAAGATTCATGTATTTAACCTGGCTTTTCTTTTTCTTTTTCTTTTTTTCTTTTTTTTTATCCTCACCCGAGGATATTTTTCCATTTTTTGTACAGATAGAGTGGGAGGGAGAGAGAGGAAGGGAGAGAGAGAGAGAAACATCAACGTGAAGGGACACATCGAGTGGCTGCCACCCGCTCGACCAACCAGGGCCGGGGACAAACTGCAACCGAAGTACGTGCCCCTAGCGGGAACCGAACCCGGGTCTCTCCAGACCGCAGGCCAACGCTCTAACCGCTGAGCCAAACTGGCCAGGGCTTCTTTTTCTTTTTCTAATTCCTCACCTGAGGATATTTTTCCATTTATCATCAAACAGAGTGGGAGGAAGGGGGAGAAAGAGAGAGAGAGAGAGAGAGAGAGAGAGAGAGAGAGAGAGAGAGAGAGAGAGAGGGAGAGGGAGAGAGAGAGAGAGGGAGAGAGGGAGAGAGGGAGAGGGAGAGAGAGAAACATCAACGTAATACAGCCACATCGACTGGTTGCCTCCTGCATGACCCAACCAGGTCCAGGGACAAACTGCAATCGAGGTACATGCCCTTGACTGAAATCAAACCCACGACTTATTGGTTTGCGGGCTGAAGCTCTAACCTCTGAGCCAAACCGGCCAGGGCTTAACCTGCCTTTTCTATATAAACTCTGTCCGTGGGGAACCAACTAATTGGTGAGAGGAAGTTTTTCTTTCTAGAGACACTAGTAAAGGAGAAAGGATAGAACAAGAATATTACCTTTTACATCCCCTAATGATAGATGTAAGCAATGATTGTTAATAATGGTGAGCATCCCAGCAAAGAGACAACCAAACATCATATGCTTCCTGATGTGAGAACACAGTATCATCTAAAATGTATTCTCACCCCACTCCCAGCCCCTAAAATCGAGCATCATCTTAGCAAACCTCTAGCTCTAACTACCAGTTTCTAGTAAACACACAAGGCAGGGAAACATGTTAGACACACTCAGAAATGCAAAAAGTAAAACACTTACTGGGGGCAAAGCTACAGGACAAACAATCCAGGGTCCTCAACAAACTAATTGCAAGTGAAAGAAAGAGACCCATTGATAGAGACTTAAATGACACATCAACCCATCACAATGAGTAAACCTTATTTGGATATCAACAAGCTAAAAAATATAAGACAATTAGAAAAATGTGATTGATATTAAGTACAGTTATTGCTACAGACTGAATGTTTGTTCCCCCACCCCACTCCCACACCAATTCCTAACTCCCAAAGTGATGGTATTAGGAGGTGGGGCCTTTGAGAGGTGATTCGGACATAAGAGTAGAGCCCTCATATATGGGACAAGTGACGACACAGTGAAAAGGCTGCAGGCTATGAACCAGAAATCAGGTCTTAACCAGACACCAAATCAGCTAGCTCCTTGACCTTGGACTTCCCAGCCTCCAGACTGTGAGAAGCATGTTTCTGTTGTTTATAAGTCAGCCAGTCTATGGTATCTTTGCTATAGCATCCCAAACGAAGATAGTAGTTATGAAATTCTTTGATGTATAATGGCTTTACTATTTAAAAACAGGGAACTTTTAGAGTTAAAAGATACACACAAACACCTGTCAAGCCACTTGAGCTCGCTGCACCCCGGCTCTCTCTACACCACCTGAGCCCCTCACCTCCTCAGAACACCAACAATCACTGAGGATAATCACTCCATGAGGGAGCTTCCCAGGTTCTCCCTCCTCCGCTTCATCACCCTCCAATTAAACCCACTTCTCCCAAAGGACACACGTACAAAAGGAACACTGATTCTAATTCAATTTTATGTTTCTCTCAAAGCGATATTGTTTCAACAATGTAAATATATTCTAGCTATATAATTGGCTAAATACATTTTTGGGCTCACCTGAAAATCCAAACGCCATGTATAACATTGTTTCTAAACGAAAATCCTTTCCCAATACCAACTAGATGCCTTCAAAGTATATTTCTGTCCTCTAATCTGAATATAAAAGTGAGGGTTGCATTTTACACTTATTCAAAGCATTTTCTGATTGGGGGGATCAAAGCTCACATCTTTGACACACAGAAGAGGTTCTAGCCTCTTACCCTACCTCCTTCTCCCTTCTTGAAAATCTCAACAAGCAAAGGGGAGGGGAGAATGTTTCTGCAACACTCCTCCCTGTCACAACCACTAGAAAGGTAAGAATAATGGACCACTCTCCCTTGCCCGCACTAGCTCCTCTCAAAGGGATGAAGGTTCCATGATTAGTGTCCTAGAAAGGTGCTGAGCTCACAGTGGGTTCCATGGACACCCACTGATTGAGTAGATGGACAGAGAGGCTGGCCACAGCCACAGGAAAGCCTGCGAGGGCGTCACACAGGTTAGGGGTCCCAGAATTTGCTTTGCAGACACAGCCTTACAGATTTAGAAGGAAGACAGAAAGTCTCATACAAACTTGTCTGCCTAAGCCTTCCATCCCAGCACACCACTTCCCACAGCAGGGGTGTGTGTGTCTGTCTGTACATGGACACGATGGACTCTGGGAAAGTGATGTTAATTAGTGCTGGCCCACCGATCGACAAAGCTGACCTTTGCTATCATCTTTATTTGGCCATCGCTGGGTTGGGTAGTGCTCTCTCCCAAGGGAACTCTGGAGGGGAGATATGGCAGCCAGCTTCTATTAGACTGTGGGGAGAATCGAAACTTTCAGTTCCAGCCAAGGCTCAGCTTGAAACACTATTGAAATTTCTGAAGCATCAACCAGTGGAATGGCTTTTGCTTTCCTCACGAGTCACCCAGTTTCTAAGCCAACACTGTCCATCTGTTTCTTCAGCTGAAAATGAAGATAAGTCTTATGTGGCCCAAAGACTACTCGAGGGTGAGGCCTGGCTTGGGAGGTACTTGCCTTCCTACAATGATACTGTCCCCTCAATTCGGCCACTGCTCTTGCTTGAAGCTCCCTCTGCAGGAATCCGGTGTGGGCAGGAGCCCCACCTACCCTGAACTCATTACCTGCCAGGTCCAGAGCTTTGATGTTATTGGTGGTTCTGATGTCAGAAAACAGCTCTTTTCTAATTACACATGTTGCAAGTTGCTAAAAAGTCTCTCATGTGTCTTCCTATAAAAATTTTCAAAATTCAGCGTCTTCAGCAACTGAGTCCCTGTAGCTAATCATTTCACCTTCCTCTCTGAGACAGAAAAGGGCTCTTATACTCAGTGTATCCTGCTCCTAACCATAGGACACCTGACAGCACCAAAATGCAGCAAAATCAAAACAACAGAGCTTATGCAAAATGGCTTTACACTTAATTACAGATCAAGGCTCAGGTTACAGGTTTACACCAAAGAAGACTTCTGCATGGAGCCACCTCAGTTAATGCCAAGGCCCTAAACTTCAAGGGCAGGAGCTTCACGTAGGCCCAACAGTCACGGAACTCCAACTCCACCCTGAGCCTACGGTGGGCAAGATTTCACCGCGTCGTCTCCTTCAGAAATACAACTGAGGCAGACCAAACCCATGTCTGCAACAGAGTTTTCAAAGCTTCTGGATAATGCACGTGTCTTCATAAATCGAATCAGTCATCTACATCAGCCAAATCAATCTATTTGAAAATTGGATATGTTTCCCAATTTTAAAAAAAATTACATGTTTCAAAAATATACAAATCTAAATAACAAAAATCTCATTTTAACTACCAAAACAGAAATAATAGCAACCACATGATTATTAGCAGTTAATCTCTGTATGATACTTACAACGTGCCGTGTACTGTGTTCAGTGAAAACAATGACATGTTTTGACAAAGCTACTCCAATTTGGTATGCATTTTACATTCTCCACTCAGCGCTAAACAACGCTCCAGTCTAAGCTAACAGAACAGTGACAGTGGATATGTAAGAGGAAAAACCTCACTCACAGGTCCTCTGATTGCCACCCCAGCCCACCCCAGCCCACTACCTGTTTATCACCTCTCTGCTCTACATACGCTTCAGGTCCAGCACCAGCCTTGGGCCTTCAGGCCTGCGGGAGTAGCAATAAAACTCAGTGGATGAGAACCTTGAAGTTGGATTCAGACACCTTGTATTCACATTCAGGCGCTCACCTTGAGCAAGTTAGTCCACCTCTGGCAGCCTCATTTCCTCATTTGTAAAATGGGAATAATAATTTGTAGCTCATACTGTTTTATGTAGATAAGGGGAAACAATGTATATAAAGTGCTCTGCAAATAGCAAAGACTTAGAAAACAGGTACATTCAGCCCTCTTTCATCGCGGTTTATCAGTTCCAGACTCTACTGCGATAAATGAATTTCTGCAAAGTAGGATTCTTTCTTTATACAGTTGTCCCTCGCCACTTCGTGCTTCGACTTGTGCGGCTTCACTCTGTCGTGGGTTTTAGAGTGAAGCCGCGAAAGTCGAAGCGCGAAGTGTTGAGGGACGACTGTAATATTATTACATCTATTCTACATACTGTGTTGCAAAACGTACAAACTATACATGAAAATATGAATTTTCTTGGAATCAAGAGATAAACACAACATCTTTCATTGATGTATTATCCAAAAGTAAAAGTGTCTCCTGACTTTTATTATAGCAATCAATGCTTCTAAACTCTTTTTCTGTGCACTGGCCCTAAGGAGGCAGAAAGGAGGAAGTGAAGGAAGTTGATGGTAAAGAGTAAAGCATTAAAATCCTGATAAAAGCTGGCTTTCATCAGTCAGTGAAAGAAGAGAGGAAAGGGGTAAGAAACTAGCAACAAAAGAATCTAAATTAACCTATATTGCAACTTGTTAAAAAGCAGTGTTTTGTATTAAAATACAAAAACTACTAAGACTTTCCCTGTAAGATAAAAAAAAATATGTGTGTGTGTGTGTGTGTATTTTTTTTAATCCTCACCAAGGATATTTTTCCATTTGTGTTCAGATAGAGTGGGAGGGAGGAAGGGGAAGAGAGGGCGAGGGAGAGAAACATTGATGGGATAGATCCACATCAACTGGTTGCCTCCTGCACCACCCCAACCAGGGCTGGGGACAAACCACATGCCCTTGACTGGAATCGAACCTGAGACTCATTGGTCCAGAGGCCAACACTCTAACCACTGAGCCAAACCGGCCAGAGCATATTTGAATATTTTTAAGTGTTTTAAATATATTCTTTATAGAAAATATCAGCTTATTAACATATAGTAAAACTCCTTTATTAACTTTTTGAAACTGTAGAGAGAAGGTATAGAGAGCAGGAAAGTACAGATAGAGCAAAAATGTAATAAGCTGAATAAGCTTATATCCCACTTAGGGAACTTCCCATTTAGAAAGAGGGCTTTCTTTCTCTACCCCTACCATTGGGCTCTGGGATCATGGGGACCAGAGGCAGTGGGTAAGGGGCAGAGAAAATGATAGAAACATGTCTGTTATGGGCTAAATGTCTGTGTTCCCCAATTTCCTGTGTTGCAGCCCTGACAGTATCTGGAGGTGAGCCCTTTAGGGGTAATCAGGTATAGACGAGGTCATGAGGGTGGGGCCCGTGATGGGATTAGTGTCCTTATAAGAGGAGAAAGTGTGACCAGAACTTGCTTACTCTCTGCCCTGTGAAGACACCAGATGGACCCCTGCCAGCCATGAACAGAGCACCCTCAAGGCACAGAATCTGTGCACACCTGCATCTTGCACTTCCCAGCCTCAAAAACAGTGAGACACAGAGGTCTGTTGTTCAAGGCACCCTGTTCCTGGTAGTTTGTTAGAGCAGCCCACGCGGACTAAAAAAAGTCTGGGCAGAGTCAAGGTGGAGAGTGAACTGAAGAGGAGGATTTGTTTTCAGCAATAACTCAGAGGTCTCCAAACAAGATAACTGGGCATATTTTTACATCATTAGTCATTAAACAAATAAGAAATATAAACAATAAATTAAGCAACCATTATAAACACTGTTATTTTAAATAATCATCAAAATTGTTCATCTCAATTTGAGCTTACCAGGATGTCTCTAATGATGTTGAACATCTTAAACACTCCTTACACAGAGGCTTCTGGGGTATGGCAGGATATTCTCCACCCTGCTCTTGCAAACCTCCATAAATGTTCTCCCTGGCCCCCTGTTTCCAGATGTGTTTTTAGGAAGTATTTACTCCCTTGGCTCCCCCTGTCAGGCCACAGGCCTGTGTGGCTCAGTGGATTGAGTGAGGGCCCATGGACTGAGAGGTCCCTGTTCAATTTCCGGTCAGGGCACGTGCCTGGGTTGCAGACTCCATCCCCAGTAGGGGGTATGCAGGAGGCATCTGATAGATGTATCTCTCACATTGATGTTTTTGTCTCTCTCTCTCCCTTCCTCTCTCACTAAAAATCAATAAAAACATGTTTTAAAAATAAATAAATGGATAAAATCAGCACACCAATTGGAGGAGAAAGGGGGAATTGGCGATGCTGCCTATAAGCACAAAATCATCTGGTAACTAACAATCTCCTGTGCCCCATCCACAAAACAATTAACCTACATAGAGATGGCTGCCAGTTGACTGTACGTGTCAATAAAGACTTTTCTACAACTGGCTGCCTAGGCTCGGAAGCCTCCCCAGCTGCAACAGCTGATATGAGAACAGACTTGCAAGAACCCCCGGATCTTCCCAGAGAGAGGTTCAACCATCTCCTCTGAGGATTTCTGAACAAGAATTACAAAACTGGCACAATATCAGGAGTGAACATTCTGCAGGATTCTCCTGTTGGAGTACTATTTTTAAAAAGGCAAACAAGAGGGAGACAAATTGCTAGGAAGTTGCATTTTTACAGCAATTGGGAGACAATTCTAACTTCTTACCAGAAATGGAAACCCATATGATATCATTGTACTGCATATGAATTATTAATGTTTATACTTTTTTTGTAAATTAGGTATTCAGGAAGGTTCCTGTTGACATCATGTTTGACATCATAATGCTTCATCATTCTAAAAGCTTAATGAGATGAATTATTGCTAGAAAAGAGAGAGCAAGCACACATTTTTGTACTCTGGGGAATACCAGAGACCAAGTAAATAATGAGCATATGGTTTATAATTGATGTACAAAGAGGAAAATTTAAAAAAAAAAGAAAAATCTTACAACCCATCACTGTAAACAGGACCAAATAGCAAAGACTATACTTTTCCACTTGAGCATTGTAGAAAAGGGGAGCAGGGGTGGGGGGCAAAGGGGCCTTACTAGCAACTATCTCAAACTCTTAAGGTATAAGAATTCTTATTCTAAATAGAAATAAAAGAAAGGTTTTTAGAAAATTACCTTAACCATAAAAGAGTATGGAACATGTGAAGATTGAAAAAAATAATATAACACTGAATCACAAGTCCTAATAGGATATTATTAAATGTATTAAAGCAATTCTGCAATAATAATTCTGTAGGATTTGTATAAATTATAATTCTGGTCTCATATTTATTTTCAAATCTATACTTTCTGAGATCTACACATGGAAATTAGTGCTGAATCACTAAACCAGCAGTTTCATTCCCAACATTCCTAGTAATAGCTTGAAATGAATTAAGCTCTTATTTGGAAATCTTGTTGATAAAGCAAAGTGAGTTAAATTCCAATCCAGGTCAAGCCTTTTAACACTTCAGCCAAGTAGCAATGATATTTACACAAGTTTATACTAGCTGCTAATAATTGGGACTCGCTTTCCCTCCAGTTTTTACTCCATTTGGTCTTTAAGTAGCCTCTTGAGGGAAGTATTGAAACATGGGGAATGAATTCATTCATTATTCTTTCTTTTGTTGAACAAACATGGAGTAGCTAGAGTTGCCAGGTACTAAATTGGGAATCCTGCTACTCTGAAAGGCAAAATACACAATTTCTCTGAAGCAACCAAAAAAAATGTTTCAAAGTTTGTAAGCTGTCACCATTCTAAACTACTGCTTCATGTCTTTACATTTCATTTTCAACAAGAAGGCAAAAGGATAGTCTTTCTAGATAACATCTGCATTTAATTATTTCACCAAATATAAAATTTTATTCTCCTGAAATGTCTACTAATGCTAACTTTATGTGAACCAGTGTGTTACTAAAAGATACCTGACAAAAGAAAAACACATTGTTCTGCATATGCCTCTATAACAAATGCTCAGTTGACAGGCCGTACTGTCATGCATCCAGGTCTCCAGTCTTTTGAAATTCTACCATCACATGGTTAACATTCAAAAGCTAGAAGAGAAAGCTTATACCTGGCATATAGTAAGTGCTCAATAAATAAGCACCAGTTAAGTTTCTTGTTACAAAATCAGATGCTGCTAAAATAAGTTCACGGAAAGAAGCTTTTGGTCTTCCAGCCTGAAGCCAGTGCCAGCCATTCTTCTCCTCACTCCTCCATTGACAGCTGACTTTATCCAATGAAGACCAGAAGGCTCCTCACACTAGAACGACTGTTGAATAACTTTTCAAGTATCAAATATACAATTGTGTATAATCAGTGGGACAGCTCCTGGTAATCCACTGACCATGTAAAAGCTGTGATTCTATCCAACATGAAGAGTCATGGAGATGGTTTTTCCCCCTCTGCACAATGGGATGTGCCATTGTCATTCTGTCTGCTATACAGATAAAATGCCTAGCGGCCAGATTTACACAATGAGAACTCTCTTGGATTTAACAGTAAGTATTTTCAGAACATACAGAAGGGCACTATTAAAATAATCATTTTTCTTCTGCCATTCAGAAATATCTAGTGACTGCTTTAATCATTTAAACAATTTTCTCCACTTCTTCACAATCCCACCCTCCCGAAAGACGAAATGTATGAGCAGAATCTTCATCTTCAGGCGGTTTCACTGCACTGGAAACTAATCCCCCCACTTAGCTCCGCCGATCCTCCAAACTCAAAGCAGGTTCTCTCAATTATGTCCAGGATGCAGCCAACCCAAACAAGGGACAAACAACAGGTTCCACTCTGGTTCTCTTCCTCCATCTACCACAAAACAGGGACACCCTCATTCATTCACAAATCCCCACAGCCAGCTCCTAAGATCCCATGCAGCTGGGCTGGTTTTCCCAGGCAAAAATTTGAAACCGAGGCACTGGGGTATCCTTGCACCAGGTCTGCACCGTTCACCTGCATGACACGCAAATCGGCCTGGTGCTCAGATTTCATTCAACCAGACTCACCACTGAATGCTCTCCATGACACCCACCCCTGCTCTGGCACTGACCGAGTCGCAGCCTTCCTTCCCTCAGTGAAAAACCGGCCAGCCCACCGACTTCCCACTGCGCTCCCTTCTTCACCCATTTCCCCAGAACCAGCACCCAGGACCCCGCCAGGGGTCTTTTCTGCTCAGATTTCCTGGGCCCTCATCACCCCTACAAAGGAAAGTAAACTATTTGGTGACAACCTCCCCAACCCCACCGCGTGTCGGCCGCTCAACTCCGCTGGAACAGACCCCCCCTACCCAGGAGAACCGGACAGACGGGGCGGGCGGCCCCCCACCTTGCGCTGGCGCCTGGCGTTTACCTTGACGTTGGAGTAGTTGGTCTGGGTCTCGGCCTCCGCGCTGCTGCAGCAGTGGCGCCTCCGGCCCCTGCAGGTGGTCGCTGCGGGGGCTGCGGAGCCCGTGCTGCTGCAGCTGCCCAGCTCGGCTCGGGCCCTGCGGACTCGAGCTGCGCTGGGGGGCCCGGACGCGCGGCTCGGGGGGATGGCGTCGGCGGCGTCGGTCTGGACGAAGAGGCCGGGCAGGGGGGCTGCGGGGCCCTGCGATACGCTGGTGGTATGGCGGGGCGAGTTGGACTCGTCCGAGTCCCGACAGTAGATCACACCGCTCTGCGAAACGTGGATGCTGGGGGCGCAGCCCATCCCTTGGCCGGGTTCCCCCGCGCGCCCGTCAGCGCCCCCGGCGCCCGGACCCAGAGCGCCCGCGGCCACCTGCAGTGAGGGGGCGGGCGGCTCGGCAGCAGTGGCAGCGCCCGAACTGAGCGCTCCCCAGTCTGTCTGGCCGTTGCTCCGTCGGGCTCGCCGCGGCGCCCCCCGCCGAGCCTCCGGGGGCCGCGCGCGTCACCCCAACTTTCCCTTCTTGGCCATCTTCCTCCCCGAGCGGAGGAGCGCGCACACACAGCGCCCCGCGCGCACCGGCGGCCGCCACCCTCCCCGCGGCGGCGCCCCAAACACGCTCCCCGCGCCTCCTCCCTCCCCTCCTCCCTCGGCTCGGCCCGTGCCGCCGCCCAGCTCCACCTCGCCGGGCTCCCGCGCCCGTGACCCCCGGGCCAGGGCGCCGGCCTGCCTGCCAGCCTCTTCTTTTCCCACTTTCAGTCCGCGCGTCCTTCTCCCTCCTCAGGTGCCTCGCTCCGCAGCGGCCGCCGCTCCGGCCCCACTGCGCCCCTCAGCCCCGCCTGCCACTCCCCAGCTCTCTCCAGCTGGGCAAGCATGCCCGCCTCTCGGCTTGGTCCACAGGGCTCCAAAGCGCGGCTGCTGGCACCACGTCCGGCGCCCTCCCCTCCTCCTCCTCTGTCCAGAGGCCTCGTCTCCTCTGTACCCACCCTGGTGCCGCCCTCCAGTGCCCCATCCCCTCATCCCCTCCCGGCACACACCCTGAAGAGCCGTGTAGAGTGGGGAGCACCGCAATAAGCCTTTCACAAACACATGTTAACACTCCTAGAGCAAAACATCTGGACGCCACCCCGACAAAGTAGGGTCCCTACAGCCCAAGCCCACCCGTCTGATTTGGTCTCCTCCCAGGACACTCGGAGAGTTAAGGGGAGTCATCATGCTTCCCCTCTGAAGGCTCGTTGGATGGCAACCCAGACTTCTCAAGAAGTCCTTTCCATGCTACTCATCATCTGGAGATTCATGCTGAGGGATGGGAGGACCTACAGAGATTCACCTAAACACAAATTCCCCTACGATCCAAGGAGGAACAGACAGAAGCTCTCTGTGTGGTTCTTAGCTTTGTCCTCCAGAGTTTTCACCTCTTTCTTGGGTGTCACTAGATTTTCACCCTGGCGTCTACCCCTTCCAGCCTCCAGGTGTCAACAGCTCTTCCTCGCACTCTGGGCAGGGCAGCCAAAACTGCCTTCCGTCACCCCCCTGGAGGAGGATCCACAGGCTCAGCTTCCCTCAAGGAGAACAGGAGTATCTTTAGAAGCAAGGCTGCTTTTCATTCCCCCCCTGATGTGAACCCTGGGCTAGAAATGTGAGGCCATTTATTCACTGGATCCTTCAGTGATTCCTGCTTGCTGCCACAGTGGCACAGGGGAGAAATGAGGTGATCTAAGAAAGGACTCAATGTAGAGTTGCTTATAAGGGCAAGGACACAAAGTTACAAGGCAAAGCACAAAGAAGTATCCAAATTGAAATAACTTATTTGATTCTTCTTTCTCTTTCTCTTCCCATAAGATTAACCTTTGAAGTGACTGGGTGAAGACTTCAAATGACATCTTCTAATCTTCATGGAGAAGCAAGGTGTCACCCCAAATCCCAAATTCAGGTATGAAGAGGAGAAAGCTCTAATCTAACCTAATTTTTCTACCTTTGTTTTTCTTCTCAAATTAACATTTCAACTTTCTATCTTGGGAACAGCATCTGGAAGGAAAGGAAGGAGGAGGGGAAGAGGGAGGCAGAGGGGGAGGAAAGACTGAGCAGAGGGAGAAACTGAGCTAGGTCACAGTCTCAGTGAAAGCCTACGGCATGCCTATAGGGAGGATTCTGAAGCTGGGATGTTGCTTTAGCGTTGCCCTGAGGTGGGGCTAGGAGGATGGGCCTTTATCACCCCCACATGGGTCAGTAGTTACTTGCAGGCTATCTCAGCAACCTTTCGCAAGGTGGCGCTCTTCTGCTGAGGCCATCCCCTTACCACTGATGGCTGAGCTGAGGGCTTTCTGCTGGCAGCATTCCGCCAGCTGGAGGAGTAAGTCTTTCCTGGTATCAGAGCCTCCACCATGGCTCCCTTCCAGGTTGCCTGGGTCCATGCTTCCTTGTCCCTATCCATGCTACAGGAACCCCAGAGTCAATGGTCAAACTGAGAGAGAGGGACAGCCATTCATTTGAAATAGGCCTAAGCCCGATCGATGGCTGCCATCTGCTCTTCTTCCCAGGGACCATTCAGAATCTGGGCAAACATCATCAGTTAAATCACAAAATCACTAGTCCCCAAAGCAATCCCAAATGTAGTGTTAAGTCAGGAACTAGTCATTCCTAAAGCATATGTAGGATTCTCTTATATACGCCGATTTCAGTCACTGTCCTGGGAGCTACCAATGGCAGCCTTTTTTGGAAAGTTACAGCTATGTTAAATTTCATGCCCCAGGTCTACTTTTTTCAGGGTTTTCTCCAGGAATATGGTTACTATAATGAAACTACGCAGAGAAGAGAAGGCAAGAAGACTATGATAAAACAGAAATTACAACCAATCTTCTGGTGAAGAACATTAGGGGCTCAATCCCGAAGGAACAAGTAACCCAGAAACAAATTTAGGTTGAACTTTCTACATTTAAAGAGAGAGAGAGAAAGCCTTGACAGAGTAGATAACCTCAAGGTTGCCAGTGACTAGGACTGAGCTGCTTAAGTACATTAAACATTTCATACTGGGACCAGTGCCTTTCACTGAATGTGACTCTTCTGCAGGACTAGAGGATGGAGTGAGGGAAATGCACTAGGAATACATTTTTCCTCCCACTCCCTGAGAAGCCAATAGTTTCAATACCTTCCTCAGACAGCACCTTCCTCAGACAGCTTCCACTGCCAATTCTGGCTTAGTAAAGGATAATATAACGCAGCCCTATACTCTGCACCAAGAGTTTGCAGAGGGAATGTGCAGCCTGCCCCCACTGCTGGCACAGATCTGGTCACAGAAACATGTAGAAATGTGCAAATGGAGGAGATGGTTTTGCTGAAATCATTCTCTCGCTTAGCTCTGAGGCCTGAGTGCTGGCCTGTGTAAGTGATTTCTGGATCAATTCCCATGTCACAATTTCAATGCATTCCAGGATAACAGCAGTCTACAAGCTTAGACACTGCAGATAAAATTTAGCTCGAGTTACAGAGTAAGTCCAGAAAAACAAACATTATTTTAAAAATTGAATTAAGTGAAAAAATTTAGTTACAGTCAATGTCCAAGAAACGAATAAAAAGAAAGTCAACTAAATCAGATATTTCTTTTAAAAACTAAACCTCAGATATGTCCAGGGGCAGCTGAATACCCTGTATGTTTTATACTAATATCAAATAAGAGCTTATTTCAGAATTATAACCCAGAGGCACTGCAAGATTCTGAACAACAAGAGCCCTTCCCATTCTAAGATGGTATGACTCTTTCAGAATTCCTTTCAAGCAGAAAATGTGATTAACACATTCTGAACAATTCATAACTGTTAAGGTTAAAACAACGGCAGCTTTCTGGTTAGTTTTTAGATAACCAAACATTGAATCAACCAATCAACCTTCCAGAGCTTCTGGATTCAAACTACATTCCTAATGGTGGCGCTTACTGGCAATCTAACCACCAGATAAGTGAAATGATATGGTTATTAGGTAGCCAGGTACAGTGGAAGGTCGCGGAGGGTTCACTGAACACAGAGTGAGAAGGGCGAGTCTGAAACCTGGTGCTGCCCCTCTAGCTGCATGACCTCGGGCAAGTCGCTGAACTCTGCACCTCCCCTTCCTTGGTAATTTCCAAAGTCTAAATCACCAACATTTGGGGATGCTATGAATTTTTTTTCTTTTATTAAGTTTTTTTTTAATTTAGAAGAGTGGAATTTTTGAACTGAAAGAGAAGTTCTGAACCCTAACTGCACATCAAAATCACCCTGAAGAATTTGTCTGAACTACCACGGTTCCCAGGTCCCATCCCAGAGACTTGGATTCAGCGGTCAAGGACAGATCCAGCATCTGTCTTTTCAAAGAAGGCGAGTCGAGGGTAGCCTTTTCCACAGCCTCCTGTGGGGACCAGGATAAGAGTCAAAGTCCTTACAAGTGCCTAAAAACCCTACCTGACATGGCCCCTGCCAAACCTTTCTGAGCCCTCTTCTCTCTCATCAAACTCTGCTCCAGCCACAGGACCGTGCTGGTTCTCCAGGAGCACTTTCCTCTGCCTGTCACACTCATCGTTCCATTGAAAACTGAATGGCCAGCTTACACACTTCCCTCATCTCTACTCCACAGCTCCTGTTTAAAATGGCAACGCACATCCCGCCACTGTCTCTCCCCACTCCTGATTCCCCTCACTCTGGTCTAGTTTTCTTTTGTCCATAGCACTTATTATCTTCCAACTGATTATACAATGGGTTCATTTATTTCTATGCGCATTATCTATCTTCTCCCATTTAGAATATAGCTCTATAAGGGCAATAAATTTTTTGGTATTTTACTGACTGATGGATCTCAAATTCCTAGAACAGTGCCTGGCATATAGTAGGTACTCAAATTTTTGTGAATAAATGAAATGAATGTGTTCCCATTTCTTCCTCTTTGGCCTTCCTCTTTTCTTAACTGCTATAACTCAGATTTGAAGGAGTTGGGGTTTTTTCTTTTATGATTTAGAGTTTTGTGATTTTAGTTTTTAAAGCCATTGAATGTCTTTGACCTGATGATCCTTCTTTTGGTAATATATATCAGAAGAAGCCAATAAAATAAAATAACAATTTATGCAAAGAAGTTTGTAGCAATGCTATTTACAATAATGAAACTACAGCTAAGCAGACATCAAACACTTAGGGAATGGCTAAACAAACTACACTAACATTTCAGAATATCACTATTTAAATGTGTATAAATGAAATAATGTTAGTATATGTAGATTGGTTACCACTATGGAAAATGCATATCTGTTGAAGTCTGTAGGTGAATGTAGAGTGATATAGATAAGAAAATGAAGCTCAACAGATTTCCTTTCCTGAAAAACTGTTTCAGTGAATGTGAAACAATGTAAATGAATAAGTATAATGTTTCTTAATCTCTCCTCAAAAGTTTTTTTTAGCTAAATACATTTTCTTTTATAGATTTCCACTAGTTTGGTTTCCTTCAGACAGAAGATGAAAGATGAAACAAATTAAAGAGGGAAAGAATCAGAGATAGATGGAGACAGAGACAGGGAAGTTAAATGTATATACATTACAAAGGAAATATTTGCAGAACCAGAGACACAAGGTACAGGGGCAAAAAAAAAAGGGACAGACACGGGGAGCCACTTCCATGGTGAAACATTCCTACAAAGTGTGGTTACAGGTACAGCTCTTTTAGGAGAGTAAAAATGAGTTGTATTTTTGACTCCAGGTGTGCCACTTCTTGAACCTTTTGCCACAGACCCAATGACAGTTAGGAGAGTATTCGGCCCATAGGACAGTTTTCCCATGCCAGTTTCAGAATATGCAAACAGAGAAGATGTAGGTAGAGATTCAGCCAACATCTGACTACCTTCAGTCAATGTTACCAAACATGGCCTCCACTGAGCACTGGCCCTGAATCCATGTACTGCAGAAGTAATCTGTGCCCTGGCTGGTTTGGCTCAGCGGTTAGAGCGTTGGCCCTGAGACCAGAGAGGCCAGGGTTTGGTTCCCACTAAGGGCATGTACCTTGGTTGCAGTTTGTCCCTGGCCCGGTTGGGGTCGTATGGGTGGCAGCCACTCAATGTGTCTCTCTCACATCGATGTTTCTCTCTCTCTCCCACTCTATCTAAAGATAAATGCAAAAATGTCCTTGGGTGAGGATAAAAAAAAAAAGTAATCTATTCTTCCTATTAACAAGAACACCACCAGGGGAGTAGATCCACCCTGGGAGGAATACCGGAACATCCTTGCTACTTGCCTCCAGAATTCTCCTGGCCCCAATGGTCACGCTGTGGATATGGAACCTTCATTTCCAAAAATCTTGTATATACAATTCACAAGAATATGGGCATAAAATAATATACAAATAAAACGCAAGGCACAGTCCCACTCTAAAGGTTCTTACAGAGCAATCAGAGAGCTGGGACTTATAAGAAATAAGGGTACATGATACATGATTGTCAAGGCATATGAGCAAAATGAGTGGACTGTCAATTCTTTAGAGTAGTAATGACAATTTGGAAAGACTTGCTGGTGAAGGGGGTGGACCTGGACCTGGAGGAGTTCTCAAGCACGGGAAACAGCATGAGACAGGCACAGAGGCAGAACTAACCCAGGTGGATCTAGAAGACAGTGAGCAGTTGAGATAGGTAGACAGGGTCTTCTGAGGAAAGGGTGGTAGTGCAAGTCACGGTAGGTTCTACCACCTTAAGAAAACTCCACATGTGAAATATCTAGATTGAGAAAACAAACCCATTGCCTTGCAAAATAAATTCATGTTTGTCAAATGATTAAACATTGACTTTAAAAAACTATAGACTAGATGGCTGCATAAATACTCTTGCTTATGAATAAGCACTTGAGGTTTTGGGGAGTCTAAGTCAGGGTACAAACTATTGATTCATACCAGTTTGACTTAAGATAAACATTATATAAAGCAAAGCACATTTGCTTCTGAATAGTATGACATTTCCTAAATGCATCATGGGTAATAAAAAAAAAAAGGTTCAGGTTTCAGAGCGGGCCCTCCTCTGCCTGCATGTACTCTTTGCCAGGCATACATAGCATCCACTCCAAAAGATGTCAGTACTCTACATGATGCCAAAGTCATCCATTCATTCACTTGTTCAGCAGATAGTTACTGACCATGTATTATATACTAACTAGACACTGGGAAAAAGACATAAACACTCTCTTATGCCTATGAAGTTTAGAATATTATGGGGGGTTGAAAGAACAAACAAACAGTAAAATTCTCTGGTAGTGGTGAAGGTTATATAGGAATCTAAAATATGTTGATGTGCCCTGACCATTTTGGAGTGGTTAGAGCGTCAGCCTGAGGACCGAAGGGTCGTGGGTCCAATTTCA
This sequence comes from Molossus molossus, assembly GCF_014108415.1. Lineage (NCBI taxonomy): Eukaryota > Metazoa > Chordata > Mammalia > Chiroptera > Molossidae > Molossus > Molossus molossus. Next base: position 52,135,020 of record NW_023425366.1, on the reverse strand, counting down.
GTCAAAGGCACACACCTGGGTTGCAGGTTCGATCCCTGGGTCATGTGGGAGGCAACCAATCAATGTATCTCTCCCAAATTGATGTTTCTCTCTCTCCCCCCTTCCTTCCACTCTATCTAAAAATGTCTTCGGGTGAAGATTAACAACAAAAATGTTGATGTGATAGAGATTTAGGTAGGGTTATGGACATTTTCTCAGGAGATGACATTTAAGTTAAGATTCTCAGAAAACCTTATTACAGAATATCATTCTTTTTCTTCCATGCATCCACCCATCCACAGTTAAAATATTGTTTGAGTACCCACCACTGTGTCAGTCACTGTGAGGACCAAAAAAGTAAAATCCTCATTACTGGTTCTCAGACAATTCCATCAGGGACACAGACGGACACACATGGAAGTGTGTTAATACTTACTTTGAAAATATAATCTAAGCCCAGAAAGAAGATCTCTGTGAGAGGGAGTGGAAGTTATGCAGAAGATGTCACTGAGAAGACGGAGTGTGGCACTGGGAAAAAAGGGAAGTATTTGAATAAGTGGAAAAGAGGATATTCCAGAGAGAATAGTGGGAGCGAAGGCCTAGATTCGAGAGCATACACTGAATGCTTGAAGGACAATGAAGCAGAGTATTCAAAAGGTGTGTGGTGTAGGGGAAGAGAATAGCGTTATTTTGGCTGACACGGTAGGCTATGGAACCCATCACATGCCAGACTAAGGATCCTAGTCACTGGGAATCACTGAAGATTTTCAGACTGTGCCTTACAAGTGCAATTTTACTGAGATACATCTGGTCGCGTGTTCAAGAAGGACTGGTGAAGGGAGTCGGGAATGAGGATCAGTAAAGAGCTATAATAATCCAGGAATGGGATCATAAGGACTGCTATGGACTGAATTGTGCCCCCTGCCCCCATACATTCATATGTTGAAGCTCTAATTCCCAATGTGACTTTATTTGGAAACAAGGTCTTTAAGGAAGTAGTTAAGGTTAAATGAGGTCATAAGGGTGAGGCCCTAATCCAACAGGACTGCTGTCCTTATAAGAAGAGGAAGAGACACCAGAGCTCTCTCCCTCTCTCTCCAGAAAAGACCACGTGACCAACACTGCAGGGGGAGCTCTGTGTCAGCTTCCCGATCCTCCACCCTAAAAAGTGCATGGCCCCTTTCCCAGTGCTGCTGAGGAAACAGTCTATTTGCCACGACTTCCTTCGGTTTCTCTACAGTCTGGTCTACACAGGAGTATGAGTTTCCTGCTTCATGTTCAAATTGCTAAATTCAGTCTTTTGGTACTTTTGTTTCAAGAACAGTTTTGAGCCCTGAGATTTTACTTCTTAACTAACTAAAAGTGCCTCAAGGTTGCAGCGAAGCCCAAAGGCCCTACAGTAGCACCTTCTGTGGTTCTGATGTCTTCATCCTCTGCCTTTGGCTACTGGAACTGTGAAGGGGGGTGTTCTAGAAGGCTTTTGGCAGAAAGTTTCTTCCTTCTCGGAGTTTGACATTTGCTCAGCAGCATGGCACTTCCCATGTTATACCATGAAACATCTCCAAAGCACAGTAGCAGGGGGCATGACTGACTGTTTCTTCATACCTCATATGATGTAGTTTGTAATAAATTAAGTTAGATATAGAAGACTTTCCAGGGAGCGCTACACCAGCAGTTGTCAAAGTTTAGCACATATCTGAATTGCCTAAAACAAAGATTTCAGGGCCTGGGAATTTGCATTTCTAACTAGTTCCCAAAAGATGCTGATGCTACTGATCTCAGGTCACATTTTGAAAACCACTGCTATGCATAAAGTAAGATATTGCAAAACAAAAACCATGACCATGAAAACAAAACCTTCTTGTGTGATGTTTTATTTTGTGCTTAAACCTGAATGTTTCATTATACAAAGAAATGTCACAAAATACTATCATCTGACAATTTATAAGAACTGTAAAGTTGTGGATTTCAGGGTATCCCTCCAACCCAGGGATTGTCAAAGACAGGTTTTCAAGAGTCTTGCCCTGCCCTGGCCAGTGTGGTTTAGTTGGTTAGAGTGTGGTCCTGTGCACCAAAGGGTCATGGGTTCTATTCCTGCTCAGGGCACATACCCTGGTTGCTGGTTTGATCCCAGGTCGGGGAGCATATGAGAAGCAACCAATCAATGTTTCTCTCTCACACTGATGCTTCTCTCTTTATCTCTCTCATTCTCCCTTCCTCTCTCTGGAATCAATGAAAAAAATATGTCCTTGGATGAGAATTTTTAAAAAAATGAGTCTTGCCCTGTCTAAGACATGAGAAGGGGGGGCAGGAGTTATAGAAGTAAACTTAATGCTCAAATACACACCAGCAGAACTACACAGATTTACAGTACAGTATTTGATGTTTTCTTTTTCTTAATATATAGAAAGACAAAAGTCCACTAACTTTCAGGAACAATAAATACAGTTGTAGAAAGCAGTGTTTTGAATATTGGGAGAAGGAAGACTATGTGAATTCAATCTAGTGTAAGTGCACAAAGCAAATAAAATTATTTTCAGAACACTGGTTGAATAACAATGGTAATCGCTACCATTTGGAGGTGGCTACTAAGTCTTGTACTTTATGTGTTTTATGTCTGTATAAAATCTCTGTGTGTATTATGTATCTCTGTATTCTTTTCTTCATTTACCCTTTGAATATAAACTCCTTCTTTCTGTTTACCATTAACCTGAATTCCCACCTAGCATAGCTAAGTAATTACTTGCTTTCTCCTGAGCACAGAGTCACCAAACACTTATAAGTTATAAAAGTCATACATCGTTCTTAAAAATGTGTGTGTGTGTGTGTGTGTGTGTGTGTGTGTGTGTGTGGCTAAAGCATTTCTCATTGAGATCTAAAAGATGACTATGTGAATTCAATCTAGTGTAAGTGCACAAAGCAAATAAAATTATTTTCAGAACACTGGTTGAATAACAATGGTAATCGCTACCATTTGGAGGTGGCTACTAAGTCTTGTACTCTGTATTCAGATTCTTCTTAATGGGGGAGTTTTAAAAATCACCAACATAAACATCAGCTTTAAAAAAAAAAGAAAGAAAAAACTCCCTCAAAAAACTAAAAATGGAACTGCCATTTGACCAAGCAATCCCACTTCTGAGAATGTATCCTAAAAATCTCAAAACACCAATCAGAAAGAATATATGCACCCTATGTTCACAGCAGCATTATTTATAACAGCTGAGATTTAGAAACAGCCAAAGTACCCAACAGGAGATGAGTGGATAAAACAAGATGTGGTACATTTGCACAATGGAATATTACACGACTGTAAAAAAGAAAGATCTCTTACCCTTTGTAACAGCATGGATGGACCTGGAGGTTATTATGCTAAGAGAAATAAGCCAGTCAGAGAAAGACAAATACCATATGATCTCATTTATATGTGTAATTTAATGAACAAAATAAGTTGAACAAAATAGGACCAGGGGCATGGATACATGGAACAGACTGACAAATCTCAGAGGGGAGGGGGGTCAGGAGATTAACTGAAGAATTTATATGCATATATGCATAGCTCATGGACACAGACAATAAAGTGGTGAAGGCCTGGGGTGGGGGTGGCAGGGGCAAAGGGAAGGAAAATGATGACATCTGTAATAGTGTCAACAATAAAAATTAAACCACCAAAAAAAAACCTTTAGAAATGAAAATGGCACATTAGAAAAAAAATGTAGTGTGAGAATTGTCTCTTGTTAAATTAGGGAATCAAGCCAGGATTTAAGATTTTCCTTCTCTTAACACTTTTGTGAAAGATGGAGCCCAGCCACAAAGTCTATATATTTATAAGGCATTTTAAGCACTAAATTTCAGAAAGTTCTGTAAGAAATTCATTGTTCACTATAATTCAGATAGCATAAATTTCCACATTAATTGTACTTTTAATATATTGTTTGTCCTGTTTGCACAAGTGAGTATAAAACATACATGCTAATGAGTTAAATTTGCTACAGCTACAAGAAGGAAGACTTGAATAGCCGTTCTTAGAACTCCAGTCATGAGGGCCTTAGACATTGCCCCTGGGAAAGGTCTGAAGCCATTGTGAAGACTATATATTGTATCAAAAAGTCACGAGTCCCATTTGGAGTGGGTGTGTGGGAAAATGAGTTTAGGCATAGGAACCACTATGGGAACACAGACCATTCTGCAATAATAAACATAAACAATGTAGTGCAGTTCTTCCAAATTACTCTACAATATCCATAGTTTATTTTTTTAATTATGGAAGAAGAATGAAGAAAAAGAACACAAAACATCTCAGAGTACATCTTCAAATGGAATAGCATTTTAAGATGGCAATCTTTTGTGTAGGATCATAAATAAGTATTTGTTGCATGGATTTATTTCTGGTTATGATAATGAAACAGGGACCAAGTTTACCTCCTTCCATTAATAGCCTAAAAAAAATAGATAAAATATACGGAAGAACTATTTTAAGACACCAGACAATAGGTACTCTGGATGGTCGTGAAGAGAAGGGGACATGAGGCATGTAGTATTACCTCAGCTTTCACCCTGGGGACACATTCCACACCCTGGGGCAGGGAAGCAGTCCCAAGCGGAGTCCAGAGGTATAGCTAACTGGAGGTAACAGCATCAGAGTTTGGAGAGGCTTATGGGCTGGAATTTATGGGGCAGAATTTTAGAAAGAGGAAGTTATATATACAAGGAACACTGAGGGGCACTTGAAAGGTTGCTAAATACTAAGACATCCATGAATAGGGTGAAACTCCACAAACCAGTAAGAAAGTGACTGGAAAGCTGTAAGTAGAACAATTCACAGAGTTCACGACAAACGGGAGCCATGCTGATCATTCAGGGCCCTCAGTAGAGAACCCAGTGGGTCATGCCTTCATAATAAGGTTAAAGAATGCTTAGAAAAAGACAACTCCAGGCATACCTTTAAAAGCTTAAAAAAGAAAATCTTAAAAGGATCCAGAGAAAAAGGACATAAATACAGAGGAACAAAGATAAGAATGACAAACTTCTCATTGAAACCATGAACTCCAGAAGAAAAGGAAGAAGTATCTAAAGTGCTGAAAGAAGAAACTGTCAACCCATATGGAGGAAAAATATCATTCCAAAAATGAAGGTAAATGAAAGCTTCTTCATACAAACAAAAATTGAGAGAATTCATCACCAGAATCATACATTACAAGAAAAGTTTTAACAATTCTTCAAGTAGATGGAAAATGATATTAGTTAGAAACCTGAATATACACAAATGTATAAAAACCATTAAAATGGTAAATATGAGGATATATATAAAACACATTTCTTATTTTATTGCTTTAAAAAGATAATTAATACTATAGCAAAAATAATTACAATGGATTGTGGTATATATAAAATATGTAGAAGTAAAATGAATGATAAAAAGAACACAAAGAATAGGAGGGAATACATGGAAGTATATTGTAAGATTCTTCCATTATATACTATGTATAATGTTATTTGAAAATATTCTGTGATAAGTGAAGAAGTATGTATTGTAAATATAAGAGCAGGGGCTAAGAAACAAAGAAATAATTAATTTGAGATGAAATAATTAAAATTACTCAATTAACACCAAAAAATGCATAAAAAGAGGGACAAAGAAATAAAGAGCAGATGAAAAAAATAGAAAACAAATATTAATGTGATAGCCTTAGATATTTCTATAAAATTAATATAGTTACTAATTACATTAAATGTAAATGATCTAAGCACTCTATTTAAATCAAGTATATATTGTCTTATTGTACTTTATTTTATTTTAAATGTTTTTATTGATTTCTTTAGAGAGAGAGAAAAGGAGAGATAGAAATATTGATGTGAGAGAGAAAAATCAATTGGCTGCCTCCTGCATTGCCCCTACTGGGGATCAAGCCCACAACTCAGGCATGTCCCCTGACTAGGAATGGAACCAGGACCTCTCAGTCCATGGGACAATGCTCAGTCCACTGAGCCACACCAGCCAGGCTGTCTTAATGTACTTTAAATATAAAGACACTATTCATAAGTATGCTCAATATTTTTAGTGAGAACCTCAAGAGCATAAAAAAGATCCAGTCAGAAATTAAGGATGCACTAAATGAAGTAAAGAATAATTTACAGAGACCAAGAGTAGAATCAATAATCAAATCAGTAAAAGCCAAGAATCAAATCAGTAATTTGGAATAGAAGGAAGCAAAAAACACCCAATCAGAACAGCAAAAAGAAAAAAGAATCCAAGAAAAAATGAGGCTAGTATAAAGAGCCTTTGGGACAACTTCAAGTGTACCAACATTCACATCAGCAGAGGACCAAACAGAGAAAAGAGAGAGTAAGAAATTGAAAATCTATTTGAAAAATCATGACAGAAAACTTCCCTAACTTGGTGAAGAAAATGAACATACAAGTCCAGGAAGCACAGCAAGTCCCAAAGAAGATGAACCCAAAGAGGCCCACACCAAGACACATAATAATTTAAATACAAAAGGTTAAAGACAAAGAGAGAATCTTAAAAGCAGCAAGAGAAAAGCTGTTAGTTACCTACAACGGAACTCCCATAAGGCTGTCAGTTGATTTCTCAAAAGAAACTTTGCTGGCCAGAAGAGAGTGGCAAGAAATATTCAAAGTGATGAAAAGCAAAGTCCTACAACCAAGATTACTCTACCTAACAAAGCTATCATTTAGAATTGAAGGACATATAAAGAGCTTCCCAGAAGAGAAAAAGCTAAAGGAGTTCATCACCACCAAACCGATAGTGCATGAAATGTTAAAGGGTCTTTTAAGAAGAAGAAGAAAAAAAAGATTAAGAACATGAACCAAAAAAAAAAAAAAAAAAAGGCAATAAATACAATATATCAACAATTGAATCTAAAAAACAAAATAAACAAGCAGAACAGAAACAGACTCAGAGATAAAGAGAACATTTTGAGAGTTGCCAGATCGGAGGTAGTTAGGGGGATGGGTGAAAAAGGTGAAGGAATTGAGAAGTACAAATTGGTAGTTACAGAATAGTCATGGGATGTAAAGTACAGCATAGGGAATATAGTCAATAATATTGTAATAATTATGTATGGTGTCAGATGGGTAGGAGATTTATTGGGATGATCACTTAGTAAGTTATATAATGTCTAATCACTGGGGTGTACACCTGAAACTAATATAATATTGTATGATGTCAACTGTAATCGAAAAATTAAAAGGACTTAGAAATAAAAAGAATAAAGAAAACAAGTGGAAAAAGATAATAATAATGTGATTGGCCCCATGTGACAATCATCATAGCTGGAAATGGATACATGAGGTTCACCATGCCACTCTCTCTGTTTCTGAATATGCTTAAATTTTTTCATAATAAAGAGTTAAATTATTTAAGGTAAAAAAAAGTCAATCAATGTGCAAAAAAATGAAGTCAGACTTTTTTTCACACATGATATATAAAAACAAAAAATGGGTCAAAGACAAATTTATTTATTTTATATGTTTTTATTGATTTTAGAGAAAGAAGAAGGGAGATGGAGGGAGAGAAACATCGATGTATGCACCCCACCAGGAATCAAACTCACAACCTGGGCATGTGCCCTGACTGGAAATCAAACCAGCGACCTTTTGGTGCATGAGACAATGCTGAACCAACTAAGCCACACAGGCCAAGGGTGAAGACTTAAATTTAAAAGCTAAAGTTACAAAACTCTTAGAAGAAAACATAGAAGAAAGCTTTCATGACCTTAGATTTGGCAATGGTTTCTTAAATATGACACTGAAAAACAAACAACAAAAGAAAAATAGATAAACTGGACTTCATCAAAACTAAAAACTTTTGTACATCAAAGGATACTAACAAGAGTGAAAACACAATCCACAGGATGGAAGAAAATACTTGAAAATCATATATCCTAAAGCTTTTATTTACCTTTTTTTTTTTTTAGAGAGAGATGGTGAAAGGAGGAGAAGGAGAGAGAGAGGAGGAGGGAGGGAAGGAAGGAGAGAGAGAGAGAGAGAGAGAGAAACATTGATAGGTTGCACAGGGAGGGGCTGGGATTAAACCTGTAACCCAAATACATGACTTTGACTGGGAATCAAACCCGTGACCCTTTAGTCTGAGGCCACCACTCTAACTGCTGATCCAAACCGGCCAGGGCTACATGAATGTTCAAAGCAGCAGTTTCACAAGAGCCATAAGGTGGAAACAACCCAAATGGTCATTAACAGATGGATGAATAAACAAAATGTGGCATACCTACATGACTGAATATTATTCAGCTATAATAAAAGTAATGATACACGATACATTGTAGATGAACCTTGAAAACATTATGCTAAGTGAAATAAGCCAAACATAAATGACACATACAATGGTTCTATTATGAAAATATTCAGAACAGGCAAATCCAGAAACAGAAAGCAGATTAGCGGTTGCCAGGGGCCAAGGGAAGGAGTGAATAGGGAGTGATTGCCTAATGGGCATGGGGTTTCCTTTTCAAGTGATAACAATGTTCTGGAACTAGACAGTAGTAGTGGTTGCACAACATTGTAAACATACTTAATACTACTGAATTGTATACTTTCAAATGGTAAAATGGTGAACTTAATGTTATGTGTATTTATCACAATAAAAAAATAATCAGTAGAGTGCACCACTTTAACAGAATAAGGGAGTAAAAACAATACCACCATCTCAACAGATATAGGGAAAACATTTGACAAATTTTCTACCAATTCATGACAAGAACTCCCAATTAGTCAGTTGTGGAAAGGAACGTTTTCCATGTGATTAAAAGCATCTATGATAAACCTATAGCAAGCATCAAACTTAAAAGTGAAAGACTGAATGCTTTTCCCCAAGGTCAGCAACAGGACAGATGTGCACTATCACCATGACTATAATGGGGGCCCTGGGCAGTACAGTGAAGGAAGAAAAAGAAATAAAACACATTCAGATTGAAAAGGAAAAAGTGGAACTTCGTTTATTCACAGAAAACTTAACTGTGCACATAGAAAATCCTAAAGACTACAAAAACAGCTGCTAGAATAGGTGAATTTAGCAAAATTTTAAGATACAGGTCAATAAACAAAAATTAATTGTATATTATATACTAACAGTGAACAACTGAAAATTTAAATTTAAAATACTATTTGCAATGATTTTAAAAAGCATAAACTTTTCTCTAGATCCCCATCCTGAAAGCTACAACACACTAATAAGAGAAATTAAGAATTCCTAATTAAATAGATAATAGATATATAACGTTCTTGTATTAGAAAGCTCAATATTGCTGAGATGTCAATCTCCCTCAATTGATCCAGACACTTGATACAAGTCCAACCAAAACCATAGTAGGGCTTTATTTTTGTAGAAATTGGAAAAGTAATTATAAAATTTGTGTAGAAATGCAAAAAATCTAAAGTAGCCAAATGAATTTTGAGAAAAAGAATAAAATTGAAAGATAAACAATACTTGATTTTTAAATTCAATATAAAGCTATAGAAACCAAGACCGAGTGGTACTGGTATAAGGTTAAATAAATCAATGGAACAGAACAGTGCCTGTATAAAAACTCATGTTTTTAGGATAAATTAATTTTAAATGAAAGTGACAAGATAATTCAATGGAGAAAATATAATTTTTTTCAACAAATGGTGCTGGAATGAATGGATAGCCATATGCAAAAACAAAACAAGCAAACAACCCTCAACCATTACCTCATACCATACACAAATCTAAACTTGAGATGGTCACAGAACTAAAGAAGCTAAAATTATAAGATTTCTAGAAGTAAACACAGGAGACAATCTTTACAATCTTGAGGTAGGCAAAGATTTCTTAGAATATAAAATGCATGGACCATAAAAAGAAGATAAATTGGAATTCATCAAATTTGTAAATGTCTGCTCTTTTAAAAATAACCTTAAGAAAATAAAAAGGCAAGTCACAGACTGGAAGAAATATCTATTTATAGACTAGTATCAAGAATATATAAAGCCCTGGGCAGGTGGCTCAGTTGGTTGTGTCATCCATACACCAAAAAGATGGTAGGTTCAATTCCTAGTCAGGGCACATGAGGGAGACAACTAATCAATGTCTGTCTGTCTGTCTCTCTCTTTCTCTCCCTTCCTTTGTCTGAAATTAATTTTTAAAAAAGAATATATAAAAATTTCTTACAATAAATCAGAAGACAAATAATTCAATTAAAAATTCCACAAAACATTTGGAATTCACTTCGTAATAAGACATTAAAATGGCTAGTAAGCACATGAAGAAAATGCCAGCATCATTAGTCATCAGTGAAATGCAAGTAAAGCCACAATGTGATATCATTATACATCCATTAAAAGGGCTTAAATGCAAAAGACTGACAATACCAAGTGGTAACAAGGATACAGAGCAACTGGAATTCTCATCTATTGCTGATGGGGATGTAAATCAGTACAACTACTTCTGGGAAACAGTCTGAGGGTGTCTTATTAAAAAATACTTATCAGACAACCATGAAATTTCACTTCTAGGCATTCACCCAAGAAAGATGAAAACATATGCCCAAAGGCTTGTCCATAGCAGCTTTTAAAATAATAAGCCAAAATGGGAAACAATGCAAATGTTCATTACCAGGTGAATAAATAAATGAATTATGGCACATTCATGAAAGGGAATACTACTCAGTGATAAAAAGTGACAACATACTGATACACATGGCAACATGGATGAATCTCAAATCATTATGGGGTGAAAGAAGACAGATATAAAAGGCTACATGTCTGATTTCATTGATATAAAACTTCAAAAAAGGCAAATCTAGTTTACCAGAATAGAAAGATCAGTGGCTACTTGAGGTCTGAGGTAGGGGTTGAGAACTGACTGGGAAGGAGCACCAGGGACAGGGTGACAGAATTGTTCTATGTCTAGATTGTGGTAGTGATTACATGGACATATTACTATACATTTATTTTGATCACTGCTTCACCCTGGCTTGCCTCAATGATATATTTTGTCAAAACTCACAAAACTGTACACTTTTAAGGTATATATTTTATTGTATATAAATTATACCTTAGTAAGGTTTATTTAAAAAAAACAAAAACAAACTTGTAGTATTTGCCTGATGCTATGGACTGAAGTGTGCCTCTCAAAATTGAAAGGTTGAAGTCTTAACCTCCAATGGGATTATATTTGAAGACAGGGCCTTTAGGGAGGTAATTAAGGTTAAATGAGGCTATAAGGGCGGAGCCCTAATCTAATCGGACTAGAGTCTTTATAAGAAGAGGAAGAGACACCATAGAACTCTTCATGAATGTACAGTAAAGAAGGCATGAAAAGAAGCCTCAAAGAAACTAACCCTGATGGCACCTTGATCTTGGACTTCTCTGACCACCCTTGATTAAGCAACATTCCGCCTGGCTGGTGTGGCTCAGTGGTTGAGTGTCGACCCATGCACCAAGAGGTCGCAGGTTCAATTCCGGGTCGGGGCACATGCCCAGGTTGTGGGCCAAATCCCCATTGAGGGGTGAGCAGGAGGCAGCCAATCAATGTTCTCACTCATCAATGTTTCTATCTCTCTCTCCCTCTCTCTTCTTCTCCCTCTAAAAAATATCAATAAAAGAAAAAAAATTATTTAATAAATAAATAAAGCAACATTCCCCCATCCCATCCTGGGAGTTCTTTCCTGAATTAACTTCTCCCTGGCCCATACTGCCATCTAACTTTCTTTGTCTCTTATTCTTTAGCATCTCCCCACACCAGAAGGTAAGCTCCAAGAGGAGAGAAACATCATCTGTCTGACCCAGACTGGATGCTCAGTAACTACTTGTTGCATGACTAGTAGAATAGAAGCCAGCTCCTTCTACAGATGAGAAGGCAGAGGAGAGAAGTGACCATCCTCGGTGCCTGCACCCTCCTCCGCTGCTCACAGCTCTCACTGACCTCCAGATCTCGTGTGCACAGAGGCAAGTCCTGCAGACAGAGCATATGCCCCTAAAGGCAGGGCCGGGGCGGAACAGGAAGGCCAGCTACCCTGAGCCAAGGCAAGAGGCCATCTGGGTGTTTGAGGCAGGCAGGGATGAATAACTCAGTGGCCCTCTCCCTTCCTCCTCTGAGGGCCACACTTTCCACTGGGGCTTCCTCCTCACTGTGCTGACCAAACTGTGACAGCATGACAAGACATTGATTCTCTCAGCCCTGGGCCACCCATGCAGGAGGGAGCAGACACAGCCTTTGCACTGACTCCACTGTCCCAGACAACACTGTCATTGTCCTCTGTATGCTGTGATGCCAAAGGGTTGGGACACAGGGCATTGCTCTTCCTCGAAGGAGCCCTCCCCTCTACTTCTTCCACGATCTTCTCCCACCTTCTTGCTTGGTTTCCTCTTGTACGATCCCTGCAGCCACCGGAGCTGGGTGAGCTTTGGCCTTTGCAACAGAATTTATTCCCACAACATGAGTGACAGCATGTTGAGAACTCCAGTGCATGCTATATTAAAAGATCCGAAATGCCCCCCACTTAAAAGAAAAGCCTGCCCAATAAAAGACAGATGGTGAAAATACTTCAGTCGCTCCTGTCCCTCAGAAAATGCTAATCTGGGATAAAACTGAGTTCTTCCTCGTCGAGGCCTGAAAATGTGTTGCAAAATGACGTTCTTCCGGTAGAATGCTGTCGGATGGGCTGTTTGACAAAGATACTCATAGTAAATAAACTCTTTGTCAATATTACTTATCTCAATCTTGCTAATATCCTTCCATCATCAGCCGGGACAGGATCTAGAACTCCTCAATCTTCTAAAGCACTCTTAGGTCACTAAGAGGATGTTTTGTGCAGTTTTCAAAACAGAGGAAATTTAATGAAAGCCACCTGCAAAATTTAATTCTCCTTTTTATATTCCATTTCACTGCAAAGGAGATGTCTTGCAAAGGTCTTGAATTTTCTTTTAAAACATACTAAATGGAACAAGAAAACAGAACCTAACAATGTGGAGAAATCCTTTGTTTCCTATTGTTTAATCAGCTATGGTTAACTGCACATATGTACAAGGTAAAGCACGCATGCAGTGTTAATACATTTATTAGGTCACTTTCCCAGCAATGCCCCAAACATTTTCTCAGCAATGCTCTCCCTAGATCTCACTCAGAAGTAATATTTAAGGTGGAAGATAATGGCTGGCCCTGTGTGTTAGATTATTGCTTTTTTCATCCATTTGCATCTCAGTTTAATTTTCTTAGTAATCTAGGGAAATTTTTGAAAACTCAGAGGGACTAGGGCGAGGGACTAGCACAAGGCAAACAAGGCAGCCAGGCCACAAAATGCAAGGAGGCACTCAGCCTCAGATACTAACCCTGCACTTGAGGGCCTCCTTAAATGTTGCACCCTAGGCTCCTCACTCCTAAGGAGGCATGCAATCTCTGGGTCATGCTAGTGACCTATGTCACCAATAGCTGGGGTCAGACAACACCTATATCAGAGGATGTGTACCTTGGTATCGGATTGAGAGACAAGAGAGCTCGCTTCCAGTCCCCTATCCACAACTTTTGCCATCTATCATCAAATCTAAGACACCATTGATTACACAAACATCATCACTTTATGTACTACTAAGAAAAAATGCTGCTCATTTAACTATGATATAATGGTCTAATGACAGTGCTGTAAGATATAAGAATTGGTCCTACTAGTCTCTCACAGCTTTGAATTTTTTCATATATGCTGAGGAATTAGATCATTTCTCCTGCCTTCAGTTTAGTTATTTGACATGTGATAGGTAATCCTTTTGCACATATCTAAATAACAAAATAGAAATCCAGCTTTATGTACTGGTGGGTACCTTTTCTTTATTTAAAGCACTTGGCTGCTACTTTGCAAAATGACCTAAAAAGACTGAAATTGCATCATTCCTCCAATGACAAATATTTGCTTTATCAATATCGAATTCACATATCCCATGGCCTATTTCCTTGACTCTGTGTAACCATGTAAACAAGGTTTTGTTTCAAAGCCAAATCACAGTGTAACCTTTCGAAGTTATTTTAATCAGCAATTAAACTCAATACATACTAACAATGATGCTCCTACCTCGACTGAAATATCAAATTTGTTGAAAACATTAAAAGCTAAAACTGAGTGGATGCATTCACAGGCACTGCCACTGTGAATCTAATCACAACCCCTGCCTGGCCAAAAGCAATTTGTAAGATGCTGCCCACCAGCACTAGTGGTCACAGATGCAGACTGGTAATCAAGTCACAAGACACACTTGACTTTATCTAGCATTTCACTCAGATCTGCAGTAGGAAACAGGACAGGACATAAAGTATGCACAGTATCTGCTGCCTCACGGGAAGACCCAGCAACTACCCACGATGCAGAGTCTCTGCTTCCCTCCAGCACGGGGGATGCACACTTGCTGGGGATGAGGAGTGTGGCTCACCTGCCCGCAGGAAGTGACTGCCTTGGTTTTCTACCAGCCTCTCCATTGCTCCAGCCCTGCAAGCCTAAGGCAACAGGACAACTCCAAGCTCTCCCAGTCCAGGTGCAGTCTCAGGAATCTAGAGTTTCACAATAATCAAAGACAGATAATCCATCCCAGGTACAGAGCAATCCACACTTAATTCCTCTGTTTCCAAGGAAAAGATGTTGTGAGAAGGTAAGTCTGTGGTCATCCCCCAGGTTACTGGGAAAAGGTTCCAGGCCTAACTCTCAGGTGCCATGGACTGTGAAACACCCTGATTCCAGGGTCATTACAAGGGGAAAGGGTACATTTCAGAAAAAAAAAAAAATGCTGCTTTCACAAATCATTTTAACTGCCAACCCTAGTTGCCTCAACTGAAGTGTGGATGATAATATTAAGGGGCTATTTAAAGCAACAGTCTCTTGTGTTTCTTTTCCTCTCTCAGATCCAATTGTGAGCCTATGACTTGAATGTGTGTGAGCTGCTGGAATTTTTAAGTGGCCTTGCAGTGACTGTCACACAAGGCACACAGGCCTCCCAGGAATACACGGGAAGCCCCGACAGCTCAAGTAGCAGCGTCCCCAGGTTGTCCGTGCCCTTGGGGCATGGTCTGGGGCCATCACAAAGGGCCTGAAGGGCTCCATGAACTTCTGAAGTAATAACAGCCACCATTTTTGACCCTCTAGTGTATACCAAGCACTTTGCCTACATTATCTCATTTAATTATGACAACAACTCTGTGAGGTATTACTATTCCCAAATTACAAATGAGAAAACGTTGTTGGTGTGGATGAAGAGATTCTCTGGAAAGTAACCTCATAGAGTAATCTGGTCATAAATTCATTCTATGCCCTAGACATATAATCTCTGACTTTCCTTTAAGTAAGCCCTTCCATCGTTTCTGTGCATCTAGCTTCACACACCTTTGAAGTAAACTGTAACCATGCTCGAGAGCCCACGGTCTGGTTCACTGTCCTGTAATTCAATCGCCACCTTGCTTTCTCCCCTCTCCATGCAGGGCTCCTTACCTTCCCTCCTTAATTTCAAATGCATTAAAGAAACTTCACTGTTATTCTGTGGAGCATCTGATATCTTGCTCCCTGGCATATGTCGTCAGTTTGACTCACATCGGTTCTTATTAAAATTCTCTATGGGCTTAGGTGGTCTTAAATTGACACTGGTAAATGGTGGAGCTGGAATGAGAACCCAGGCAATCTGCTTCAGAGTTCATGCTCGTAACCACCATGCTCACCATCCCTTACCTACAGTCACCCCGTCTCACATTACAGTGAGTCGCTGCCATTAATAAAAAGGTTACTTGATGTAAGGAGTAATACTAGGCCTCTTTAAATAACAACCAGAGGACTCAGAAAATAACACTTGTGTTAGTCATTGGTGGTGGTGGTGGTGGGGTGATGTAAAGAGAAAAATGATTCCATAATGTGGCTTCAGAAACAAATTGGCCTCCTCAAATAAAAACAGGGTGAGGACACCTCAGAATATGTCATCTGACAGAGACAGAGTGTTATGACCTGAATTGTGTTCCCGAAAATTCACAGATGGAAGTCCTAGCCCCTAGTACTTCAGAATGTAACTGTGTTTGGAGATAGGGCCTTAAAAGAGGTAATTCACTTTAAATAAGGTTATTAGGATGGGTCCTATTCCAGTACTAATGGGACCATTAGAGAAAGAGATTTGGACACAGACACAGAGAGGGAAGACCATGTGAAGACTTGGGAGAAGCCCTGGCCAGTTTGGCTCAGCGGTTAGAGCGTCGGCCTGCGGTCCTGGGAGACCCGGGTTCGGTTCCCGCTAAGGGCACGTACTTCGGTTGCAGTTTGTCCCCGGCCCTGGTTGGTCGTGTGGGTGGCAGCCACTCGATGTGTCCCTTCACATCGATGTTTCTCTCTCTCTCTCCCTTCCTCTCTCTCCCTCCCACTCTATCTGTACAAAAAATGGAAAGGTATCCTCGGGTGAGGATAAAAAAAAATTAAAAAAAAAAAAAAAAAAGACTTGGGAGAAGACAGCGAAGGGTCGCAAAATATGCCACCTTAAAATATGCCTCTTTGGCATAAGGATCATTTTTGGGGGGTCATTTTTAAAAAAACTGCACACAGGAGAAGCTCTGAAAACAGAGTAGAAGTTACCCTTTTGCAAGGAAAAGTTTCATTAGGAAGGGGGCCTGTACCAAGAAGAGGGCTACTACCAGAAACCACTCACTCATCTGAGACCTACTTGCAAGGCAGGGCAACCTTTGTTCACCAAACATTTGCTCTTCTCACCTTGCGCCCACGTGAAGCCCCAGATCTGACCCCTTCCCTTAGCTCAGGATGGTATGTATAAGCCTCGATCCTCTGGCTGCCTTTGGCTCTTGTATCTTAGTGGGGCTCCTGTACATAATTAACATTTTTTTCCTTCTGTTAATCTGTCTTTTATTACAGGGGGGTCTTGGCCAAGAACCTAGAAGAGTTGAGGGAAAATTATATTTCCTCCCCTGTGATGGCCACCTATGAGCCAAGGGGAGAGGTCTGAGAAGAAATCAGCCCTGCCAACAGCTTGGTCATAGACTTCCAGCCTCCAGAACTCTGAGGAAATAAATCCTGTTGCATGAGCCACCTGCTCTGGGGCACTCTGTCACGGCAGTCCCAGCAAACTCATACACAGTGCTATGTATTCACCACGCCATTTCCTCTTTCCAGACACAGGACACAGTTCCCAGATTCCGTAAATTGGAGTGAGAGCCATGTAGCTAGTTGTGACTAAAGGACTGCAAAGAAAAGAAATATGCTTCATTCCCAGAATGAGGCATTTAAGAGGAGGTGTTAATTTCCAGTCTCTCTCCTTCCCTGCCATGGGACCATGGAAACTACACGTTCTAGATCAGCAATTTTCAACCAGTGTGCCACAAGAATTTTTAAAACAGGCAGCACCTGACTATTTAGTCAGAGGCACTGATCCCTTTTCCCTTAGACTGTCAAATAAGAAAATGACAACGGCCAACACAACAATAGCTGCCTGGTGTGAAGGAATCAAAAGTATACCTATTTTTTTTGTCAGATCGCCAAAAAATATATTTTTTGGTGTACTGCAGAATTTTAGTAATTAGTTCTTGTGTGCAGCGAGCTGAGGAAGTTCGGACATGGCTGCACTGGACAGCACAGTTACAAGAGGGCAGAGCGCCTGTCAGCCTGGCCCCCTAACTGTGTGGAGCTAGGAACTCTGCTAGTCTGCTTTGGACATAAAATGTGCATGAGAAATAAACATTTTTAAAAATTTTCTTTTCTTTATTGATTTTTAGAGAGAGAGGAACAGAGAGGGAGAGAGAGATAGAAACATCGAAGAGAGTGAACATCAATTCACTGCCTCCTGCATGCCCCCCCCCCCCCACCAGGGATCGGGTCCGCAATCTGGGCATGTGCCCTGACTGAGAATCAAACTGGCAACCTTTTGGTGCATGGGGTCGATGCTCAACCCTTGAGCCACACCAGCCAGGTGAAATAAACCTTTTTTTAAGCAACTGAGGTTTCAGGGTTAATTTGTAACTGTAGCCTCTCCTAGCCCCACCTCACACACAAACCTACCTCAGAAAAGCCAGAGTACCAAAACCAGATATTTCGGTAGTCCATGTGCCATTAGGTGAGAGCACATTAATTTTCTGTTTTTGTAGATTTAAAAATGGTCAAATATGGAAACTTTCATTTGCCAAACCTCTAGCTGTACATCTTTCCACAAAAGACATTGGCAACAAGTCATACCACACCTAGTTTACAGACAGTATACCTGAGACCCGTTCAGATTCACTGATTTACTAAAAGCCCAAAACTATGTTAGTGGAAGAACTGGAGCACAAACCAGAAATCACATTTCTTTTTGTGAAGGCAAGTTGGCAGTATGTTAAAAAGTACACATCAAGTAGTAACCATGCTCTTTCACATAGCAATTCCACTTTCACTGATCTGCCAGGAACATCTGAAAAGGTATACATAAATCCATAAATAAGAAGATTCACTATGCTAGCACTATATATGTGGCTGTGCAAATTTAGAAATATTCCAAATGCTAGTCACAGGAAATTGGTTAAATAAATTATGGTTCATCCATCTGCACTCAAATCAAGTGTTAAAAAGAAAGAGATCAATCTCATTGCGCACATGAAAAAATAACCAAGTCATATTGATAAAAGCAAAAAGGATAAATTAGAAAAAGGAAAAAAAGTTACCACTCATAAAAGACTTCTTAACCTCCATGCACTGACCCTTGGCAGGTACTTTTTGCCCTTCCTTCCTCCTCCCTCCTGCATATTGCTCAGATCATTGTAAATAAACCCAAATAGCAGGGCCAGCTCTACCACCTACCAGCTATGTAATCTCAAGCAAAAAGCTTCAATTCCCTTCCTTGTAAAATTGAAAAAGATATGCCCTGGCCAGTTTGTCTCAGCACTTAGAGCATCAGCCTGCAAATTAAAGGGTTGTGGGTTCAATTCCCAGTCAAGGGCACATACCTGGGTTGCAGGTTCGATTCCTAGCCCTGGTCAGGGTCCTGCGAGAGCCAACCAATGGATGTGTCTCTCTGACATGGATGTTGCTCTCTTTCTCTCTCTCTCTCTCTTTTCCTCCCTCCCACTCTATCTGAAAATCAATGGAAAAATATCCATGGGTGAGGATTAAACAAACAAACAAACAAACAAACAAAAAAACCCAAACTAACATAATACCTCCTTCAGAATGTGCTAATAGAATTACGTGCTAATATGCACAAAAAGCGTGTTGAAAGATGCTTGACACATGGTAAGTGCTTAATAGATATTCACCATCATGGTAATGATGATTATATTCATCTCTGGAACCTGAAGAAACAAGGTTTCTTGTAGTTTGTGTTGTATTTAATTCTGCTTTTTAAAACGTCTCTTTTAACATGTTATCTAGTTAAGAAAACATAATAAATCATCTTGCTTATTTCTCTTTCTGAAATTAAATTAAAAGGCAATGCTTCTTAAAGCACTGTTTACCCTAATAAACTCTAGCAATATCAGGCATTCTTATATTTCATGTAGATTCTACAGGTAATTTTACTATTTTTTATCCTCACCTAAGGACATTTTTTTATTTCTTTGTTCAGATAGAGTGGGAGGGAGAGAGAGAAAGAGAGAGAGAGAGAAACATCAATGTGAAATGGACACATCGAGTGGCTGCCACCTGCACGATCCAACCAGGGCGGGGGACAAACTACAACCGAGGTATATGCCCTTAGCATGAACCGAACCCGGGTCTCTCTGGACCTCAGGCCAACGCTCTAACCGCTGAGCCAAACTGGCGAGGGAAAATTTTATTATTTCAGTACCAAACTGATGACTGCTTTTTGGAGAAGTTAATATTAACGGAGTCATTCTCATGTAAATGAATTATCAGGTATAGCCTAAGGTACCACCATGATATTTGCTGCACACTGGGCCCTCTTCCACTGAGAGATCAACTTGGGGCTTCTCCTATACTCATTTCTGTAAGAGATGGTTATGGAAAGGGTCTTTCAAAAGCACAGAAAGAACCTTTTATGTAATCACACTCTAACTTAAACAGGACTTTCTATTTGAGGTCCTTCACAGTGCATTCTAAGTATTAACTAAACCAGCCAGGCTTATTTCCACAGACATTAAGCCTGAAAGATTTGGATAGCTCTATAAACAAATCGGAATTAAACTTCAATTCAGTCACAGTTCTGATCCAGTATCTTTTCAGTCCCTGAATGCTCTGTGGAACTAGTACAATCTAGACTACAAAGAACTAGTGAGCATTCGTAGACTTTCTAAGCTTGGCAAATTATTGCCACCGTGGAGCCCAGAATTAAAGGTTCTATTTGAGCCTTTTGTGGCAGCTGAGGCCCAGACAGGTAGTGTGGCTTGCCCAAAGTTTCACAGCTAGTCAGTGGTATAATTAGGGCTGGACCGGGCTTCCCAATGCATGCTCTTTCCACTGCTGGCAAATGATCATTCTCCTGTTTTTGCTTCTTGGAAAACCGAACTAAATTAAAACAGCTCATTCAAGGTCGCAGGGGCAGTCGAGCAGAACTTGCAGTGCCAGTCCACAGATTATAAAATCCTAGAGGGAGAGCCCTCTGCCTCTCACCTACCCACAACGGGCCCTGTGTCAATGTTTCTCTTGATTGTCTCCCAACACTCGGTTTAGAGGAAGTCTCTCTCCCGAGTTAGCACTACGTGTTTAACTTCAGGTTCAGACACCAGCATGCTACTGCCAGAGCAGGCACGCCCCCCAGCGCCCTGACCTGGTAGCCGCCTGCAGAGGTTGCAAGGGCAGACAGATAACCCACTGCTGTACTGCGGTGGTCTTGCAGCCCGAGCCACTCACAGCTCGCCCACAGCAACTCGTCAGTGACATTTTTCTGTGGTTGGCAACCTGGAGACGGTAAACCGGTGTCAGACTGAACTAGAAGCACAGTGGATGGGCATGGCTAATCTAGAGGGTATACAGAGAAGCCTACTGACGGCTGACCCCTAGCCAAGCCTTTGAAAAGACTGGTACAAGCCTCACCTCTGGCAACAGTCCAGGGGATCACGTCTACTTGATCCTGGCAAATAAGTGCGCGTCAGGTGGCACTGCCCGCAGGAGAAAGCCCCCAAGTTCAGAGTGGCAGCTGTGCAGCTTTCCCCGTGGACAGAGCGCCCTCCCTGCACCGCAGACCGCTCATTGGGACTTTCCTACTCCCCGGGGCATGAGACCCTTCTCTGCGCCCCTGTTCCATCTCTCCCACCCGAGGCGGGTAGTTTGAACCTCACACTAGGTGGTCCACCCAGCGAGCGCTGTGCCAGACCCTGCGCGCAGGTCGAAGTGGGTTCCCGATCACAGGGTTGAGAGCGCTGAAGTGAGGGCGCGGAGGCTCCACGCGCTAGCGCAGCCCGCTCCTCGCTCCCGGGTCGGGGCTCCCGGGTGGTTCTTTCCCGGGAGCGGAGGCAGCTAGGCAGCCACCTGCAGCACCAAGAGGAAAGCAGGGGCGCCACGCCGCTCAGGGAGCGTGGGAACCCGGGGCACACCAGAAGCCAGTGGAGTTGGCCCCACCTCGCAAGAGCTGGGCTACTGCCCAGGAAAGCTCCGCGGGGCTGTGCACCACCACCGCGCACAGAAGCGAGGAGCAGCTGGAGGTGGGCGATTTTATTATTCGTAACTTTAAGCCTGGTAGTGACTCCAGACACTCGAGGTTCTTCCCTCCTAGAAAGGAAGAAGGGAGTTGGGCACCGGGACACCCAGAGACTAGTGGAAACAATAGAAGAAAGAATCCCTTCCCAGGAGTGGGGGTGCCTGAAAGGGGGCCCAGGGACAGCTCTGGGTTTGTGACTGTGTCCCCTGCGCACTCTGCCCAGCTCGACCCCGGGCGCCCGGGTGCCCAGGTAGAATGGGGCGGCCCCTGGACATGCTATCTCCACGCAGGGCGCTCACCTGGCGGGTGCTCGGCTGATGGTCCATGCCGGCAGCTGGCGGCTGCTGGGCGCCCCGATGGTGTCCCTGCCCTGCACCGTAGCCCCGCACAGAGGGCACAGGGCTGCCACACCCTGCACCCCAGGCCTGGTGACCACGTGAAGGGTCAGTCGATCCCACGGACTCTGGCCGAGAGTTTGAGCCTCTTTGAGCCTTCACTCCGAGGCATGTCCGAGGCCGGAGGGTGCCTGGGTCCTAGCGCCCCTCCCTGGTGTGGAGCCCCGACTTTGAGCCGGATTAATATCCCCCTCCCCCTAAGAAGCTCTGCTCCTACCCTCTCTGGCCCCTGGGGAAAATTCGAGTCTTGAAGGAGCTGCTGAACCTGGAGTCTTTCTTGGGACTTGAGATTAGCAGGGACCAAGCTTCCTGCTCACCATGCCCAGCCTTCTCCACTCTCCTCTCCTTGCACCTACATCCCCAAGAAAACACTGAAGGATTAGATTTTCCTCATTCCCCAACTCAAATTTGTACACTATTATTATTTTTTTTAATTAATTTTTGTTACAGATGTTTCTCCTTTTCCCCCCACTGATTCCCCCTCCCCCTCCCTCCCTGCCCTGTCCCCAGCTTTGTTGTCCATGTCTATTGTTCATGCATACATGCATATAGGTTCTGTGGATTATCTCTTCTCCACCACCCCCTCTTCTGGGGATTGTCAGGCTGTACCCCACTTCCACGTCTCTGGGACTACCCCATTCCTCAGACTGTTATGTTCATTATATTCCACAAATAAGTGAGATCATATGATACTTGTCTTTCTCTGTTTGGCTTGATACTGTTAGGATGATACTTTCCAGGTCCCTCCATGTAGTCTCAAAGGATAGAGATCTTTCTTTCTTACAGCTGCGTAGTACTCCATTGTGTATAGGTACCACAGCTTTTTTATCCATTCATCTACTGATGGACACTTGGGTTGTTTCCAGATCTTAGCTATTGTAAACAGTGCTGCTACAAACATGGGGGTATATATATTCTTTCTGATTGGTGTTTCAGGCTTCTTAGGGTATATTCCTAGAAGTGGGATCACTGGGTCAAATGGAAGTTCAATTTTTAATTTTTTGAGGTAACACCATATTGTTTTCCATAGCGGCTGCACCAGTCTGCATTCCCACCAGCAGTGTATTAGAGTCCCCTTTTCTCCACACCCTCGCCAAAACTTGTTGTTTGATGATTTGTTGATGGCGGCCATTCTGACAGGTGTGAGGTGATACCTCATTGTTGTTTTAATTTGCATCTCTCTAATGATTAGTGATGTTGAACATTTCTTCATATGTCTCTTAGCCATTTGTATGTTCTGTTTGGAGAGGTGTCTATTTAGTTCCTCTGCCCATTTTTTAATTGGATTCTTTGTCTTCCTTTTGTTGAGTTGTATGAGCACTCTCTATATATTGGAAATTAACCCTTTATCTGATATATCATTGGCAATTATGCTCTCCCATACAGTGGGTAGCCTTTCTGTTTTGATGATTGTATCTTTTGCTGTGCAGAAGCTTTTGAGTTTGATGTAGTCCCATGTGTTCCTGTTCTCCTTTGTTTCTATTGCCTTAGGTGATGTATCAGTGAAAATTCTGCTGCGTATGATGTCTGAAATTTTGTTGCCTACAGTTTCTTCTAGGATTTTTATGGATTCATGAGTCACATTTAAGTCTTTTACCCATTTTGAGTTTATTCTTGTGTAGGGTGTAAGTTGATGGTCTAGTTTCATTTTTCTGCATGTAGCTGTCCAATTTTCCCAGCACCATTTATTAAAGAGGTTGTCCTTTTACTCCACTGTATGCTTTTGCCACCATTGCCAAATATTAATTGAGCATATTGCCTTGGGTCCATTTCTGGGTTCTCTGTTCTGTTCCACTGGTCTATCTGCCTGTTCTTGTGCCAGTACCAGGCTGTTTTGATTACAGTGGCTTTGTAGTATAACCTGAAATCTGGTAATGTGATCCCTCCAACTTTGTTCTTTTTTTTCAAGATTGCTGTGGCTATTCAAGGTCTTTTTTGGTTCCATATGAACTTTTGAAGTACTTGTTCTAATTCTGTGAAGTATGCCATTGGTATTTTGATGGGGATTGCATTGAATCTATAGATTGCTTTGGGTAGTATGGACATTTTAATGATGTTAATTCTTCCAATCCATGAACAGGGTATGTGTTTCCACTTTTTTATATCTTCCTCTATTTCTTTTTTCAATGACCTGTAGTTTTCTGCGAATAGGTCCTTTATTTCTTTGGTTAAGTTTATTCCTAGGTATCTTAATTTTTTGCCGCAATGGTAAATGGGATTGTTTTCTTAGTTTCTCTTTCTGTGAGTTCATCATTGGTGTATAAGAATGCCATCGATTTCTTGATGTTAATTTTGTATCCTGCTACTTTTCCAAATTCATTTATTAAGTCTAGTAAATTTTTTATGGAGTCTTTGAGGTTTTCTACGTATAGTATCATGTCATCTGCAAATAATGACAGTTTCACTTCCTCCTTTCCAGTCAGAGACATTAGTCATAACTGTATGTTCTATATAACAAAGATCATTCTTCCTCAAAGCAAAGGAGGACTTTGGTATTCAAATGAATGCATAAACAACACTCTACGTGTGTGTGTGTGTGTGTGTGTGTGTGTGTGTCCACAAACTATCCCTCAGTCTTAATAGTGTGGACAATTTAGCAATGTTAGTCCAATGTGAATCAAACCAAAGGTGCTGCTACCCTTCCTGTCGTCCCCTCCCCCCCCCCCCCCCAATCTGTTTAAGGAGCTGTAATCATTGATTAGGCAAATAGAAAGTTTTCAGGCACTTTCAAAAAATAATAAATTATAGCTAACTAAATGTCTCCGCTGTAACTAAACCTGGCATCTTGCTCCTGGCTATGATCACACCTGCCCCACACCTGTCTCCTGTGGGAGGAGTGGTTTCTAATGCAGACCTAGCAAGCACCTGCAAAGCCCCTTCCTTTCTCAGCTGCCCAAGGGGCTGAATCAGTCCAGCCAGACCGGGATCAACAGCAGCAATCTTTTCCCGCAGACTTTCTCATCCAGAGAGGCTGCTGAGATTTCTGATTACAGAAAAGGAAAACAAGTCATTTTTAGAAGTAAATCCTAGTTCATAGGACACAGAGAGACAAGAATAAACATTATTATTGTTGTTGTTGTTATTGTTATTCATGAGAGTAATATGAATAATGTCTTTTCAGACTTTTTTAAAGGAGATCAAGGCATTTTCCCTCATAAGCACTCTTCTCTGTGTGAACTCTAAGACAGCCCCAAATTATCCCCACCTCCTGGTGTTCTTGCCTTTGTGAAATACCCTCCCCTTGTGTGTGGGGGAACTTATGCCTTGCTTGCTACTCATAGAGTATGACAAAGGTGATGGGGTATCACTTCAGTGATTATGTTACAGTCTTGCTAGGAAACCCTCTCTTGCTGGCTTTGATAAAGGAGCCATGTTGGGGAGGCCACGTGGCAAGGAACTAACGGTGTCACTGGCCAAGCGCCATTTAGAAATGGAGGCCCTTGGTACAACAACTGACAGGAACCATGTCCTGCCAACGACCAGCAGAGTTTGAGAATGGACCCTTCCCTAGCTGAGACTAGAGACGAGACTGCAGCCCCAGTTAACCCAGAGGACCCAATAAAGCCATGCCCAGACTTCTGATCCACAGAAACTGTGAGATAACAAATGTGTTGTTCAAGCCACAAATTTTGTGGTAATTTATGTACAACAGCAAAACTAATACATTTCCTCCTTCTACCGACAGGAAAGTGAGGCAGAGGGGGATGAGGTAGAAGTGCTAAGGTCATTTAAATTAGCAGCATAATCTATCATCATTTCACAGACACAGCCTTTTCAGGCCCCGTGTAGACAAGGAAAAGCAAGAACAGCAAAGACATCAGAAAGTGAAAGGTCAAGTTCAGGTTGAGACTTGGTGGTAGGGATGAGGAGTATAAAGTAACTGAAGAATTTAAAATGGTTTGAGGCAAAAATTACCCAGCAGGTAAAAAGATAGTGTAGAAACTTTGGAGTAAATTGACCCAAGCAAAAAATGCAAATATTTTTAGAAAGAAAAGTAAATAAAAGTAAAATAAGAAAAAGAATACAAAGAGACGGCGAGGACATGTTAAGGCACCAAATCTTCTGATCCCTTTTCTAATTATCTATGAATGAAAAACAAAAGCTACATTATTTGCCCCTGTGAGTGGGGATTTTCCAGAAGAGCCGCTCAAGAAGCACCAGGAGGCTGTCCATCCACAGCACAGGCCTGTGCAACAGCAGGTTGTCGCTGTGCCCAAGACACTGCATGAAAACAGATGGTGCTTCACTAGGAGCCAGAGTTCTGAGGGTATGCACATCTTTGTGGGATTTTTTTTTAAATCCTCACCCGAGGACATTCTTCCATTTTTTGTTCAGATAGAGTGGGAGGGAGAGAGAGGAAGACAGAGAGAAAAAAATCATCGATGTGCACATTGAGTGGCTGCCTCCCACATGCATGACCCAACCAGGGCCGGGGACAAACTGCAACTGAGATACGTGCCCTTAGTGGGAACTGAACCCGGGTCTCTCTGGACCGCAGGCTGATGGTCTAACCGCTGAGCCAAACCGGCCAGGGCTTGTGGAATTTTAAGTCTCTGGATGCCTGGTGTTGATGAGTTTTCTACTCCAACCCTGTTATAATACAGCAAAATTGAGCCCAACACTTAACCCATTGGATATTGATGTCCTGCTCTGTACCTTGAAGGGCATTATGGAGTGGTGTATGACTTTTTCAAGAGGAAGAGGAGGGAGAAAAGGAGGGAGAACAGGAAAGAAAGGAGAAAGGGAAAGAAAGGGACAGAAGGAAGAAGGAGAAGGAAAGGAAACTGAGGCAGAGGGAAGGAAAGAAAGAAGATAAGAAGGAAGCAAGAAAAGGAGAAATAAACCAAAGGCACAGAGTTCTCAATGTAGCTGGGAGGGGCTGGGGACATCTGACACGGTACAATGAAGCTCTGCTCTCACACTTCCCATCCTACTGAACATCTGTATGCGTGAGTCCTAGCAATATCTCATAGCGAGTTTCTGAGCGAGAAAGCATCACCTACTTACCAAATATGATTTTTAGTGGTTAACGCTAACAACAGCTCTCTAAATTCAAACTATAGCGATCCGGCTTTCCCCCTTCTTCCTTGCCCTCCAGACCAACAAGCCAGCGCTTCATTGTAGTGCCACTGGCCTGATGCTCCCTTTGCAACCCAGAACCTATCTGGGTCCTTGTCCTCTCCCCCTGGACCAAGCTAGATGAGTAGTCCACGGGCAGCAGGGCATGATTTAACTCAGAGGCACGAGTGCACCCCACCCCCTGCTCCTGCTTCTCATGTCTCCCCCACCCAGATTTTACAGGGCTTGAAATTTCTTCAAAGTACTTTTTTCTAATTGGAATAGCACTGCTCTATCCTAAAATTTAAAATAGTAAATATTTCTCTTTACAATAACTCTTTGTGCCTCTTAAACTTTCATAAGACTCTATATTAGACACTCTCTTCTTCCCTGAGGAGCAACTTAACACACTGCTTACTTAGAAGAGTAGATGTTGTGCCCTGGCCAGTTTGGCTCAGCGGTTGGAGCGTCAGCCTGTGGACCAGAGAGTCCTGGGTTCAGTTCCCACTAGGGGCACGTACCAAAAAAAAAAAAAAAGATAAAAAAAGAAGAATAGACATGGCTAGGATGGAAGGAAACAAGCGGCAAAAACTAACTTCACCTATTTCATAGTTTTGTCAGGGGCCCCATGTGTCTAACTGTATGGAATATGAGAGACAGGAAGGCGGCAGCTGATGGCCATTCGCTGTTGGCTCTCTGGTGGCCCCAGAAGACATGCAGTGGAATCCATGTGTTTCATGTGTATAATCCAACAAGCAGAGATATAGTAGGAAGTAGTTTTCTTTTAGGAACTAGAAGCCGGACCACTCAGGACTGGACAAGCAGCAGTTATCTACTGACAACTGCCTTTGGTTTCACCCTTGAGGTTAAAACAAATGGGGTGTGCCCTGGCTGGTTTGGCTCAGCGGTTAGAGCGTCGGCCCGCGGACCACAGAGGCCTGGGTTCAGTCCCCGCTTAGGGCATGTACCTCATTTGCAGTTTGTCTCCGGCCCCGGTTGGGGTCACGTGGGTGGCAACCACTCAATGTGTCTCTCTCACGTCGATGTTTCTCTGTCTCTCTTCCTCTCGCCCTCCCACTCTACCTGAAGATAAAGGCAAAAGTGTCCTTGGGTGAGGATAAATAAATAAAATAAACAAATGGGGTGTATCATTTATGTTTCTTTGAATATATCATTGATCATCCTTCTTTGAATACTGAAGACCTTGCTGGTGCTGAGAAACTGCTGCTACATGATTGCCACAGTGGGAAAGACCAGTCCAGTCCAGTGCTACCAGTGTTTGATAATTCCTGATTAATTAAGTTCATGGCTTACTTTCCACGATTACCCATGTCACTGGCAATCCATGTATCAACTCCCCTTGTGATTCTTCCATCTGGTTGGCTTAGCATTATCCCAATCTCCCCATCCCTATCCCAACCAGAGGAAAAGCAAACAGTATGTAACTGTCCTTCTGACAACAGAGGGACAGACTTTAGCAGCCAGTTGGTGTCACCTGTGGCCTCCCTCACTCTAAGCGGTGAGTAAATCCGGGTCCCAGCCCCAGTGTTTCCTAACCATACTGAAATCTCAGATGGAATCAGCCAAAGCGACTCTGAGGAAACCAAACACACGGCCTACAGTTCTCTAGACCAGACGGTCCGCAGCCTGGCTGCCTGCCCTCAGGATGGCTTTAGCCCCGCGGCCTGGAGTTACACGTTTGCAAAGACTAAACGTGGACTGGGAAGTTCAATGTTATTGATACAATATCTCATTATTATTTAACATTTAATGATGAGAGCCTTGCACTTGTATCTGAGAAAAGGCCACTGTGCCCACATTCCTTTAAGTGTCTTTGAGAGCCAAGCCCCTCCCACTCCTCATTGATATTTATACTACATCCAACATGTCAAGCTAGCTAGAGAGGTATTTCTAACAGAGGCAAATTTGTCTGGTTATGTATTCATTCATGCACTCAACAAATATGTTGGAGCAATCACTATATACTGAGAACAATTATAGGTGCTGAGGATAGATTGTAAATAACAATCTATATAGTCATGATGCTACATTCCAGTGGAGGGAAGAAAGACAATTAAAAAAAAAATTAAAAGATATTATCATTTGAAGATAATAAAACAAATTACTGCAATAGAAAGAGACTGAGGGGGACGCCACTTTAGTTTGGGAGGTCAGAGAAGGCTTGAACTGACACATGGATTACCCCAAGGAGCTGGGAATGCAAAGATACTGGGGAACAGGATCCCAGGGAGGGGAACAGCACATGCAAGATCCTCAAAGCAGGAACACGCCTGGTAAGTGCAAGGAAGAGACAGGATGCTGACGTGGCCAGGTGCAACAGGACGGCTTGCGATGGCCTTAAGCAGAGAAGAAACACGATATGATTTGCTTGTTGAAAAGATGACTCTGGCCACTGTGTGGAGAATCACTTAAGGGTGGAAGCTGGTAGGGCAGGAAGACGCTGTTGGAGTAATTCAAGTGAGAGTCAGGGATGACCAGGGAGAAAGCACCGCGGGTTCAGGATGCCTGCGTTTGCGTGTAAGGCCGACAGGACTTGTGATGGAGTGCATGTAGGGAGTGGAGTGAGGGGAGAGAAGAAACAACATCAACCCCTAGGTTTTTGGCCTGAGCAATTAGATGGATGGTGGTGCCATTTACTGAGATGGAAAAGGGTGGGGGAGGAGCAGGAAAAGAATGGGCAGGAAGTCAAGAGCCCTGCTTTGGCCTTGTTCAGTTCCAGTCTCCACTGGACATCCAAGGGAAGATGTCAAGGAGACAGCTGGACATACATGTCTGGAGCTCTGCAGAGAGGTCAAGGCTGGAGCCATACATTTGGGAGTCAGCGGTGTGTAGATGCTGCTGTAAGCAATGCGGTGGGAAAGGTCACCTAAGGGGGTGTGAAATCGGAAAGGAGAAGATGGAGAAGAACCTCACTCTGGGCCTGCCAGCTCTTACAGGTAGAGCAGAGATGCTAGCAAGGAGGAGCCTCAGGAGCGGCGATCCACGTGACAGGAGAGCCTTCAAAAAGAGGAAACTGAGTGGCGACGGCGAGAGGGTGAACAAGTTCGACGCACTGAGAGATGACGACAGTGGAGACCATGATCAGAATGAGGAAAACAGCACACAGAAAGATGGTGAGAAGGAAAAAACAGAACGAGACAAAGGTCAGAGCAGCAGCAAGAGGAAGGCTGTTGTCCCGGGACCAGCAGAGCATCCCTGGCAGTACAACCATACTTTCTGGTAGTCCAGGGGAACCCCCGGCCGACCCACCAGTTCACAGAGCTATGAGCAGAATAGCCAACAGATTGGCACCTTAGCTTCTGTGGAGCAGTTCTGGAGGTTTTACAGCCACATGGTACGGCCCGGGGACCTGACAGGCCACAGTGACTTCCATCTCTTCAAAGAAAAATTAAACCCATGTGGGAGGATGATGCAAATAAAAATGGTGGCAAGTGGATGATTCGGCTGCGGAAGGGCTTGGCATCCCTTTGCTGGGAGAGTCTCATCCTGGCCTTGTTTGGGGAACAATTCATGGTTGGGGAGGAGATTGGTGGGGCTGTGGTCTCCGTCCGGTTTCAGGAGGACATTACTTCAATATGGAATAAGACTGCCAGTGACCAAGCAACCACAGCCAGAATCCGGGATACACTTCGGCGAGTGCTTAACCTACCTCCCAACACCATTATGGAATACAAACCACACCGACAGCATCAAAACGCCAGGCAGGCTGGGCCCCCAAAGGCTTTTTTCAAAACCTCTGGAAGCTGCAGTTGAATGTGCCATGACCCTCTCCCTCTCTGGATGGCACCGTCCTTGGAGCTGGCATCATCAGTCTCTCGTCCAGCTGGCGTGCTACCTGGACGACCTTCTTCCTGGACAAGAGGAATCGGAAGAGTATTTTATGCTTTAAGAACAGGCCAACATGCAGCAGCTACAACAGCTGAGATGACTTAATAAGTGGTGCTAAACTAAAAAACAAACAAAAGAAAAAAGGAAACTATTTAGCGCCTCGTCCACTGACATGAAGAGCTGGAAAGCAGAGAAGTCCTGAGAGATTTTACACAAGGAACAGACACGGAGATCTGCACGTTATAACGCAAATCTGGTGGTGGAGGGAGGCACGGGTTGGCGAAGACCAACAGGGACAGAGAAATAATTAATAATAACGCAGAACGAACTGAGGAGAGTCTGAAGTAGAGCACTGGCCTTAGGAATGAAAAGAACCAGAAAAATAGCAGAGAGATTCAGGGATAGAACAGGACTTGAGAACCGATGGGCTGTGAGTGGCAATTCTTAGATGCTAGAACCTCCCACATAGACAAGTACTAGCTGGGTGAAAGCAAGCACTCTGGTGAGTAGTTTTGAAAATATTGGGTTTGAGCTGCTCATGGAACACACAGGAGAGATGTCTAATAGGTAAGAGGACACAGGTCTGCAGGTGATGGGGAATGTTTGCGCTGGAGTTAAAAATTTAGGCACCATCAATATACTGCTCAGGCCCAAAACCTAGGGGTTCTGGTTGTTTCTTCTCTCACTCCACTCCCCACATACACTCCGTCACATGGCCTGTGAGACAGAGCTAAGGATCTAGCATCAAAGACTTCCAAGAGGTGGAGAGAGGATTTGACATAGGAGACGTCAGCAGATGGCCGGAAGGTAAAATAATCTTCCCTCTGGCCAGAGCTTGGTCCCAGCATAACTTCTTCCAGGACAAGGACCTCAAAACTCTAAACACCTTAAGTGCTGCAAATGGAGAGTGTAATAGAAGTAATGTTCTTCTAGAAAATGAAATGCAGCTCTACACACACACACGCACACACACACCAGCAACACTTTCTGGGGCTGAAGGTTTTTTCCTACTTTAAAAAATAAGGTGGCAGGAGGAGGCAGTAAATTAAAAAACACTTCTATTTCCCAAATTCATCTGAGAATTAAAACACATTTTAATCAAATTTCACAACTCTAGCAGGCATTTTTTAAAAGGGGGACATTACAGATAAATTAAGAACCTCTGCCCCTTAGATTGTGACAGCACTCTATTTCCTTTTCCTCCCCAACTTATTTTCCTCCCCAACTTATTTTTTCCCCTCCCATTTTTTAGTAATAGTACTCAAGTTGAAAAACAAGAATGTCCTGATTAACAAAACCTCTGGGAATAAAGCAATTCTGTAACAAAATAGCCTGTGTTTTAAAATGAGCGAACCCACCTTTGTAGATCGGGTGGATCAGTGTTAATATGGATGAGGCAGCCTGTACATTTCTGAGACCTTGTACCCTTTATGGTTCAGTTGCCAAGGGCTAAAACAAACAAGTGTGAATAAGCAAACCTCTTCACATACTTTCCGTTTGTTGGCAATAAGTTGAAGGTAAATAGTGCTGAGCCTCCAAAAAAAGTCTGCAGTCAGTGAGGTCTAGGTAGCCCCAGCCCCTCTTCATTACCTGTTCTCTCCTCCTAATCCAAACACCATGTGTGCCCTCCTGACCTCTTGCTCCTCTTCTCTAGCAGTGGGAGGCCTACACCCTCCACCTGGGCTCCCCGAGGAGCTTCTAGCACCTTGGTGTAAATGCATCTGAGTGAAAGTGCTACCTCAGCCAGTAATTTGCATTACAAGTCACTACTTCCTTTCTTACTTATTGACTGGGGGGCCATGGATGCCAGAGATAAAGTAAACAGGTGGGAATGTCCCTTAGGACCCAATTTACCTACTCTGAGCCCACCCTGTGTGGGGTGTCCTCCACTGCTCCCACAGTGGCCAGCGCGCCCCTCGCCAGCACCAGAACTGCCGTGTCTGCCTACAGGACTAAGCTCCTTGAGGCTGTTTCTGCCTTGTGTTTGAATTCCCAGACACAAAATAAGCACTCAATAAATGTACACCGAAAGAATAAGTGAATGAATTAACTGCAGTGGAGATGCAGGAGTCATGCTGCCCTTTTAAGGGACTGAAAAGATTTAAAGGAAGATTACCCTTTATCTCCCCAACATCATTAAATGGCCTTTGTTCCCTGGGAGGTGCTAGAAGCTTTGACCTAAAAGGTAATAGAAGCAGAAAAACAAACACTGTCATTGTAAGGACAGAAAACAAGTTTTTCTTTTTTTATGATTTTCCCCACAATTTATGAGAAGTGCCTGATAATTAAACTCGGAGAATGTTGGTGTCTGCAACTTCCAACCTCCTTTCTACACATCCGAAAGGGGCAGGAAGGAATATTAGAATTCACAGAAAACAGTGGGAGAGTAAGAAATCTAATCCTAGTGGGGCACTAGCCATAGTCAGAAAAATGTTCATGGTCCTTTACAATGTTGGCCGTGATTGCTCTGTTCTGATCGAGGGAAAGCCCACTCTGACCTGGCTGGGAGGGGCGCACCCTGGGAGTTTACCTGGAGCGCTGTCCATTCTCCTGAACTGAGGACGAGGGGGACGACCTGCCATCATGGCAAGATGAACAACCTGAGTATCAGACCACTGGACCCGAGACTGTGACTCACTGGCGACCAGTCCCTGCAGCCCCGGCCCCAAGCATACTTCACAGGCTAAGGAAGAGATGATAAGAACCCCCTCATGCATCTGCCCTTTCCTCCCAAAAGCCCAATAAAACAGCCACTCACTTTTTCTGCTCTGCCCAGTGCCACCTGGTACCTGACCCTTTCCCTGTCTATGGGGAAAAACACATATATTTCCTCCCTTTTCTCTCTTCTTTCTGTTGTGAATTCTTTCACAAGCCCACATCACCAGCCTCAACACAACCCTAACAGTCATCATACGCTTCTCCTAGCTCTAAAAATGTTAGTTCCTGGCCCTAACTTTGGGTCTCCTGACCTAAGACTCCCAGGTGTACATTTTATGTTGCCTGGTGGGTCTGCTGTTCATCTACCTCATTATTCAAACAAACATTGATTGAGATCTACTGAGCTCCAGGCACAGTGTTGGGCACCAAGGGCGAGTGCCTAGCCCTCTGCTCACCAGCCTTGCAATCTAGTTGAGCTACTCTTTAGTGAGCTGCCTCAGCCAGACGCTCCTTCACCATCTACCCCTTCATTTAGCCATCCAATCGATTCCCTGAGTTCCTTAGTTTTTATACATTTCTGAGAGTGATGCAGGTGTTTGAAACATATTTGTTAAATGAAGACTTACTATAGTTTAGAATCATAGAAATATTAAAGCTAAAGAGGACTGTGCTGAATAGTCTGTTTGCCTCTCCAAATGGGCTCTCCATCCCTCTTCCCCTGACCCTGTGCCCTGGGAGGCTGACCTGCAGGGAATACATCAATTGGTTCCTTGCCCTGGCTTCCAGTCAGTTGGGTTCAGCCAATGGGAGGCATCAACACAAGACTGGAGCATAGGTAGTAGCTGTGTCCCTCCTTGGCCACACACAGCTCTTTCCAAGTTCCATTGTCTGCTGTGTCCCTTGCCCATTACCATCTGCCTGGGGCTGTTACCATCCTCCTAACAGCTTCTTGCTCTCACAGCACCATCCCTGCCCACAACCGTCCACACCTGTGCAGGACCAGCCTTCATCTGGTTCCTGAAGGGACTCTGACACAAAAGCCATCTCTCTCAAACTCCAGATGTGGAATCATAAATTCCCGAAGAAGGAAGTCTTTTGATCTGTGGCTTCCATGGCTATCTGGAGCCATACTGTGATTTTATTCCTGTCGGCCTATAAGGACTGATGTTTTAAAATATATACTCTGGGTTGGGCAAAATTATGCCAAGATGAAGGTCACGACTGAGATGCCAACTAAAATAAGTGCACCAGGAACCAAGTGACAAGTGCTTGACATTTCAAATCCCAAGAAGTTCACAGCCAGTAGAATCAAGTTCACACTTAGCTGTGATGCAGACAGCTACCTACCCCAGCTCTTTCCCCAACTCATGGCCCTAATTAGGGCAAAGTGCTGTTTCTAAGGACCTCTCACCCCTTTTGTTCACAAACCTTCCTCTGCTTGGAAAATCTCCCCCCACACTGAGTTTTAGATGTCTAATCCCTTCCCACTTTATAAGGTCTAAATTCGAGTGGCTTCCATAAATAGTCAAGCTTTCCATGACTATCCCAATCAGACAGTAGCTGTCATCCTCTAGATAGTAGGAGCATCTTGTCTGCACTCATTTCTTCACTTACATTTACCTGTGCTAGAATTGTCTATGCACAGGTGCCCTCCTCGCTCCGAAGCCTTGAAGGGCCCGGAGGGCAGGGCAATGCCTCCCATATCTTTGTTGCCCCCACAAGACCTATGCAATGCTTCAAAAATGGACATTTCTAACTAAATGCTTGTTGACGAACTAAATAAATTAATGAGTAAATTATTTTCACTTGGGATGGTGACTTCATTTCTTCTGAGTTTCAAAAACACCAAACCATATTTCACATTCTCATCCAGAAATAGCAAATTCATAAAAGCAAATGGCACTATATTTGAGGAGAAATATTTTCAGATTGTTTCCATATGTGTTTCTATATATAACGGTTTATGCAATATTGTAAACCAAATCCGACACCATGGGACCATGTATCTTCTCGAGGCTCATAGTCATGATTTAGGTCAGAGCGTAAAAAGTAACAAAAGAGACCTTAAAAGAGATTTGTTCATTTACCCTTCAGTTCTGCTCATTCTCTAGAAGTTTCCTTTCCAGCCTTGGCTCTGACGTGACTTTCTGCCTGTGACCTTCTCTTGCCTCCCCAGGCAGAACTGTGCTCTCCCCTGAGTTTTTACTGCCCTTTGTACAGACCTTTCTTGTGGCTTTTATCCCACTGCTCCTGGCTATGCAAGCGTCTGTCTCCCAGGGAGGCTGAGAGCTCCTCGAACACAGGGACCCAGCCTCAATCACCTACCTGGCTTCCCTACACCTAGCACTGTACCTGGCGCAGAGTGAGCGCTCAATAAATGTGCTCTGAATTGAACTGGCTAATGCCAATTGTACCCTTCGGCTCCAAAATCCCAACCCATGCTTTCTTTGGTTTAAAATCCTGTAACATTTATGAATTCACAAGATGGAGAAACACACACACACACACACACACACACACACACACACACACACCTGCCCTTTGGGAGTGGTGTCCAGATTTCTTACCTATGAAACTGGATCCCAGTTGAGGTATCATGGATCACTTCCACAGTAACTATGTTGGCTTGCGGCCACAGGATAGCACCTCAACCCCAGTTCAAGAACATCTTCTCCTATAGCTAAAATAGTGAACTGAGACAAGACCACGTTGCAAGTCAGGGAATGGAGAGAGGAAAGAAAACTAGAACGGACTGAGCGTTTCCTCTGTGTTCAGCCCCTTACATACTTTATCACTTTAAATCCTCGCAAAATCTCAGGGTCAGCTCAGTTCTGTTAGTCCCATGTTGCATCAGGGCATCATCAGGGTCACTTGAATCATTCTTCTGTTGGTGGCTCTGTTGGAGGGAGTTTCAGGAGAGGGACAAGGGTCAGGATCATCTCTAACATCACTTCAAGCCACTGGTCCACTAATTCACTGCCTTGAGACACACTGACCTTTCCATTATCTGAAGTCCCCTCCCCCAGATCTTTACCACACTGGGGTGTTTGCTCACACTACTTCCTCTGCTGTGCTGATCTTCCCCACTCTCCTCACCTGGCTTTTGCTACCGACCCTCTGGGCTCGTGATCTGCAAAGTGTGGGCTCCAAACAAGCAGTCTTGGCTTCACCCAGCAACTGATTAGAAACACAAATTCTTGGGACCTACCTCAGACCTACTGAATCAAAAACTCTGGGGGTGTGACCCAGAAACCTGTTTTTTTAAACACACTCTCCAGATGATCCTGAGGCACATTAAAATTTGAGAAGCACTGTTCTAGGCTTTGTCTTAACCGCCACCTTCTCAGAGAGACCTTCCTTGACCCCAGCTCATTCTTTCTCATAATAGCTATTCATTATCGCAATCTGCAAATTATGTAACAGTTGCTGTGTTTGTTTAAAATCTGTCTTCTTCACCAGATTCTGAATTCTATAAAGGCAGGGACCGTGTATACCCACAGCCTTGTACTGTGCTTGCCACACAGTAGGTACTCAACCAATGCTTTTCTATTGGTCAGTTTTTCCTAACCATACCCTGCTCATGAGCCACCCTGGTTGGGAGACCACAGAGCACTTCATGAGCTATGTGTACTTTTGCCTCCAGGCGTGAAAGAGAGAGCATAAAAGACAGCGAAGCCATCCAGAGTGAAGACCATCCATGACTCCGTGTCACAGCCTCCTTTTCCGTTGCTGCGAAACCCCCCATATAAATGGGGGGAGAGGTGAGGCCATCAGAGGCGGTAAAAGCAGCTAAAACAATTAGTTGTCTATCAGTAGCTTGGGTAAATAACTTAGTGAAGGAGGAGACCCAGATTCTTCGCTGTAAGAGATTTTCGGCCTCTCAGTGGACTGTGACCACTCGGAAGCCAGCATGGATGCCTACTTGTCTCTGTTAACCCGGGACTTACTCTTCTCTTTCAGGTCTCAGATGTCTACTATGGAATCAAGGTTCACTTTCCACCTAGGCTTGGTCAGATGGGTACGATGTTTAGATTTCAATTTCCTCAGAAAAAATAAAATTTTAATATACTTACTTTTCTCCTGCTGGCTGATGGAACAGCCCTGTGAGACCCTCTCAACAACAGTGTCACACAATGCTTTCCCTAGCCGAGTCTTCACACCACACGGGAACACCCACGCGACACCCAGAGGACGGGGCAGCCGGAGGCGCCACAGGGGCTGAGGGTCATGTGTGCTGTGCACCATAAACCATACCTCACTGTTCCCTCCTCAACCCCAGGACAAGATCAGGCTCACATGAACCTCCAAGGCAGGCTTACGGCAAACACAGTCCTGGCACGGGCAGCCCCACCCCTAAACCAGCTCCAGCTCGGAGCACAGCGGGGATCAGCGGCCACAGTCCATGCTCCTCAGCTCTTCTCCTCCAACACCTGCTCACAAAGCCAGTGCCCCTCCCCACACTGTATCCCTGAGGTCCAGGGCTCACCTGCCCCTCCACACCACATCATGATCAGCAGTCACATCTGTTTGGTCAGCATTCATATTCCTAACCTTTGAAGCTTGTCGCAAAGAAAACTCAGAGAGGTGGAACCACCTGGCTGGGCTAAGCCTTAAAAGCAGACCTTCTGTGGGGCTCTCCAAGCCCCAGTCCTAGTGGGGAAGGTGCGGAAGCCCCACTATGTGCTGGGTGCTGCAGAGTGCTTTGTGTCCTGGATCAATCACCCCCATACTAACTATGTGACAGGCCCAGTACCTCTCTTTCACAGATATGGAAACTGAGCCTTAGAAAGGTTAAGAACCTTCCCTAAATCACAGAGCTGGTAACAAATTTCTTGCATGCGTTACAAACCTCAAGAGGTTGATGCTAAATGACACCAGCATCCAGTATGGGACCTAGATCTCATGCAGTCACATCCTAAGGCCATGGGATCCGTTCAGTGTTTCCTCACCACCTGCTTTTACTTCCTGCAGCCTTGTGTTGCTTCTGTACTTTTTGGCTGATGGAAATGGCCCATGTCTCATTCATACCTCCTCACCCTTGGCCCCCACCTCTACCCCAGTACCCAGTAGAAAACACTTGATAGACTTTCCCACAGGAAGCATTTAGACAGGCTGATTAAACAGACAGGCTCTCAGAATGGGGTCTATGGTCAACTGTTGCAGGTAGAATTCTAAGGCCTGGCCCCAAGCTGTGGCGCATGAAGACAGCCCCTTTATCTCCATGCGACTCCTACACTCGGGGGGCAGCGAGGAAGGTGTTCGCTCTGGCTTCCCACACTGTCTTCTGTACTATGGTTACCGGAATGGACTGAGAAAAGTGACCCAGAAGTAGAAGGCAACACCAAGTCAACATATGAACCACTATATAGTCAATAAGACACAGATCTGATTTTATCGGTGCTTCAGGAAACCTATGTTTCAAAAACAAAACAAAACAAACAAGACATCCAAAGTAAATGTAGAGAAAACTCACTGACACCCTTTTCTAAATATCCTGGAAGATTTCAGGTAACAGGAGCTGGCACAGGGCCACCTCCCAGGGCGTGGCTGTGCTTGTGTTTCTTGGTTTTTAAATCCTCAGACTGCTGGTTTACTGACTGTGAAGGCCTTAGGCCTCTCTTATCAGGCCTCTGCATCAGAATCCTGAGCAACAAACATCTTCTGAACTGAGTACAAGGAAGTTGTGATTTCTCTGGGGTCAGAGGCTGAAAAACGACGTTGAAAAGCGGGCTACAAGAGGTCCTACTGAAATAGTGGTGGGTCTGGGGGGACCCAGGCAGAGCTTTCGTTTCAGGGTGAGGACACGCATTAGAGACTCCGTCTGGATTTGAGGCCATCGGAGGTAAGCTGACTGGTCATACGGTTGAATGCAGCCCTCGTCACACAGCAGCAAGAGGTTGGGGTGAAGCCCACCGCCCTGTCCATGTGCTGGACACATGCACCGTGCTCTCCTCCATGCGAGGCACACCCCCAAAGGCTGACATAGCTACCTCTGCTCCAACATCCCCTATTGCTCCTGCCATTCCTTCCAGACCCATCTCTGCTCCTAATCCCTGAGGGCAGGAGCGAGGCCCACCAGGGCCTGAACAGTAGAGTGGTCCCTGCACAGGCAGTTCTGGGCCAAGGACCTGGAACCACGCTCCTGGTGCCAGAGCCCAGCTTCATGCCCAGACAGCAACCAGGGCTCTGTGCCAAGGCTGCCGTGCAGCCTCATTGCTCCCTGGCCTCCCTCCAGCACCCATGCCAGGAAGGAACAGCCTGTCACCAGGGGGGAGTGGACAAGTGCAGGCCTCGGGCTCTGACTCCGCCAGCAGACATGCCCTGTGGGAACGTGCTCCCTTTGCCCTTTTTGATGACAGTTCAGAGGTTCAAAAGAGGAACAGGCAGGTGGGAAGATGGAAATAGACACTAATCCTGTAGGGACGCTGGCTTCAAATTTAAAATACTGTTTTCCAGGCTCAGGCACAAATTCACTTGTCATCACTCAGCTCTTAACAGAGGAAAAAATACAATGGAAAATTAGATCCTGTGTCACAATGTCATGGGTATAAATAAAATGAAAGGCAACCTTGACGTCAGTAATGAGGATTCTCACATTCCACTTCACTTCCTCATCATCAAACATGCAGCTCAATTTACCCCCTTGGGTGGTGGGAATGGGTTTGTGTACACAGGTGGGGCTCTGACACTGTGGGGACCATGTTTCTTTCTCCCTCAAGTCTCTGCAGGAGCCCTGGGGAAACCGTCCCCCAAAGTGGGCCTCACTCCCTGTGCTGGGTGTTTCCTGGGCATGCAAGTGGCACACTTAGCAGACGTCATTATTCCTTCCCCTCATGCCCTCGGCCTCCCCAGCCTATATTCTCTCAAATGTCCTTTCTCAGGGGAGCCAGCTTGTTCCTTCACCAGATTTTCTGGGAATAAGTTGAGGGGGCGTTTCTCTTTCTGGAGAAGAGAAATGAGAAAGTAGGAGGGGAGAGCTGAGTGCCCCGTTGCAGGGGACAGAGCTAGCATAGATGGTTGTCTCCGCTGCCCCTTTAACTTAGATGTGCCACTGAAAAGTGGTGTGCAAATCAGCTTTGCGATGTTGATTCCTATTTTAGACATGTTCTGGAATAGGATCAGCTACAAGAACCCAATGGTAAATAATTCTCTTTGTAAATCTAGCTATTCCTCTCTCAGATTTTTCTTCAAGTGTTACGCATCCCTGTACCGCAAAGCCAAAAACAGACATGCTCTGGTGTATAATTTAACACACCTTTGTCATCAAATGGTGTCAGACCTCAAAGCACACTGAGGAATGTTGACAAGCAGTGCCACACTTATGAATAAACCAATAACTGTTGGTCCAGGTCCAGGGACTGGTGTCTGCCATCATCTGGTTTTCTTGACTCTTGGGAGTACTATTGCACCGAGGATAACCGTGGAGATTCTTCTTGATTCACAGGCTGCGAGTCAAACACTTCGATGTTACACTTTGTTCTGAAATCACTACATTCAACAAGCATTTGTGGAACTCTCCTCTGTGCTGGGGACAGTCCCGGTCATGAGTGTGACCCAACACCAGCCATCTCCAGTCTGATCTGTGAAGGATGTGATTAGTAGCAGCAGGGAGGAGAGAAAAGAGAGCGACCTTTGGTGTCCAATTGATAATTGATAAGTTTGAAACACAGACCCACCACTTCCTGGCTGCCTGGCTGCCTACCTAGAGGTGTTCCAGTGCTGCATGAAGCAGCCAAGGGCGGAGCTGCACGGCGCAGGCTCCCCTCCTCCACGCTCAGCTCTGCAGCTGCGGCCTGGAAGGAAAACATGGAATGGGAAAGAAAATTCCTGCTACACATGCACACAGGGCAGCGTTCATTCTCTCACCCACCCTACACGCGCGCACACGCACACACTTTAACTTGGCTTTAGATAGGTGTGATTATTCCAGGTCACAAATTACAGTGTTATTTTTAGAACTAGATTTCTAACTCTGCTCCACTCAGGAAGCAGCAGATTGGATTGATAATGGACTGAAATAGCAGGAGGTCATTTTCTTTGCCCTGTGTGCGCAGTGGGGCAGGGTTTGGTAGCATCTCCACCTCGGGCCCTTCTCATTTTGTGGCCCATTACGGCTGCAGAGGACAGCTCTGTGGCCTCGATTCTGGACGACCTATTTTATAAGATGTGTTTCTGAGACCACAGAAGGTTTTTTCCTTTAACATAAGAATCTCATGAAGGAATACCGTCCAGAGATTGAGCCAGAACTGGCCCAGGGCAGAATTGAGAAGTGTGAGGAGTTGGTTTCCTCCCATCATCTGTCCTGCTTCCTCTCCCCAAGCTAAGCCTCCGGCATCCGAATGCCACAGGTGGCTCCTAGAACTTTTGATGATTACCCCTGTCTGTTTTGACACTATCCAAGCTCTCATCTTCCTTGCATCTCAAAACTTACTCTTCCCATGACCCTTTCCACCCAGATCTTCTAGCGGTTAGGTGGATATGGGTCAAGCACAAAGTGAAACGGAAATGCTATGCCAGCAGGGTAAAGGTTTGGGGTTTTGTTTTATTCTTTGCTGTTGTGATAAAGCAGCTCAGCTGTTTGTCTCAGACCCATTTTAGGCTCCTCTCCTGCTACGGGAGGGAAAAGTAGGAGGCAGGAGCCTTGAACACGCCTTAGCAGTGGTTCTCAACCTTCCTAATCCTGCAATCGTTTAATACAGTTCCTCATGTTGTGGTGACCTCCAACCATAAAATTATTTTTGTTGCTACTTTATAACTGTAATTTTGCTACTGTTATGTTTTAGGCAACCCCTGTGAAAGGGCTGTTCAACCCGCAAAGGGGTCACAACCCACTGGTTGAGAACTGCTACCTTAGAGGTTGGCTTTTCCCCTAACGCACTGAGCACATGGTTCTTCTCCTGTGGAGCCGGGTTATGCTGGAGCCAGCTTGCACTGGCTCACAAGAGCTGAGTGTCAAAAATCTCGGGAATTTTGCCAGATGGTTGTTAAACACTGCCATTATTAAAAGTTAAATTATATAGACCTAAAATAAAATAAATTATTTTGAAAATAAAGGTAATCAATACTTAAATCACATCACTTCCTAATCATTTCGTTACTTACTCTTACGTATGCACTTGGAGTTATTTACGTCCATTGGCTCTCTATGGGGAGAATACTACACACGGTGTGTTACTGCACCTCTCTTCCCAACAACGTGTTCAATGACGTCACACTGGTAGCTTTAGCTCAGCCATGGTGGGCGGGAGTATTTACACAAGAGAATTTGGTAACCCCTACGAGTCAGGGCTTTATTTATTGCTCCTCACCCACAAACCAGCTGTTACGCATTCATCGGCATTCCACTGTTCTGCTCTGCATTGGGCTCACCCAGGACCAGGCCTGCAGTCAACTAAGAGCGCTAATATCCAACTTCACGGATATGGGAAGAGGTCTACTGAACCTCTCAAAAGCTCTGTCTCTTCCTTCCCAAAGCCACTTTGCCTAGATAACTTCTGACACTCTCAAGTCACGCTGCCATGTCCCTCCCCCTCAGAGTTACCTGTGCCTTACACACACACACACACACACACACACACACACACACAGTCAACACACTCTGCTTGGGGTGAATTGTTAACTCCAGTACAATTCTGGGGAGTCTGAGTCTGCTAGCCTGGGGATGAGGGTGGGGTTCTGAGTATGAGGGATGAAGCAGCAGCCAATGGAACGAATGTCTTGGATGTAAGGTTACTGTACATATCATCTCTTACCATTTGGTCCCACAAGTTGACTTCAAAGTTGGGAGATGTTTGGTTTTCCCTCCATTCTAGACTTTTTTTTTTTTTTTTGGTAGATACAAACTGGAAGAGTTGGGTGTAGGGCTAAGGAAGTAGAAGTTAACCTATGGCATAGACCTCTGGTTTTCAAGACACTTACCTTTTTTTTTTTCAAAGTGAATAAGTCAAAAGGCATCATACTTAAAAGAACACAAGTGTTTTGCACTGTACAAGCCCTATCACATTTACTATTACATACAACTTTTAGAATAACACCATGAGATAGTTGTAACACACACATTACTAGTCCCATTATGAAAACAAGGGGCCCAAGATACAGACACTACCTAACTTACCATTGCCCACCAACCAGTTTGTAGAAGAGTTGGAATTAGGTCCCACAGCGTCAGCTGGTTTTGAAAGCATCATTCTTACAAAGGTAGGAAGCACTACATGCCGATTATTTTAACTGGAAGTCAACCGAGTCAACCCATGTGCTATCCTCTCCCTCTTCCTCCTGCAAGGACTCTCATGTTAGCTTTCCACCTGATTTCATGGCATTGAGCTATTTAGAGAGCCATCCTGGCCATGCAGACAACTTATTTACTAGAAAGGAGATTAGAGGTTGACCTTCAGTGTCCTTAACAGATGACACCAGAGTACAAAGAAGAAGACACAAGGCCATGGGACCGCAAGGCCACATGGTCAGTGGGGAGAGCCAGAAGTGCGAAAGAAGCTGTGCTG
This sequence comes from Molossus molossus, assembly GCF_014108415.1. Classification (NCBI taxonomy): domain Eukaryota; kingdom Metazoa; phylum Chordata; class Mammalia; order Chiroptera; family Molossidae; genus Molossus; species Molossus molossus. Next base: position 52,090,988 of record NW_023425366.1, on the reverse strand, counting down.
GTAAAACTGTGGATGGAGTTCTGAAAATGTGAGTCCACCTACCATAATCATCTACACAATGTGCTATGAGACTATGGTTTATTAATTCCTCACTAAAAAACTGGATGACATTAAGCCTTATTAATCTGCCGGCCAACGGGGGGTAAAGGAGAGAGGACAGCTTTTGCGAAACAGCTGCTTTCCCAGTCCTTGGGCCTGACCCAAGGCAGTGGGGGAAAGAAACTCCTTATTATATCCTTGTGAGAGTTTTTGTTTTACAAACTGTGAATGGAAAATTTTGTACCAAATGGTTAATAGTGGTTGAGGGGAAATGACTTTGTTTTCCAAAGTCCCACTATCAACAAACAGATTTCAGTTGATAGCCAAATATATTTATACTTTTAGAAGCACAGTAACACCTTAAATTTATCAAGCATGTCAGCCTTTGCAAAATGTTCTGGTCCATTATTTAAACTGAGCCATGTGAACAGCCTATGTAGGAATCCTAGCCCTGAAGAAACAAAAGCAAAATCTCTCAAAAGCCCAAAGAAACGTGGAGACACATTCAACTAAGGGGCGGGGGGACACTGTGCAGGCTGAATCTCCAGTGCCCTCTCCTAAGTTGCTGCATTCCTTTGGGGTCCTCATGATTTTATTCCTGACCCACATGCCTACCAGAATTGAAAGTATTCTGTTTGTCTTTCTCTTGGTGTTTATTTATACACCTGCCTCGTGGGTAGATGGCTAGTTTGAAAGGTAAGACAGAAATCATTTTAAAGTAAGTTTCCCATGAGTCATGTTAATGCTCCCTTTTAACCTGTCTTCTTTATTTGAAGTCAAGTATATTTAGTCCTTAGGTCTGGTTAAAGCAAACATGGGAATCAATTTTGGGGAGTAAGTCAATTACTACTAAGAACTATTGTGAATGGTTAATAATTCTTTGGGGACCACCTATACACGTGTACCCTGAGAAAGGCAATTTATAAATTAGACCCCCGGAATTTAAAAGAGTGACTCACTTTCTCTCTACTCATTGGTAAAATCAGGGCACTGAATTATTGAATGGCAATGGGATAACCTCCCATTAGCTTCGATATTTCTGTTCCTATATTATTCTCCCCAACTAAACATGACTTCAATATTAAAATCATGAATATTCTCACAGGTGATAACAGTGTTAATGAAATTGATCTTGGTGATCATTCTACAACATGTATGTATATCAAATCATTACATGGTATGTTTTAAATATATATAATTATATTTTTCAATTATTCCTCAATACATTTGAGAGAGAAAGAAAATGAATATTCTTATTAAACACAAAGATACATCAAGATGATTTGGTGGGGAAAGGGGGCTGGCTTGGAAAACATTAGATTTAACACATCATTGGAGGAAAAAGAGAAAAAGAAAGGGGGGAGGGGAAGAGAAAGAGAATGGGGATGAGGGAAGTAGGGAGAGAGAAAAAAGAGACAAGACAGTATTCACTGCGTACAAAACAAAAGATATTAGCACTGATAAGAGTGTTCAGTTGTTCCCAGGGCTGGAAAGCAGAAAAAAAGGACCAGAACTGACCCAAGTATCTATAGATATGTTCATTTAAATTGTGGGAGGGGGGAGAATAGAATATCAATAAACGTTATTGGGATAATTTGCTAACATTTTTCAAAAATAATTCAAATAGATTAAAAACTTCAATGGTTTTATTTTAGATGTAATTATTTTAATTTTAACATAATAAAAATGCAGAAAGTTACAAATAAATAGTTGTATCAAGTTCTTTCATTTCTTGCTGTAATTTGTGACATCCCACTAGTGACCTCCAGGTTGTTCCTGCATTGTTTCAAAGGAATTCAGCATGTCTCCTCAAGGCGTAAGAAAACCACAAGCCAAACCCTACCTCTTCCTTAAGCCTCCTTTGATTACTCCACTCTGGAATGGCCCCACTCCCATCACCCCTAACATTCATATTGTCAATAGTCATTCTGGTTTGTGGCAGCTTGTCGTCTGTTGTCTTGAATTACTATACATGTTTTAGCATCAAGGTTTACTCTTTATGTATTCACGTCTTTCCTCCCCACAGATCTGTCTTACATTTCTTCATATCCCACACAGTGCTAGGCAGGGCAGCCTAGTGTCTCAGAACCTGGGCTCCTGAGTCAGGGTATGAATCCCAACTCCGCCACTTACTAGCTGGCTGACCTTAAAAAGTTACTCAGCCTCGGTGTGTCTTCCTCTGTGCATATCTATAAAACAAGGGCAAAAGTGGCACCTTTTCACGAAGCCGTTATAAGGGTTGAGACAAACACATGGCAAGTGTTTAGCATTGAGCCTGACATGTGTTAAGTGCTATTATAAACATGTCAACTATTGATGTATAAGTGCTTAGAAAATATCTGCTGATTGAATGGCTCTAATGGGGAGGAACATTAAATAGAGAGAATAGAGAAAATGCTGCTCTGGAGTTGTCTGAACCCCCATGCTGGCCTGAAAAGAGGAGGCAGAAACCTGCAGACCTCGTGCAGGTTCCACAGGACAGGTCACGGCACCTAGGAGTCTGGGCGAGGAGAAACAAATGTGGGGAAGAAAGCGCACAACTGAGGTTTTATAATGTAAATAAGTTATTAGAATATTAATGCATTCAACAAGTACTTACTGCACCTACTGTATGCCAGGAAATAAGAAATTTCTTTTCTTAGAGTTAATTAAGAGTATAATATCTAGGGCGTGTCCTCTCAATATCTACTCATGAAGCTGTTATTTATTGTTAAAGTCTCAATGGCTTCTGGAGTGAATCCTCGTGATTGTCTATTAATAGGTTTCATGCCCACCTTGGTCTTTTTTTTTAAAATCAGTCTGTACTGAGGAGAATTAGAGGAGTTTTCTAAAATACCTGAATACTTTATTCCCTTTCTGGACATCTTTAGGGGCTCCCCATTGCTGGGGTGTTCTGTCCCTCCTGGATCCCCACACATGTCTCACACCTCTAAGTGTACTTGGGACACAATCTTCCCTGGATCTCTACCTAGCAAATGTCTTCTCTCCCTTTAAGAACCAGCTCAGGTATCAGCTTTCATGGATGGTATCTATCAGAGCTCACTCAGAAACAGAAACTACATTCTGTATTCAAATATTGTGAAGGTAGGGTAGGGGTATGATTTCACAAGTGATGGAAAAACTAAGCCACCAACCAGGACACAGTGAGGCAAACCAGAGATCATTACCGGCAAGCAGCTGCTACCACTCCTAGGCTGGAGGGACAATGGGAAAAGGTTCCCAGAGCCCAGGGGAAATGACCACCCTGCTGAAGCTGGACCCCGCTGGGCATGCCAGGTAGAGGATGGAGTCATGGTGGACACCCAGATGCATTGAGACTTTGAAGACTCAAGGCAGAGAAGAAATGAAAGAGATACCCTGACTTTTCCCTCTTCCCTTTCCTCCAGCCGGTCACCACGGCCTCTCTTTGGCAGAACCAGCAGCAGCCAGCCTGCAGGGGTTCCCTGCGCTCCCACCCCCATACGACAGCAAGGCAGAGTGACAGTGAAGAATGGAGCTGCCATGCTTCTCTGCTCCCTCAACTCTGATCCTATCTTTTTTATAACCCTTATCCTCTGGTCTATGATGCCTCTGTTTACAAATCTGTTTTCCTTAACAGACTGTGGTAAGACAATGAGTTTATTCATCTTGGTATCCTCAGCTCCTGGCATATTCAAGGTGCATAACAGGCATTTAATCTTTGTTGGATATCTAATGAGAGGAAACTCCTAGGGTGACTTCAGCTAGCCCTTCTTTTTCATCTCCTTGTTGGACTTACCTACCCTGACTGTCTGAACTCTCCATACTTAAAGACAAACAAGAAATGAGCTTGGGGAACAACTCTCAGGGTCTGTAATCCATAGCCTTATACATTTTTAAACACTCCCAACAACAAATCACAATAATTATTTATACTCAGAGCATTTTCAATCTATCAACCTTCTACCTTTCCAAAGCTACATGAAAATTATCCATGGGAATTCTCCCAAATCTCAAGATACCTTCCCTCTACCACCCAAGATGTTTCTGGGCCACCTCTCCCTGCTGTTATGTTAATCAGGGTGCTCAGGGTAAACAAAATAATTTTAAAATCAGTTTAAGCAAAACAAAATTAGAAAGATAAATTAGCTGCCCCCCCCCTCCAAATTACATAATGAATGCCCAAGGAGAAATTATTTTTATTTGCCACCATTTCTATTTGTGTAATGTTTTCTCTTCCATCATTGCAGATAATACTTGGTTTATCTCTGGTAGGAAAATAATCAGAGAACTTAACTTCTGACCTTGACTGTCTGTTCAATAATTACCAAAAGAGAAAAATGAGCCATTTTTGTTTTTCTTATCTTGAATTCATAACACCAGCCTAGTGGTATAGGAAGGGGGGATACAGGAAAAGACCCCTGTAATTATAATCAGACAATCAGTGTTCAACTCTTGGTTCTGGTTTATTGCTACAATCCTGGGCAAGTTAGGTAACCTCTGAGAAATCAGTTTCTTTATATGTACAATGAGGATGACTGACAACACCGACAGCGATGACAATGAAAGCCAACACAAGCTTACCATCTGGTTCTATGCACTTCATATGAGTAGATTCCTTTAATCCTTCCCACTGCATGAATTACCTACTACTATTTTCATTTTTCAAACAAGGAAATAGGCACAGAGAAATGAAGTAACATACTCTAAGGGTTGGAAAAATTGAGTGTGACTATATACACTAAAATTATTCAGTAATTGTCTGAAGCATAAGTGCTCAATTATTATTTTTACCTTTATAAGTCCTTCTTCCCCTTCCAAGTTAACTAATCTTTTTTTTTTTTTATCCTCATTTGAGAACATTTTTCCATTTTTTGTACAGACAGAGTGGGAGGGAGAGAGAGGAAGAGAGAGAGAGAGAAACATCAACGTGAAAGGGACACATCGAGTGGCTGCCACCCGCACAACCAACCAGGGCCGGGGACAAACTGCAACCGAGGTACGTGCCCTTAGCGGGAACCGAACCCGGGTCTCTCCGGACCGCAGGCGGACGCTCTAACCGCTGAGCCAAACCGGCCAGGGCCCAAGTTAACTAATCTTTATAGAAACTTTTTTAAATTGAAGCTCCTTGGTCAAGAGGTCTGGGTCCTTCACTTCTAGCTCTGTACTCACTATATTCTGTTCTTCAGTTTCCCCCTGTGTGACTAGATCAGCTATTGCCAATCCATGGTCTAGGCCAACAGTTACATTGTGTTACATTGCATAATGTTTACATTTTTAAAAAATAGTTGCCAATGTTTTGAAATCACACACACACACACACACACACACACACACACGAATTCACAGATTTTAGGCTTCTCTTGAAAAATGGGCCTATCTGGCCACATGGGCTTTTATTCCCACAGGTTACCATTCACCACCTCAAGTTGAGTGTGGCCACATCCTTTCACAAGGGGCAAATATTCCTTCCCATAGTCCCCATTTCTTTTCTTTTTTTTGGTACGTGCCCTTAGCGGGAACCGAACCTGGGACTCTCTGGCCCGTGGGCCGACGCTCCAACTGCTGAGCCAAACCGGCCAGAGCATAGTCCCCATTTCTTACAGCTTTATGCAGGCATACGAGCCTACAACTTCTGGGCTCAATGATCATTAAGGTCTCTCCTGTCAACTACTAAAAGTGATGATTCCCTAGCACTTGAAAGCATTTCCCAGAGGAATTATCCACTGTAGGGCACCAATCATTTTCACTGAATGTTGTTATCACATAGGGTGACCAATTCATCCCGGTTTAATTGAGACTTTCCCCCTTTTAGACTGAAAGTCCCACATCCCAGGAGATCCCTTGATCCCTGGAAAACCAGGTTGGTCACCCTATGTGCCACTTCACAAGATCACCCCTACAGCAGCCCCTCCCATCTGGGAAATGAGGGTTGCATACTGCACCCTTGTGTTCCTCGGTCTCCTTGGGCAACCCTTCAGTGCTAGGATAGCAAACCCCGTTGTGTATTGAGGCAAGGTGCAGTGCTGGGGTAGGCCAAAGGAGAGGGCTTAGACCAAGTCATATGGCTGGTTCTCCTGATGGAGCTCTATAATATTAGGCAGATCCCCCATTCTCTGGGCCTCTCTGCTCTGCCATTCATCCAACAAATGTTTATTAAATGCCTTCCATGTGCCAGACATCATTCTAGATACTGAGAATACAGCAGTGAATAAGCAAGAACAAGGTCCTTGCCCTTAAGAGAACTCACATCTGGAAGAGAAAAAAGACAATAAATCAAGCAAACAATATTTGATAGAATTCCAGGTGGTAATAATGCCATAAAGAAACCATTGGCTATAGGAAAAAAGCAAAGTCCATAGGCCACAGGGGCCATCAAGCAATTTCGGTGGGTGCCAAAGAAGACCAGAAATGAGTCATAGTTCTGCCTGGTCACCCAGTTTGGACAATAAAAAATTATTTTCTTTCTTTTTTTTTTTTTTTGTGGTACGTGCCCCTAGCAGGGACCGAACCCAGGACTCTCTGATCCACAGGCCAACGCTCAACCGCTGAGCCAAACTGGCCAGGGCGACAATAAAAAATTCTTAACTTTGAGGTCTTTTGATTCGAGAGAGAGATATATAACAATTTTTCAATTACAATATCTTAATTTCTCAGTAAAAAAAACATCTTTATGGCTATTATCAATATCAATATCAAATCTGGTTTTTATACAGATGGATTAGAAATTTATCAAGTCAAATCCACCCAAATAACAACACAAGGGTTGAGAAAGAAAGAGATCAACTTTATTAGCAAATCTGACATGTTTATTAAACAAAGTGCAGCTGGAGTAAGGTGCTCAAGCCAGAAGCAGAAAAATGAATGAACAAGTGAATGAATGAATGAATGAACGATTCCCTCTCTCCCAAAAGAGCTGTATACTGCCTCAATAGAGAAAGTAACTACTTGATAACAAATTAAATAAGAGAAACAACTACAGTATGCCATTCATTGCATAAACAGGTATTGAATACCTACTACTGTATGTATCAATGCTGTTATTATAAATAATAAAATAAAGTAATACTTGGGGAATTCAACATTTGTTTGTATTTAAAAGTCCTTATTTTTCTGATTATAAAATAAATTGGTTTTTATAATTTTGAAGCTTAAAAAAGTAAAAAAAAAGCCATCTTTTAAGCCAGGGTTTCTCAATCTCAGCTACAGACATTTTGGGGTGGGTAATCTTTGTTGTGGGGCTGTCCTATTCATTGCAGGATGTCCAGCAGCATCCCTGGCCTCTACCCACTAGATGCCCCCAACATTCCCACCCACCTCTAGCCCCTTCACACCAAAAATGCTTCCAGGTTTAGCAAATTCAATGGAGTTAGGGATGGGAAGTGTGAGGGGGAGGGGGATTGCCCCAGACTGAATGGTGCTGCTTTGAGCAATCCAATTTGCTTACACAAGAGGGGGCTCAGAAGTGAAGGTCTGAGAGACCCCTTTCTCCTGCAAGAAAATAAGCAGGAGATTGCATTCCCCTTCCCCTTCTTGATGCCAACACACCAGCTCTGCAGAGAAAGGTAGTGGTGTCCCAGGTCTGGGCTGGGAGGACAGGGTAGGTAGGGGGTGGGGATGGACAGGCTTGGACTCTGCTTAAGGGGATCAGAGAGCTTTTGGAGCTTATACTGTGTGCGTCACAGCTGCTGATCCAGGCCATGCCCCAGACCTGCACTCCAGATGAGCTTTGCTCACAAGCCTGGGAGAAATGCTTCCCCCGTGCAAGGCTTACATGCCCACATGTAAGTCCAGCAGTCTGTGGCTGCTCTAAACCAGGAGGATTAAAATTGTGCCCGTCCATCTTGACACTGTAGTGGGCGAGTCTCCAATGCTGGGAGCAGGGCACGCCTGCCTGTCTACACCCTGCTCTAAGGACTTTACAAAGAGTCCATTGTGCACAACCTAATGTAAGACAGAACCAATGCACCCTCGTGGCCATTTGCACCACCAGCTTTGGCCAATTCTTCCGAGTAAAAGCTGGTTATATACAAGCAAACATTTTCAGTTATTATAAAAATGCCAGCGTGAGCCCAAGTCAGGCACAGCATTTGTAGGTACCTGTACCCTGGGTCCTGGCTGCTTGGAAGAAAAGGGAAATCAGTCTTGTGTGCTACCCATTAGTGAGACAGATTCATTGGTTCCCAGCCACAGAGAGGAGAGCTGGAGGAAGGAGGAGAGGGTGAGAGAATTCAGGTTTGGTTTTGTTCATTCATTTCCTAAACATCTGTTGAGTCTCTACTGTATGCCCAACATTGTGCTCTATACCTGGGGAGAATTGGCTTTAGATGGAGCCATTCAGGGTTCACAAAATCAGAAGTTCCCAGAGCTGGATAACAACATATAAATGAGGGACAGTTTACGTCACTCCTCAGCTCCACCCAGCTGCTTGTTGCCATGATGACTTAGAAGCCAATTTTGTCATAACTTCTGAATTTTCAACAGAAGTTAGGAAACAGAATTTTTATGTAAAATCTTTTAATTTTTAAGTAGAGTCTGAAATTTTAAAACAAACAAACAAACAAAAAATCCCTGCATGGACAAAACCAATCCAGTCCCCAAGACTTCAAATTATTATGCCTGCTTTAGAGAAAGTGAGGAGTACTGGTTAAGAGTAAGGTGACTGACGGGAGTAAGAAAGGTATCTGGCTCTACCCCTGCTTGCTGTGTGACCTTTGGCAAGTAATCCAACTTCTCTGTGCCTTACTTTCTTCATATATAATATGAGTATGATAAAGCATATTGTAGGCCTAAAGGAGAGAATGTATGTACATGCCTAATCTACTCTCCCAAAAACCTCTTTACAACAGCCTGGACAGTTGAACATTTAATCACTCTGTGCACTTTCTGAGACAGGAAGTTTGTGGCTTCCTAGGGAATGCCAGTTGTATGACAATCCCAAAATCTCAGTGGCTTAATCCAATGTATATTCATTGATTGCTCATGTCCCAGTCCAGTGTGGTCAACACACAGGGTGCTCTATTCCACCCTACACCCTGTGGATCCAGGCACCTTCTATCTGGTGGCTCTGCATCCACAAGGACCTTTCCAGAACCATCTACTGGGCTTTCTGCTTTCAGGTAGCTGAGAGAGGAGAGGAGAAGAGGAGGGGAGGGGAGGGGAGGGGAGGGGAGAGGAGAGAGGGAATGAATGAGAATGTCAGGTGTATTACATCTGCACATTCCTATTTGCCAGACAATCCCTGCCATGCCCTGCAATTGTGTAACACAATTATGCAGACTCAGAATGTCTTTCTGTTGGTCCCAGTCTTGCCCTTCAGTGCAACACACACAGGACAGCAGAAAGGGACAAGTTGCAGGGCATGCAGATTTGGATTTGAATCTCGGTTCCAATACTGGCTAGCTTTGGACCTTGGGCATGCTCCTTAAACTCTCTGTTCTCTGTTTTGGCATTTGAAAAATAAAGATAGTCATTACCTCCCTGAGTTGTTGTAAGGATGGAATAAGATAACATGTGTGTTAGCATACTGAGTGATAGCTAGGACATAAACTAGATGCTCAATTAATGCCTATGTCTCTTCTTCTATATGAATGTTTCCCAGGTATTTAAAGATGACTATGAATTCTTCTGTAAGTTTTTTCTTTTCCCTGTTTCCTCTCTACTTGCATTGTTTTACACGATGTCACTGCCATCCCCCCTCACTCTCCTGATGGCTATTCCATGGTCATAGCCGTTTGTCAAGAGACCAAATATGATGCCTGTCTTAGTTTAGGTTTTTCTGAAAGCAGACCCTGAGACAGGACTTTAGTGGGGAGCTAATGTTAGAAAACAGATGGGAAGAAAAGAGGGAAGGGAAAAAGTCAATAAATGAGCAGGTTACAGCTGTGAACCACTGGATTTCCATCCCATCGGGCGCCCTGACGAACCATGTAGAAGGCCCCCTCTGCATTCTATGTCCTGCAGGATGGGAAGAGTGGGCCATTTGCCCCTGAACGCCTATGCTCACTGGGTCAGGGCTGCCTCCAACCCAAGGATGTTAACTGCCTTAAAAGTATGGGCTGTGCCTACATGTAGCTGAGCAGGCTCTCCAGACTTCTAGAAAGCAGAAGCGAGAGACACTGTGACACGAGCGTGTACGGATGCTGGCAAAGTGCATGGCAATGCTCCCTCGGCTACCTTGAAACCTGGTGGCTGCAGGACGTGGCTCAGTCCATCATAAGCTCTGCTGTGATGCCTCCAGCAAACATGTCTGGAAGAGTCCACCCCACATGTTCACAAAGGTGGTGCACTATGATCCAAGAGAGGGTCTGACCAATGCAGGGTGTAAGATACAAGGGTTCATAGGGGTAAAGGAAGTGGTACAACTGTCTATATTCATAGATGAAATCATCCCATGAAGAGAAAATCCCAAGGAATCCACATACAAAATGACTAGAACTAATAAATGAGTTTAGCAAGGTTGTGGGATACAAGATTAATATTTAAAAGTTAATTGTATTTCTATACTAGCAATGACAAATCCATAAATGAAAAATTTTTAAAGTCTATTCACAAAGCACACAGAATAAAACACTTAGGAATAAATTTAATAAAAGAAGTGCAAGACTAGTACACTAAAAATTATAAAACATACTAAGAGAAAGCAATGAATATTCAAATAAATGGAGAGACAGTTCCATTTATGGACTGGAAGATCAATATTGTCAAGATGGAAGTTCTCCCCAAATTGATCTATTTATTCAACAATTGATCTATATATTCAACACAATCCCTATCACAATTCTAGCAGGATTTTTTAAGAATAAAGTTGGAAGACTTATATTACTTGATTTGAAAATTTACTATAAAGCCAATAAATCAATACAGTGTAGTACTGATGCCAGGACATATAAATCAATGAATGAGAATGAGGTCCCAGTATAAACCTTTGCATTATGGTCAATTAATTTTTAACAAAAGTGCCAAAATAATTCAATAGAATGTACAGTCATTGTTCAGTAAATTGTGCCAGGACTATTTCATATCCCCATGAAAAACGTGAACTTAGACCTTTATTTCACATCATTCACATGGGGGGACAAAAGTAGGTTTACAATTGTTTGTATGGAAAATAATATAATAAGTAATAAATAATAATACAAGAATAAACCCTGTGTTTTGAGTACTCACAACTGTAAACCTACTTTTGCCCAACCCTGTGGTCTCAATCTATAAAACGAAAGACAAGCTATTTGACTCCTAACACACCCAACACACAATGGGGGAACAAGTGTAGTAAAATAGTTACAGACATTCCATTTAAAAGGGGAGAGGGAGAGGATTGGAAGGTAAAAAGAGCTTCCTACTCCAAACTAGTTTTGAAATTCAGCTTAGCAAACTCCTGCCTGTTCCTTGATTAAATTCCAGGACCTGGGAATAATCTACAATAGCTCTGGTTCTGCCTTCTGAGTCATTTCTCCTTTTTCATGAGCCGTAGCAGGTGCTCACTGCTGAGCAGGTGTACCCTCCTGTTTCCTGCCAGAATTTTGGAGATCCAGTAGCCTTCCTTCATCTTGCACTCTTTCTGTCCCTTTCGGTTTCAGCTGGCAGTGCTTTTGCTGAAATAAATTTCTTAAATACTCTGTGGGTCTCCTGTTAATTTCCCTTTATACAAAAGCAACATCCCCAGTTCTTTCTGAGATGGGAGTGCCTTTATCCAGGGTGAAGATGCGGAGATCGTTAAGGACAACTTAAACTTCCAAAAGGCCTTATTTGATAAGTTGTACCAAGCACACCATTAATCTCTGGAGAGGGTTCTTTGTGTGACTGAATACTATTCTGATCCTTTGATCTTCTTGAGGTTTTAACAAAAACTTGTATAATCACTGCTTGGCTATTTCTCTAGGCCAGCGTTTATCTCTGTGCTACATGCTCGAAAGTCATTTCTTACATTTAACATCTTTTGCTATCTGGAGAGACTGAGAATTTTCAAAATCATCAAATATTGGTTCCTTTTCTTTTTTTACTTCCTCACCCGAGGAAATTTTCATTGATTTTTAGAGAGAGGGGAAGGAAGGGAGGGAGAGAGAAAAAGAGAAACAAACATCGATGTGAAAGAAAAATCAATCAGTTGCCTCCCGTACCTGCCCCAACCAGGGCCAGGGATCAAACCTGCAACCTAGGTACATGCCCTGAATGTAATCAAACCCAAGACCTTTCAGTGTACAGGATGATGCTCCTACCAACTGAGCCATACCGGCCAATGGTTCCTTTTTAACAGTTCTCCCCTCGATTTCTCTCTCTCCTCTTGTACTTGATTATATACACCGAGAAGAAACCAGGTGGCATCTTTAACACTTTGCTGGGAAATCCTAACTAGATAACCAAGTTCATCACTTACTTGTTCTGCTTTTCATACACTTGCAGGACACAATTTTGATAAGCTTTCTGTTACTTCCCGGCAAGAAACCCTCTTTTTCTAGTTTCCAATAACATATTTCTTCTTGAGCCCTCCTGGCAGCACCCTCCAAGTCTGAATTTCCAAACAGTCTGATCAACGCAGCTGAGGCTTTGTCTATCATGCGCCTCAAAATGTTTCCAGCCTGCAGCCAGGTCCAAGCCACTGCACTGTCTTATATATTTGTTACAGCAGCCCTCCACTTTCAGACACCAAAACATAACCTTGTATTTAAAAGCTTAATTGATTAGCTCTCTAGAATTTTAAGTCCATGGCAAGGTTTTATATATTTGTAAGAAAGTTTAAAATCTAGCACCTCCAACCTGAGCTACTCAGAGATGACAATTTTTGCCTTTGAGTTTGAGAAAATTGCTATATGACTAGGAAGGTAAAACAAACAAACAAACAAACATATATTTTAAAGATACTATACCCTCAGGAGAGTATGAGAATATCTAATAAAAGTAGAGTAATAAAGAAGATATAAATGTAATTATAAGTACCTTATTACACCTTAAGTTGAAATGGAATAGTGAGTGCTGCAATCATCATGATGATCCATTTGTGTGTGTCCATGTTTTAAGGCATTTGTAACATTTAAAAAAATCAGATACTTGTGATTTTAGGAGAATCAATAAGTTGTAAATTAACGTTTAAATGTATGGGAAATGTCATATTCATTATATTCATTCATAAGGTTTCCTTTTTTTAGTTGTATAAGGAGTGTTTTAATTTTTATATAATTCATAAATTGAGCACTAAACAAAGTACAAACAGCAGTGATTGTGCCCCTGGATGTACAGCGGCCCCTCGGACATTAAAGAGTTTATTCAAATGTAAGCATCCAAGAAAAATGTATGGAGGAGACATGGAAAGCAGCAGAATCACAGAGAAAGGAGCCAGGCCCCACACAGCTGCTCTTCGAAGGCTCTGCGATGTTGCTGTCCCGACTCCCTCTAGCGGTTCAGACCGCCCAGCGGCCTTCCCTGAGCACCAGGACAAAGAGGTTTACTGCTGGGTCGTTTCTCTCTCCAAGAAGTTTCTCTTGATTAGGCACACCAGAAAGAAAGGGGCCAGAAATGATCCCGCCAGCATTCTTGTGAGATATTCATCTAGTCTTTGCATAAACACTTCCTGCATCACTAGGCATCGAAGTCGGCTTTATCTCTAGGCATTATAAAATGCTTCCTTCTTTCCAGCTGACACCCTGTCCCTGTACCCTGTACTCTATGGCTCTGTGTTTGCCCCGTGGAGCTGCACAGCACAGTTCTAATCTCTTCCACCTGCCAGCACTTCACATATTTGAAAACAGCTTCCCGTCATTGCCCTCCCACACCTCCCACTCCTCCAGGCTTATCTTCTCCAGGCCAACACACACAGTTCCTTCAACTGCTTCTCCTTCGACCCAGTTTCCAGTTTCCATCTCAGTTACCCTCCTCTGGAGGCATCTGCGGTTTGTCAACAGCCCCTGAAAACACACTGATGGCCAGAACCACACCCACGCCCTGAGATGTGGCCCGCCTGTTCCTCAGGGTGATGGGGCTGACAACACCGGACTCCCGCAGCTCCAAGCCCTTCGAAGAAGCTTCGTCAAATCATGGACAAAAGGCTGAGATTTCTCATCTGGACTTTTTCCATGTGAGGCAACATCATACTTGCCTTCTTTGTAGCCCTGAAACACTTTCTGTCTTTAGGCAGAACTCATCAGCTTCTCAAATAATATTATATTCAAACAATCACAGGCAGGTGACCACATCTGTGTGAACTTTGCCCATCCCTAACCAGAGAGCTTGAAAAACCTCCAGAATGACCTACCCGGTGAGATTGAGGCTTGGCGACTTCAGAATGGGTTCTAATCCTCAGGCTGGGACATCTAACTAGCCTGAATTCCTTCTGCTGTAGTTTAAACTCATTTTCTCTTATATCACCCTCATGGACATGGAGGAAAAAAGACGTGATGTCAATAATGTCACATCCCTTCATGGTCTGAAGACTGATGTTTGGTCTACTCACACCTCTCTTCTCTGCATGAGCGTAGACGTTTCCCTGAAGGGCTGTTTTTCAGAAACCTTTCATCATTTACCTTGTCTCCCCTGGCTCCTTTCCAATTTCTCCATAACATCCTCCACTTATGGGCCCCAGGAATGAACAGTGTGTTTTAATGACTGATATTGCCTATAGATTAAAAATTATATCTGAGAAAATATTTCCATTATAACATAGCTCATTGTTACAAAGATTTATACGCCCCGGGAATCCCTGGCTGGCATATAACAGGTTAGGTTTCGAAACTTTCTTTGTAAATCAGTTCGTTGCTATCTGGACACATTTTCCCCACAGAAACGATCTACATCTAGCACTGAGGCTCCCAGCCCAGCCAACAAGGCCGGCTCAAGACACAGAGCAATAATGGTACCAGGCTGATTAGAGAACGAGAATTCTCTGATCTTAAGAGGTGCAGGAAGATGGAATGGGAACTTCTTCCTCCGTTTCTCAGTGAGGCATTTTGAAGTGGGTGACGCTTAGGGCATCTTGCCTCATTTTTTTAGGACTTCTCCCACCTCTTTGGGTCTTTATCCCAATATCCCAATTTCCAATAGGCTTGTGTTGCCCAAAGTCTCCTAGGGTGCCGCCACGCCCAGATCTCCCCACATTCAAGTCTCCAGGCTTCAAATACATCTTAGCTCCCCTCTCCCATGATCTCTATGCTTAATTTTTCCTTTCTTGATTTGGCAAAGTCACAAGGTAGCATGTTAAAGCCTCCATTACTATTGTGTTTCTAACAGTTTTCTTTGCATATTTTGATGCATTGTGACTCAGCATTACAGATTCCCAAATGTTTTATCTTTGTTGTGCATTTTACCTTTTATTATTTTAAAATTATACATCAACTATGTGGAGGAGCTGAGCAATTCAGTGGGCTGCAATGATGCAGAATATCCCCTTCAGCTACTACTACAGAGAAACAATGAGCAAAACAATGGACGTGTATGTGTGTGTGTGTGTGTGTGTGTTTTCTTGACAGAAAGAAAGGGAACTCTTTAGATTCCAGAACCAAAGAAGGAACTCAGAGGCTGAGCAGTAACTCAGGGCTGATGCCACTGTAGCCCATGCAAGGTTTGGACCTGTTCTAGGACCCAGGGGCTCCTGGGATTTTAACACCCTTGCAAGGCCAATAAGATGATGTCTCTGGTGTGAGCAAGAAAGGCAACTGCATTGAGCACTCTGAACAACCTGGATTCTTGGGGTCTATGCTGTTGGCAAAATCAGGATCAGACAAGCTCCTTCATCCTCAGGCTATAGGTGGAAAAAAGTTCATCCATAAAAAACGTAAAACCAAGCCTGCGCTATACATTGACATGAGTTCTGAACTTTCATTGTGAAGTAGAAATACCCAGCTGAGAAGAAGCATAATGGTTGGAAACCAGTGATATCTCTAGGACTCCTACAGAAGCAAACTTGCAGACACAGCGAAGGAACAGTGAAGGCACACAGTTCTTCTCCGGAGGGAAAAATCCCTGCTGAAAATAATTTCATAATAAAAATTACAAACCATAGGAGGAAGCCATCTTGAGGGTCAGATCATGAAATTAACAGAAGTAATGCATCCAGAAGTAGAGAAAGTAGATCAATCTATAGATGACATTTTATTTATTTATTTATTTATTTTTTTCCTCACCTGAGGATACTTCTGTTTATCATCAGATAGAGTGGAAAGAAGGGAGAGACAGAGAGACAGAGAGAAACATCGATGTGATAGAGCCACACCAACTGGTTGCCTTCCTCATGACCCAACCAGGGCCAGGGACAAACCCTAACCAAGGTACGTGCCCTTGGCCGGAATCGAACTAGAGACTCATTGGTCTGCGGGCCGACACTCTAACCACTGACACAAACCGGCCAGGGCTACAGATGGCATTGTACAGTATGTCTTAAATAATTTACAAGATAAAATAAGGAATAAAAAATATAATGAAAAATAGGAAATTGTGTAAAAAGAAAAGGCAGATCTGGAAAAGGACTAACTAGTTCTTTTATAAATAAAAATTATAGCCATTGAAAGTTATAACTAAATATATTTATTACCTGAGTCAAAAATAAGGAAACTGGAACCAAGGAAATGACTCAGAATGTAACACAGAGGTAAAAATGGAAAACAAAAAAGTGAATGAGAGTTTAAGACTCACAAAGGACAGAATCATAAATAACAGAAGGGCTATCCAATAGAGTTATTGAAGGGCTGTCTAGAAAATGGGCAAGACAGAGATTCTTACATTGACAAGCACACTATTATCAGTACCTACTGCTGTGTAATAAACCACTCCAAGACTTAGTGGATTAAAACAACAACTATTAATATAAATCACAGTCCTGTGGGTACACAGCTTGGGCTTGGCTCAGCTGCGAGGTTACTTACTCATCTGTGGTCAGCAGGCCGTGACCTCACTTACATTAGCCCCCGAGAAACAAAGGGGAAGAGCACCAGGCTCAGCCCATGGGGCTCCCTGCAGAGTGTGCTCTCTGTTTCACTTGGCAACTATCATGCCAGAAGCAAGTGAGCCTCACAGTGACCAGACACCTCTGTGTTCTGATGGAATGTTTTCAAATGTGCTGTTGTGTAGCATGTCCTGCCCTTTTACACAGATTGTGACATGTGTTGACTTAGTGGGAACAACCTGGTTCCAAGCTGGAAGTTGGACTCATTTTCATTAAGGACTTGACATTGCTTTGCCTCTGTTGCAAGCTTGGGGTAACTAATCATTAGTTTTACCTATGACCACTTCACCCTTCCAATTCAGCTCAAAGTACCTAAATAAAAACAAATCACTTTGGTGAGTGTTAAAATGTTCTCTGCTAGGACTGCAGCACCAAGACTTTGGGTGGGGTGGATTATGGTTAATGTTTTAAAAATTCAACAAGAATTATATTTATATAATCTTGTAGACTGGTGGATGGACAGACTAGGAAAGATGAAGATGTAAAAGCAGCTAGAAAAATTGAAAATTGATCAATTTAAAAAACAAGATTTTCCTGTTTTGAGCTTCCTAAACCATGAATCTTCATTCCTCTCAGCCAAATAGAAACTAAAAAGTAGTTTGTTTTTTCTGAATAAGCTCCACACTAGAGTCTTTTATAAGCAAGCTCACAGGAGGTGAGGAAATCTCATAACTAATCACAACAGACTTGAGAGTGACAGCATGTGCCCCTGGTCTGGAAGCACCTTGGCCTGGGAAGGGCTCTCAGGCAGACAATCCTCACACAACTGTCCTATTCAAAATATAGGTGCGGGGGCAGGGGGGCAAAAACAAAGAAAACTTGAGAGGCAAAAGGGAAAAAATGTCAACTGTCATAGGAAACTCCTAACTTAATCCATTTAGGACCCAAAAGTAGGGCCAGAAGGTGAAGGGCTGGAGAAGAGCGGGAACAAGCAATCACGGGGGCTTCAGGATGAGAAGGCCTAAGGAAGTAGCACCCTTAGCCTCCACATTCCAAGGATGGCGCCTCTTTCAGACATTCAGACTGCGACCTTCATGAGTGCCCTTGGACTTGTCATATCAGGTGATCAGACATACGGTTTTACAAACTTGGTGACTATCAACATGGGCAACTTAAGGAAAACGGAAGGACTCTTTCTGCTACCTGGGCAACTCTTCTTACTTCAATGACTCCTGGGTGGGCAGCAAGTCTGTGCCTCTGCTCTGGCTTGTCTGTAGGTTTGGCATCCCCCCTTAGCCATCTCAGACTTTGAAGCCTCCCCTTTGCTTTAACGATGACCCATCTCTACCACGTCCACCACACCCTATTTCACTCCTGCAAGGGGGAAATGCCCAAATCGGACAAGATCCGGGAAGTGTGAGGAAAAAGTAGAACTCATAGCTGGAGCAAGAGTATGACTTTTTGAAATTTCAGTAAGGAGGTCCTTTCTGCAGGGTGCACAGAGGGCACTTGCAGATGCTGGAATCTGACCACCGGTGCCTCTCACTTTGTGTTGAAACACAGAGAACCAGGAAGCAATCTTCCCTAAGGCAGTGGCATCAAGGCGGGCCTGACACGGCTACAAAAGAGCTTGGACAGAAACTCAAATAAGCTGCTTCCACCTTGACTCTGCCTTGACCATCCCCTCAATTCCAGAGCATCTTGTATATGTTCCTTCGTCCACATCTGACTGACCCACCGTCAACCACTGACAGTTCTTACCCCATTTTTGAAGAGGCTGTTTGGAGAGGTACTCTTTCCCACCCGACGATGGCCCTGCTCTTGACTTCAGTCCAGTTGCATCCAGTACAACTATACTGCTGGTCCTCTCCATCCTTCTAGGCCAGGCTCTGCTGGGACAATCTACACAAGCTACCTGTGAGTTAGGCATTTACTACTTTAACATGAAAAAAGCCTAGGGGAGACTTTCAGTTTTCATATGGTGGAGAACAGACATTTTTTCTCCTTTCCCCTCTCAGCAACAAGTAAGATGAGAAACAGAAACACACATGTATCACTGATGAAATATGTAGACCCTTCTGTTTGTAAAGCATAATATATAAAGACAGAATTTATCGCCCAGCCAGTGTGGCTCAGTGGCTGAACATCGACCCATGCACCAAGAGGTCACTGGTTTGATTCCCGGTCAGGACACATGCCAGGGTTGTGGGCCCGATCCCCAGTGGGGGGCATGCAGCAGGCGGCCAATGTTCTCTCTCATCGATGGTTCTATCTCTCTCTCCCTCTCCTTTCTTCTCTAAAAATCGATAAAGAAAAAAAAATTTTTTTTTAAAGACATAAATTATCTGGAAGATTCTGGCCTTTAAAGAGTGGAGAAAGGTAGAACTTAAGAACCTCCAGAGAGTGACATTACCAAGAAGCAAACTGATTTTGCACTTCACAACCTCTGAAAAGCTAAGGCTTTGAGGTACTAGTTGGGGTGAGACAATTGATGAAAATAGGAAGATTTGTTCAAACTCTACTGAATGAGTATTTGATCCTCACCCACAACTCAAACAAGATGATAAAAAACCCTTCCCTATATATATTTTTGGGAAAATAATGAAGCCTGCCCCCCACAAAAAAATTAGCATGGTGAGGGGTAGATCTACTATAAATATATTGAATGATGCAAACGTCCTCCTCAACTTAGCAGCAAAAATGCCAGCAGCTAGCCTTATACCCTTTAAGAAGCAGGTTGAAAGAGTCTTCTCTCCAGACATGAATGGCTCGAGAGAGAAGTCCAATAGAAATTGACATGTGAGTTCCCCATTGAAAAGCCAGCTGACTGCCATATACATTGCAGTGGAGCCAGTGGGTGACAAGCCTCTCCCAAGCTCACAGATTTTCTATTTAGCTGATTACTGCCTAACTCTTAAATAAGAACAGATAGTCAAGAACCAATAGACATTTGGAAAGTTTCCTGCATGAAAGGCAGAAACCAAAACCAAACCAAATCAAACCAACAAAAACAAACATAAAAGACCACTTGGAAAAAGTAGAGACAATGTAGGGAATAAATGCTTCAAAGGCAAAAAACAAAAAGCTAGAAACAACATCCTTAGATAAAGTACATGCCTGAAATAAAAACAGGATGCTACAGAACACAAATAATTAGAAAATAAGAATGAGCTCTTAGCAATTCAACATAAGAGAACTGAAATTAAAAAGTTGATAGAAAAGTTGGATGATAAAGTTGAGGAAGTCTCCCAGAAAGCAGAACAAAAATACAAAGATATGAGCAATAGAAGAGAAAAGATAAGAAAATTAGAAGCTTGATCTTGGAGGTCCAATATCCAACTAATAGGAGTTCCAGAAAGAGAAACTTGGATAGAAGATTTTATAAGAAGAAAAATTTCTTCTAACTGAAAGTCTTGAGTCCCTCAATTGAAAAGGTCTCCAAGTGCTCAGTGCAATGAATGAAAACCACACCAAGTCATACTCTATCAATTGCTACCGCCAAAAATCACTATGGGACAGATCATTGGAGCAAGTATCAGGACAAGATTAGATGTGCAATAGATTTACTGGGGGAAATGCCAGTGGAGAATAAAAGGATAGAGAGCAAGAGTAGGTAGGGAGAATCTTCAGACCACATTGCAGATCTGAAACCTGTGAAAGGAGAGAGGAAAGAAAGATTTGAATAGAAAAAGTTTCAGACAACAGCACCATTCTGCAAAGTCTCAGCCAGGCAAAAAGGCAGTCTCTGAGACAAAAATTGTTTGCTAGAGGTACCTCACATCAGGTAGGCATGGTCAGGACATAACACCCTCACCTTATTCAGTTACAGGCTGGAAGTTGTCTAAGGGAAGTATGACCTTTTTGTTCACATGGTGGGTCCAGAGGTGTGGCAGCTGGGCTGTCAGTCAACTACCCTTTCCATTACATATTGTCTTAACGGGACATCTAAGCAGTGCATCCCCATGACTGACAAATCCATTGCTTGCCATGCAAAGATCCAGTTCTCCATGTTTCCTATGGGCCTCTCTTCCTGAGGAGAAACAAGAGGGAAGTTAGTGGGAAGAACGATAGCCCCGTGCTGTCATTTGTCTTGAGATCACAACTGGTACTCATCCTTTCCCACCTGCATCATTCAATTTAAATGCCCCTCCCCCTCAGCTATTAATTCTGCATCTCCTGGCACTTACCTGGTGGTATGACCCAAACTTTCGTTTTATAGGAGTCTTAATAATCACACTCTTTTCAGGCAGAATTTGTTGCCCATGTCCATCCAAAGACTGAGCAAGGGGGTAGAAAGAGATGCCCATGAGGCTCACCTGGGACCCACACACATTTCCCCTTGACCCTACTGTGTGAAAGCAGCCCAACCTCCTTCTGTTCGTTAAGGTCAAATATCCCTGCCAAGGTGATGAATCCTCTTTCACCTGCTGCTCTTTAGCTATAAGGCACCCAAAATGCCCTAGTGGAAGCCATACTATATAGTTCAATGGGACCCTTTCAGTGTCTTCTGTCAAGAGTGCAACTCAGGTGGGTAGCAAGACCTGTAATCCCTCAGAGCCCAGAGTTACAGAGATAAGAAACACAAGGTTCCCCAGTGGGTCATAAATGGGTCCACTCCTGCTTCCACCCCTTGGGTCCCAAACCAATATATTCTCTCTATTGAGGATGCAGCACCATATAAAGGATCCAGTTTAATGTGCATAGTGCTTTGTGAAGGATGACAGCCTATCTGTTCAGAGTACTGTCTCCAAGCCAGAACTGCAGTTGTGCCTTAGTAACCATCCCAGTGCTTTACGATGCTGTCTCCTTCTAGACGGTGTGTGATATGAGCAGTGCATCCCATGGCCATGGGCCTATTCTCATGCCTTTTTTGGTATGAAGTGGATTCCCCGGTTGATACCATGTTGGGTGTGATTCCATGACTATAGATCAGGCATTCCGTGAGTCCCCGGACAGTGATGCTCGCTGAAGCTCTGTGGGCAAACCTATAGCTAGCACAGGTTATCTAACCCTGTGAGAACGAACTGCTGAGCCTTCCAAGACAGAAGGGGCACATTAGCTGACTTGCCACTAAGTAGTCAGCGGGAGATGAAAAAGTCTTATTTTCCTAGCAAATCCCAGAATTCCTGGGCTCTCTCTAGTCTGTTTATATTTTCCTTGAAAACCGGCTGGTTCGTTTATGAACTCATCTCTTTCTTATAGTCTTTTTATTTGCAGCTAAGTCCAACAAGCTCATACCGTCATCATTTTGTATGGAGATCTCTTGGCACAAATCCAAACATTTTAGGTGCATATTCTAACTTCAAAGTTACCAAATATTATAAAATAGTTAATCCCTACATAACACAGATGTCCATTTTCTTTTTGGCCTCCTATTTAGCTTTCTTGTGCCCACCACTGACTGAGTCCCTCAACCAATGCCACTTATGTTTTATTTTTCTTACGTCTATAATCCTGTTATTGATACCAACTGCTAATACCAATTAGATACTAATTTCTGATACCAAATATAGCATTATAGCACTGCCACAAAATGCTACAATGACAGACACTGAAAAACTCAGTGGCTTAAAATAACAATTTATTATCATTGATCTGTGAGTCAGCTGTGGGTTGGCGGATCTCAGCTGGGCTCAGCTGGGCAGCTCTGCTGATTTAGGTTGAACTTGGCTAGGACTGATTGGCTTTGCTCCATGTATTACTCCTCCTCCTCCTCACAGAACCAGTGGGCTAGTCATCAGCATACTCTGCTGCTTCTAGTGACAGAGCATGAGATAGCAAGTTGCCTCATGTGCCTGTAAGCCTGTATTTGCAGCCTATCTGCTAATATCCCATTAGCTAAAATAAAGTAAGTCGTGTGGCCAAGCCTAGAACTGAAGGGCAGGGGAGTACATGCCACCCACATAATTGGGGAGGAGGGGCAAGGGAAAACTATTTTTTTTTTTTTTTTTTAGCAATAAGCTAATGTACCACATATGCTATTGTGGAATTTTAGATCACCTCCAAAGTGGAAAAGTCACCAAGTACAAAGAATTGGGAATTAGAATGGCAGAACTTCTCAGAGCAATATCACAAGCTATAAGACAGTAAGGATGTTGTCCAAATTCTGAGTGACATGATTTTAAACCTGGAATTCCATATCCATCAAAACAGTCAGTCAATTATAAGGCTAGAATAAAGACATTTTGAGACATGCAGAGTCTCCGTTAATTTATCTGCCATACATACCTTTTCTCAGGAAGCTACTGGAGAACAAGATCCACCAAAAAAGGGACTAAACCAAGAAAGGGGAAGATGAGAAATTCACAAAACAGGAAAACAACACAGAAGTGGAATGAAGCAAATTTCTAGCATGAGAGGACATGGAGGTTCCACACTGTTGCATAGAGAACAAGACCCACCTGGAGTAGAGGAGTAGAGGGCTCATGGCTCTCTGCAGTGTGGGAATTTCACTGTGTGGAAAATATATATACAATGCTGTTGTGAGATAGAAAAACTCAAGTATAATACAATAAAAAACTAAGCAAATGGAAAAAAATCAGTTATTAACTCTGGAAAAAAATTTTTTAAAAGATGTATATGAGTCTGGCTGGTGTGGCTCAGTGGTTGAGCAACGACCCATGCACCAAGAGGTCACTGGTTCGATTCCCAGTCAGAACATGTGCCCAGGTTGTGGGCCCAAACCCCCATGGGGGCATGCAGGAGGCAGCCAATTGATGTTCTCTCTCATCGATGTTTCTCTCTCTCTCCCTCTCCCTTCCTCTCTCTCTAAAATCAATAGAGAAAAAAATTGTTTTTAAATAAAAGATGTATATAAAAAGAAATAGAGTCATAGTCTACTATGGTTCAGCTGTAAAAAATACTTCATATTATGACAGTCAAAAATTATACTGGGAGACTGAGAAGAAGAAAGTGAAATCCTTATCTACCATAATAAAATCAATAGATAATATCAACATTGATAGATCAAAATAAAGCAATATAATACATATTATTTAGTAATATGGAAGAAATATATTGACTCTGCAAAGTAGACTTAGAAAATATAAAGGGTGGGAAATGGAATTGCTATTTTACAAGTCCTTTATCAACATTTGACTCTTCTTTAAAAATTCTGTGCATATATTATTCTGATAATTTTTTAAAGGTCTAAGGAAAGTTAACACAATAACCCTGTATAATACTTTGGCAAGAACAAATTTCATCTGTCTTATCATTTACTGAATAAACACTTGTGCTTAGTTCTGGGCATCAAAATAATGATTAATATCACACAGTGTTTAGTGATTACAAAACAGGTTTGCATATATTTAGTCCTGTGATTTAATGCTCACCATTCCATGAGGTTGATACAGAAGCAAATGTACCATGATGCTAATGAATCTTAAGCTTCAGGACCCCTCAATGAATGGACCCCTTCCTAACTCCAGGAAGGAGCCGTAGCAATATGTTCACGTCACACGTTTTTGTAAATTACACAAAACACAGCCTGTAAGCTGGCTGTGTCTTTCCACTCAACTTCCAGTGCCTCTAATATGACCACGAGCATTATTTCTAAACAAACACATCTTGTACCCACCTTATTTGTACTCCCAATTTTGCATTCTTTTGTTTAAAAAGAGCTCTCCCATTTAGTATAAATTTCAGGCTCCATAAAACCTAAATTCGTCTCTGGATAAGGATTATCCATCCCATTTTACTAATTGATAAATGAGGTTAACTGGCTTTGCCCAAGTTTGCACATTTGGACTTAGACTCAGATATCTGAATATTCAAATCCATTTTCTTTCTGTTACTCCGTAATACATCTCTAGGTGGTAGGAGAAAAGATAATGGGTAGAAAGGAGAAAAACAAGCCGCCAGGGTTCGTGGGGTGGTGTTCTGGGTAACAGGTGACGGCGAAAGATACAAACGGAAAGGTCACTGAAGACAAAGCAGGACGACACGGTTTACCTCCAGCTGCCTGTGTCTAGCGGTTGGGGAGCCATTACACCAAAGTGCCTCCTGTGAGACACAAACCACTTGAAGAAGCAAGAGAAGGTCCCCGGGGCTCTGTCACTTCAACCTGGCCTCTGGGAAGAGCTCCCGGTATCTCTCTGGGAAGAGCCTGAGTCTGGCTGAGTCAGAGGTAGGAAATCAAAGACTCGTGGAGATGGGAAGACGTGGGGGACGGGCCTCACTCCTCAGGGAGAGGAGGCAGAGCACAGTGCGAGGCAGCACACGGGCTGGTAAGAGCATGGCTCCAACTTGGCTTCTCTGTGTGTGGAAAATGTGTAACTTTAAGCAAGTTATTTAATCCCTGTGCCTCAGTTTCTTTATTTGTAAACTAGGGATAGCAAACTGAGTCCATATTCCCTTACCGGCAACTCGAAATCCATCAACCTAAAATTATTTCAAAACTTACTGGGTGAGAAGAACTGATCCAAACTCATTTGGCAGCAAATCTAACCCAATTCATGTAAAGGTATTTATTTCACTTAATGTAAAAATTCATGTATCTCACCACAGACATAGTCATGTATTTGATTATGAAGCACAGTCCCATGGGAGTGTTTTCTACTATGAGCCATACACCTTTCTAAAAATCCAAAGAAGTTACAAACACATTTGCTCCTTTGGATAAAGGCCTGTGGATCTGAAGTGCCGATCCCAGTCTACTGTCAGGATTAAATGACAGTAGTTCCCCCTTATTCATGAGGGATGCAGTCCAAGACCCTCAGTGGATGGCTGAAATCTACGATAGTATCGAATCCTATATACTATGTTTGTCCTACATACAAACTAATGATCAAGTTTAATTTATAAATGAGGCCCAGAAAGATTTTAACAATACCTAAGAATAGAACAAGTATAACAATATACTGTAATAAAAGTTATGCAAACATCTTACTATACTGTACTCACCTTTCCATTTAAAGGAATCACTTTATGGCTTCTCTTTGTCATATCTGAATTCCCAGCATCACTATTCTTGTGCTTTGGGACTATTAAGTCAAATAAAAGTGACTTGAACACAAGCCCTGCGATACCACAACAGTCCCTCTAATGACCAAGATGGCAACAGCTACGTGACTAACAGGTGAGCAGTGTAGACACCAAGGAGACGCTGGACAAAGGGCTCATTCACATCACATGCTGATGTAGCAGGATGGCATGAGGTTTTATCACACTGCTCAGAATGCATGCAATTTAAAACTTATAAATGGTTTATTTCTGGAATTTCCCATTTAATATTTTTGGACTACAGTGGGTAACTGAAACTACAGAAAGTGAAACAACAGATAAGGGGGACTACTGTAGTAAAATAGGAAAGGTACTTTGAATAGTACTTGGCACAAGATCAGTGTTCTAGACAGGTTTTCTGTTATTATTTGCACCCTCTCTATAAGTATAATCCTGAGAGATGTTATCTGGCATTTATCTGACTCCTAGAGAGGAGAATTCACTTCTTTATGAGATACCTAGTCTAAATGCTGAATATTTCTAATATCGTATAAGCTGGAATTTCCCTTCCTCCAGTTTCCATTGTTAGATTTCAGTATAGCTTTTGCTATGTCTCCCCTGGGTCTTCTTTTCAGCACAATAAATTGCTCATTATATATGGTATGGGGCAAAGTTAGGTTTAAAGTTGTGAGTACGTGAAACAGAGTTTATGCTTGTATTATTATTAATTACTGTATTATTATTATTTGCTGTTACTGTTATTCCTCACCTGAGGATATTTTTCCATTGATTTTTAGATAGAGTGGAGGGGAGGGAAGAAAAGAGTGAGAGAGAGAAACACTGATGTAAGAGAGACACATCAGTTAGTTGTCTCCTAAACAACCCTGACCGGGGCTGGAGATCAAACCTGCAACCCAGGTATGCCCTTGACCGGGAATCAAACCCGAGACCTTGCGGTTTACCACTAACCACTGAACCAAACCAGCCAGGGCTAATTACTGTATTATTTTTTTCATACAAACAACTGTAAGCCTACGTTGCCCTGCCCTGCATTACTCCCAGACCAACCTGTTAGCTCTCCCCCTGCTGCACTCCAGTTTGCCAATATATCCTTTCAAATGCAGTTCCCAAAATATACCCAGAAGTCCATATGGATTCTGATCAGCTTACAGTACAGTTCACATTTTTCTGTACTTCAGACTGTGAAAAATCTGCATCTCAGTGTGAAAACAGAATGAGCTGAGAAGAGACTTGGAAAAACATAGTCAAGGCCATCAGAGTTTCATTAGAAAAACATACTAAAAAAATTCAATTTCAAAACAATTTTTTTTCTAGTTATCCTTAACTAAGATGGAAAACAGCAGCCTAGGCTGATCAAAATGCAAGAGTCAGTGTACAAGTAAGGTCGATGACGTTATGCTAATTTACTGTGAAACACTACAGACAGTCATGCTGGAGCCCATGTGAAGGTCACAGACTGTATCCCACAGTCCAAGAAAAGTGAATGATATTCCAACAGAGAAGAGCAGAGCTAAACAAAACTCTGACAAGTTATCAGCACGGATTTACCGTGAATTATGAGAAATAGGAGGGCACTGCTCCCTCTAATGAGCACAGCTAGACCCTTCCTCATCTCTGACCTTGACTGCCTCTGGTTAAAGAGATCTCAAGCAAATAAACCCACTGGAGAGGGAGAATCCATTTCCAGGGTGAGTAATGTGATCACTCACTCAAGCTGTGATGGAAACAGTGAGAAAAACGTTCTTCTCGTCCACTGGCCATCTCGGCCACCTGCAAAGTGTGCCTTAAATTATAGATTCCTTTGGAGTCTTGGTAAAGATTCTTAAGAGCTGGCTGGTGGGTACCTAGGGATTCATTATTCTAGTCTTTCTGCTCTGCATATGTTTAAAGTTTTCCATAATAAAATGTGTTGGAAAATCTTTAAGCAATGAGAACTTTGTAAAAGAAAGTTGACAGTCCAATGATTGAATCTGGCCTCCTTTCCCCCTACACTGAAGATATTATTAGCAGATACCACCACTAACAAATTGCTTGGGAAAATGTTGGTAATTTTTATGTGGATGTTACTATATTAGATCGTATAGTAGGTTACAGATCTAATAAGTGAACAGGGAAATAAGCTATTCAGACAGTTTTGACACTGAAAACTGTTCAAAGTTATGTTAGTGAATGAGGGCCATCAGGTTAATACCAGACTGAAGGCAAGGATGTCAGTAAGTTTGGGAATCTTTGTCTGGTTTTTCCTTTAGTCCACTGAGAACTGGATTTGTGATCATGGTCCTCAGACTCAGACCAAACCCAGTGCCTAGAAGCACACAAATAAAAGTGCAGTAAGGAAATTGATTAGATAAATAGACATCTGACCTAGTTCTGGTCAAATACATCTAGGAATTGACCTGCAATTTACCTTGGTTCAAGTAAACACTTGGAATGGGCTGCCAATGTTTTGTGTACTAACACTTGGCTGGAGGCAGAGCCTCCAGAGTACCAGGGCTCCTGAGCATCATTTCTCATCCTGGCCCTACCATTTACTCCAGCCACTGCTGTAGGCGATCAGTCCATGTAGGCTTGGACCAGCTCCACAAAGGTGTAATCTGACAGCACCTCAGTTCACAATATGGACCTTTAGATTTTGCTCCAGGGTTTCTCTGATACCAAGATCTATGATGCTTGTGTTAAGTGTCCTGGCAGTCACACATATACAGTCCAGAAGTGTTGAACAATTACTACTTTTGAGAATTCCTTTGGACAGGATGTTGTGAGTCAGTAGTTCTCAACCTTCCTAATGCCGCGACCCTTTAATACAGTTCTTTATGTTGTATGTGGGCGTACCTGCCTGTGGGCGGACCTGCCTGGAGACAGATAAAGGAGCGGTGTTTCAGTTCCTAAGACCATCGGAAATATGTGTTTTCTGATGATCTTAGGCGACCCCGGTGAAAGAGTTGTTTAACCCCCAAAGGGGTCGCTACCCACAGGTTGAGAACCACTGTTAAGTGGACAGAAATAAGGACCCCGTGGCTGGTGGTAAGCACAGAAACAGCAGCAATACAATTGGCTCTCACCAGGACGAGGTACAGGTGAAAGGGAGCAGCTTTGGGTTATATGGTAGCTGTGTACCTAAATAATATGGAGGCAGTGATAATGAAAACAAATGGAGAATTCATTGGTTTTTGTGAATTGGTTTGGAAATCTCAGGGGTGGGGGGTGTGAAAGATTGAGGTTAGCCAAGAATCAACTCAAGCAACTGTGAACTTTAGAAGACCTCGATGGCAGTATCTTAAAAACTTCATCTCCTATGGATGCTGGGAATACTGTCTCGAACTTTAAGTCAATGATTTAGTCAAAGGTGACAAAATCAAAAGAAGAGACAAAATGCAAAGCCTCAACAGATCTCCACCTCAAAGTTAGGCCTCCTAAAGGACAACTTTAAGATATTAAGACGTGGGGTAGAGTAAACAAGTTTGAGAATACTGAGTCACTAGATTGATTTTTTTTTTTTTTTTTTTTTTTTTTTTTTTTTAATCCTCACCCGAGGACATTTTTCCATTTTTTGTTCAGATAGAGCGGGAGGGAGAGAGAGGAAGGAGAGAGAGAGAAACATCGATGTGAAGGGACACATCGAGTGGCTGCCACCCACACGACCAACCAGGGCCGGGGACAAACTGCAACCGAGGTACGTGCCCTTAGCGGGAACCGAACCCGGGTCTCTCTGGACCGCAGGCCGACGCTCCAACCGCTGAGCCAAACCGGCCAGGGCTGATTTTAATCCTCTAAGCGAGCAGAACCAGCCTTCTTCTCCTTCCTGGAAGAGAACAACCTCACCAGCCAGGAGACCCCGAAAAGACCTCACCTGAACCTTGCCTTGTAGTGTGGTTCTTGTCCTCAAGATTCTCTCCTACCCTCCTACCTCCACACTCTGTCTCCAGGATAACCAAAGCTAGGTTTTGGCTCGAGCAGGAGGGAAAAACAGATCCCTGCTCCAGTAGGAAATAGTTTACTGAAAGAGTCAAAGGCCCTGGCTAATTGGTACAGGCAGGAACCTGAACATGCTAGTGGGAGTGGACCTTGAGGATGCTGGACCAGGGTTGGTGGGAGGATAGCAGAGAATTTTTGACATGACAGTTCTCTTCCTGAACTCTCTGGCAAGGACACCTAGAGAAATCCATTGCAAAGATGGTTTCTTGAGGCTTGAACAAAATAATGGCCAATAATAAATAAAGTTCAGTTGCTGGAACTTCACTGGCATAGAGCTCTGAGGAAGGAGTCAGGCAAGTGGAAATATTAGAATAGACATTTTTTTCTTTTGATTATTCATTTATGACAGATTACATAAAGTGTTCAGTAGGAATTAATAGGGACAAAATGTAATTTAAGTTTTCAAAAGTTTGTAGAAAACACACAGAGAGGCCACTTTACATAACTGAATTCCATCGGGCTCTTTGATTTTTGTCATCAACATGGAATGACTTGAACTGGAAAATAAAGCAAGGTTTGTCCTTGAACAGTGGTAACTAACTTTACAAATATTTTATTGTGCTAAAATATACATACATAAAATTTACCATTTTAACCTTTTGTGTTTTCCACTTAACCATTTTTAAGTGTACTTCAGTGGTCTTCTTGAACTACAATGTCTACTTACTTCGCCCAGTGAGACTGCCACTCTGCATGGTTTCCCCTCCCTGAATCAGCCTCAGAGCTACCTAAAAGCAGAAACGCTACACACAGACTTCCTTGTCTTGTTTTGTTTTCCTTTTCTCAGGGATCATAATCTTGTTTGACTCTTGTCCAACATTTGAAAACAATCATTTCCTATATTTTGTTTAGTTTTCTAGTTGCTTACATTCAACAGGTAATCCCAGACTGACTGACTCCCTCATGGCTCAGAGCAGTTCTCAGAAAGTCATTGTCATAATTCAGCTAGAGTGTCAGCTCAGGGACAGCACCCTGTTGTTAGGTGTCCAGAATACTGTATGTATGTTCTAAACAACAGCTGGTATATGGTGCCATGGCCCAGTGTCCAGCGACATTGGTCCAGAAAACATGAGCTGAAACTAGGATTGCCCCTCCCCACCAGAACTCCCATCCCACAATCTTAGATTCTGCTGAATTAATCTACTTTCAGGTAAAAGAATGTTTCCAACAAGGGAAAAGGCAGGGCTTCCAATGAACTTGAAGTATGACCACCAGCTGTTAACTTTGGCCTCCTCATGGCAGTAGACCAGCAAGCAAAGAAAGACGTTACTGTACTGGCAAGAGTAACTGACTCTGGTTACCACAAAGAGCTAAAGGTTGCTCTGAAATAATGTGTGCAGGGAGAAGTATGTCTGGAACACAGGAGATTCAGTGGGACATCAGATGATGATTCCATGGCTGCCATGATGAAATGGGCAATTGCAGCAATCATGGTCTTACACAGACAACCAAAGGCTCAGACCCCAAAGACATGAAGGTCTGAATCATCCATCAGAAAGCAACCTAAATCAGCCGAAAAACTGACTGAGGCTATGGGAAATCTAGAGCAGATAATAGGGATGAGAGATGATAAATATTAGTGATGGGCTTGGGACATGTTGCTGCAGCAGGGAATTAACTTTTACTAACCTTCCTATATTAAATCTTGGGTTTGGAGCTACTCTAAAGATGAATCTGGACAGGCTGGACTTCATGCAAAGTGTAAAAGTATCTAAGGAATACTAAGGTTGAACTCTATTGGAAACCTATTGCGTTTTCAAAACATGTCCTCAAATTCTTTAACGTGCCTTCCTTCAAAAGGTGAATCCTAATTCCCTTCCCTTTGAGTGTGGACTGAACTTAGTGACTCGCTCCTAAGGAAAAGATTGTGGTGGAAGTGACAGTGTGTGACTTCTGAGACCAGGTTATAAATGGCATTGTGATCGATCTCTCTCTCTCTTTCTCTCTCTCTCTCATCACTGACTCTGGGGAAAGCCAGCTGCCATGTCAAAAGGAAACTCAAGCCCTGGCTGGTTTGGCTCAGTGGCTAGAGCATCAGCCCACGGACCAATGAGTCACGGGTTTGATTCTGATCAAGGGCATGTACCTCAGCAGCGGTTTGTCCTTGGCCCTGGTGGGGTCATGCAGAAGGCAACCAGTTGATACGTCTCTCTCACATCAGTGTTTCTCCCCACCCTTCTCCCTCCCATTCAATCTGATGATAAATAAAAAAATATGCTTGGATGAAGATTAAAAAAAAAAAGAGGAAACTCAAGTAGCCCTACTGTGAGGCCTACGTTGTGGGGAGCTGAAGCCTCCTGCCAACACCATGCAATAACCCACCTTGGACATGGATCTTTCAGCCCTAATCAAACTTGCAGATAAATTGAGCCTTGGCTTAAAATATTGGCTATAATATCATGGGAGACCTCTGAGCCAGAATCACCCAGTTAAGTTGCTCCTGAATTCCTGACCCACAAAAATTGTGGATAATAATTTTTTGTTGTAAGACACTAAATTTGGGAGTAATCCATTATGCAGCAATAGATAATAACACAATACTTCTGCAACACTTTAGATATTCTTATTTGACTCCTGAATGTAGCCACTGCTGCAGGTGACCGTTTCTGCATAGGCTTTGGTCTACTGCACCCAGGTGTAATCTGAAGCATCCCACCGCAGCCCTCTACTTGCTACACTAGGAATTCTCTAAGGTGTGGGCACCTGCAAGAGGCCTTCCAGCATTCACATGAGGAGAAAGAAACCAATGGATAAATGCCTTCCCTTTCACCGCTCAGGTGTTAGGTTCTGGAATGGCTCTCGTAAAGACTTTTGAGAAGGTTCTGGTAGATTTGAGTACCAGTTGCTCAGTTATAACTAACAGTAATATATTTTTCTTTTTACCCTACTTTCTATTATAAACATTTTCAAACATACAGAGAAGTGGATAAAATTTTATAATCAAAACTCATATATCCACTGCCCAGATTGTATAAATAACATTTTACTCTTTATCACGTCTATTCATTTATCCCTCTATCCATCTACTAATCCATCTTTTTTTAAAATCCTTACTCAAGGATATTTTTCCACTGATTATCAGCTAAAGTGGGGGTGGGGGGCTTATGAGAGAGACACATCGATTGGTAGCCTCCCACTCAACCCGACCAGGGTCAGAGATGGAACTGCAACCAAGGTACACTCCCTTGACGGGAATTGAATCCGAGACTCTTTGATCTGAGAGCTGTCGCGCTAACTGCTGAGCCAAACCAGCCAGGGCCCATCTTATTTTTTTAGTTTTTTAAAAACTTATCTTTATTGTTGAATGTATCAGAGATGTCCTCTCTCTTTTCCCCCATTGACCCCCCTCCTCCCCAATCCCATCCCCCTCCTGCTTTCCCCACCCTATTGTTTGTGTCCACTGGTTATGCACGTATGCATAGAAGTTCTTTGGTTTATCTTTTCCTGCTCTCCCTCCCCCCTTCCCTTTGAGGTTCATCAGTCTAACAATCAATTTGTACTTTTTAATTCCTTCATCTTCTGCACCCACCCATCCCCAGCCCCCTCCCATCTGGCAAGCAACAAAAAGTTCTCTGTATCTACAAATCTGTTTCTGTTCTGCTTGCTCATTTTGTTTGTAGATTCAATTGTTGATAGATATGTATTTACTGCCATTTTATTGTTCATATTTCTATTCTTCTTCTTCAAAAAGACCCTTCAACTTTTTAAATAATACTGGTTTAGTGGTGATGAACTCCTTTATTTTTTTCCTTGTCTGGGAAACTATATATCCATACATTCTAAATGACAGCTTGCAAGATAAGAGTAATCTTAGTTATAGGTCATTGCTTTTCATCACTTTGAATATCTCTTGCCACTCCTTTCTGGCCTGCAAAATTTATTTTGAGAAATTGGCTGACAGTCTTATGGAAGCTCCTTTGTAGGTAGCTAACTACTTTTCCTTGCTGCTTTTAAGATTCTCTCTCTGTCTTTAACCTTTGGCATTTTGATGATGATGTGTCTTGGTGTGGGCCTCTTGGATTCATCTTGTTTGGGACTCTCAGTGCTTCCTGGACTTGTATGGCTGTTTCCTTCACCAAGTTAGGAAAGTTTTCTGTCATAATTTTTTCCAATAGGTTTTCAATTTCTTGCTTTCTCTCTTTTCCTTCTGGCACCCCCATGTGAATGTTGGTATGCTTGGAGTTGTCCCAGAGGCTCCTTACACTGACCTCATTTTTTTTTTTTATTCTTTTTTCTTTTTTCTGTTCTGATTGGGTGTTTTTTGCTTCCTTATATTCCAATTCGATGGTTTGCTTCTTGGCTTCACGAACTCTACTATTGATTCCCTGTAAAGTATTCTTTATTTCAGTTAGTGCATCCTTCGTTTCTGACTGGCCCTTTTTTGATGTTGTTGATGTTCTCACTAAGTTCCTTAGAGTTCTCCTTAAGTTCCTTGAAGGTCTCACTACATTCCTTGAGCATCCTTATAACCAGTATTTTGAACTCTGCATCTGATTGATTGCTTATCTCCATTTTGTTTAGTTCTTTTCCTGGAATTTTGTTCTGTTCTTTCACTTGGGACAAGTTTCTTTGTCTCTTCATTTTGGCTGCTTTCTTGTGTTTTTTTCTATGTATTAGGTAGAGTTGCTATTTTTAAATACATTTCAGTATAATTTGCAGACAACAGTACAATTCCTTCAGCATGTATATCATTAACTAGAATTCAATATCTGTTTAGAATTTTTTTCTTTTAAGGCACAAATCTGAAGTGTACCATTCAATAGGTTTTGAAAAATAAATGTACTGGGGTAACCCCAACCCCCTGAAGACATAGAGCATTTTTCTCATGACTGTTTTCTGTCAATTCCCATTTACACACACACACACACACACACACACACACACACACACACACACCGTTTTAATTTTTCTTCACTGTAGATTAGTTTTGCCTGTTCTAGAACTTCATAGAAATGGAACCA
Organism: Molossus molossus; assembly: GCF_014108415.1. Lineage (NCBI taxonomy): Eukaryota > Metazoa > Chordata > Mammalia > Chiroptera > Molossidae > Molossus > Molossus molossus. Next base: position 52,056,218 of record NW_023425366.1, on the reverse strand, counting down.
TAGAGTACTCTTTAGTGTAAGGCTTCTTTCATCCAACATGTTTAATATTTATCCATATTGTTGTATAAATTGTCTTCCTCTTTACTGTTGGGCAGTACTCCACTGCACGAACATGCCACAGTTTGCTTATGTAGTCTTCTGTTAATAAGATGTTTCTAGTTTTGCACTATCGTGACAAATGGTGCTGTGAACATTCTTATACAAGTTTGTGTGCCTATACCTCCATTGGGTAAGTATGTAGAAATGAAATCGCTGGGTGATAGAGACATGAGTTCAGTTTTATAAGAAACTACCAGACCTTTCCAAAGTGATTGTATCATTTTCTGCTCCTACCAACAATTTAGGATACCTCCAGTTGTTTCACATCCTCACCAATGTTTGTTGCTACCAGTCTTTGTAATTTATAGCCATTCTAGTAGACATCCAGATTTTAATTTGAATTCCCCTAATAATGAGTGATACTGAGCGCTTTTTATGTGCTTATTGCTCATTTGCTTATTGACAGCACATTCTTCTCTTGGCTTTGGGCCTTCCCTGTTGCACACTCCTATTCCTCACTCCTGGTATCTAGTATCATTTCTCGAATAAACTACCTGTTTATGACCCTTTGTCTTGTCTTTAATTTAGGGATATCCAGTCTAAGATATCAGGAAAGGCTGAAGATCTTACATGGTACAATTCCCTCTCCATTGACACTCCTGTAAAAACAGCAAAGGGGATGTGTCTCTGGTCTGGTGAAACCTCACCCTCATAGGTATGCTTCCAAGTGATTCTTGGCAGGGGGAGGGGGCACGAATCCAGAAAAATGCACCTCTGACTAGGAGTGTTCTATATTGAACACTGCAGATAAGTTTCTATATCCTTCACAATGAAAGAAAGCTGTCTTTTTTTTTTTAATTAATTTTTTTTTTATTACAGATGTCCCTCCTTTTTCCCCCATTGACACCCTCCTCCCAACTCCCCTCCCCTTCACCACACTGTTGTATTTGTCCATTGGTTATGCATATTTATACACACACACACACACACACACACACACATATATTCTTTTTTTATCTGTTCCCACCACCACCACCACCCTTCTCTCTGAGGTTTGTCAGTCTGTTCCCTACTTCCATGTCTCTTCTGGAACTATTTTGTTCATCAGCTTGTTTATTATATTCCACAGATAAATGAGATCATGTGATACTTGTCTTTTTCTGACTGGCTTATTTTTCCTAGCATAATGCTCTCCAAGTCCCTCCATGTCATCTCAAAGGATAAGATATCTTTCTAACAGCTGCACAGTATTCCATTGTGTATATGTACTACAGCTTTTTTATCCACTCATCTATTGATGGACACTTGGGCTGTTTCAAGATTTTAGCTATTGTAAATAGTGCTGCTATGAACATAGTGGTACATTTATTCTTCCTAATTGATGTTTCAGGCTTCTTAGGATATATTCTGAGAAGTGGGATCACTGGGCTAAATAGTTCCATTTTTAACTTTTTGAGGAAACACCATATTGTTTCCCACAGTGGCTGCACCAGTCTGCATTCCCACCAGCAGTGTACTGGAGTCCCCTTTTCTCCACACCCTCGCCAGTCATGTCACTTTACTTTTCTTATAGTACTTGATACTACTTAAAATGACATCTCTTGATTTGGCAGAATGACAAGTTTGAAGGACAAAACATCTGTCATTTAATAACTAAAAGATATTGTGAAATAACAAAAAGCCGTTAAATATGTTTAATAATTCACTTCTATTGTATCAGTTTTGAACCATTTTCAAATCCTCACTCCCTTGGCCATCCTCCCATATGAATGGTGCTCAAAGTTCAGAATGTATTATATCTACTGGCAAACAGTTTATGAGCAGACTCCTGGACCCTGTCCTTGGATTCTGATTTGGCAAGTCTAGCTAGAAGCACTCCAAGTGATTCTGACGTCAGTGATCCATGAACACCTTTGGAGAGGCTCTGACCCCTGGTATTGTACCTGTCTCTGCCTCTGCTCTCTGAGTGCACAGAAAATTCCCAGGCAGAGGTGGGTTTAAGCTAAGCATCCAGGAGAAGCCTTGAGGGCAGCTATATCATGGGTTGGCCACCATCAGAGTCTACCCTACGTAATGTAACTTAATAAAGACCCCCCAGCCCCGGGAATGAGGTGCAAGGTCACTATCAGTGACAGGAGTGAGCATGATTGAAACTAAGCTAAGGATAAGACTCTTTCGTTTGCCTTTACAAAGTGTTTAAATATTTAACTGCCTTGCCGTCCTTTCTGATGCACTGGTCAAAGTCTCCAGGGCTTCTTCCTTGTTCACTATACAAACAACAACAGTAGTAATAACCCCTTATATTTTGTAGTGGGATGAGAGAATCAGAATTTCAGAACCAGGAGAAATCATTGAGACTGCCTCATTCAACCCCAGAGAGGTGAAAAGCAGATGATGGCCCAGCTGGTGTGGCTCAGTGGAATGAGCATTGGCCCATGGACTGAGAGGACCCGGTTTGATTCCTGGTCAGAGGACATGCCCGGGTTTCGGTTCAATCCCCAGTAGGGGGTGTGCAGGAGACAGCCAATTAATGTTTCTCTCTCACATCAATGTTTCTATCTCTCTTCCTTCTTCTCTCTCTAAAAAAATCAATAAAAACATATTTTTAAAAATAACATCAGAAAAAGAAATGCAGACAATGTGGTGTCAGGACAGAGTCCTGACCCTCAGTCAAGGGTTTTCCACTAGAATTTTACAATATCATTTCATGGCTTTTAATTAATCTGTCTTATCTGTACCCCTGCCTTAGAACAAAACTCAAAATGCTCCCAGAAGACAAATAAATCACAAGCAACCTACCAAAGCACACTCTGTCCAATATGTATGGTGGTCTGTGGTCTGGCAATTGCCTGGGGCCGGCCCTGCACAGGCAACTCTCACCATCGGTGTAGCTAACACACTCACCTCCTGGAGCAAATCCCCCTCCTCTATACTGAAACTACTGTCCTGAGTAATCACAAATTGAAGTGAATAATAATGATGACTAGAAAAAAATTGCTAATGGTAAAGTTTTCTTTTGTTAAACTCTGTGCCTATAATTTTGCCAGTAAAACAAAAAGTAAAAAATAAAAAATAAGGTGCTTCAATACAAACATGTCAAAATAGTGACTGATACTATTTTCATTCCATTTATGTATTTTTAAAGGGAAAAAACTTAGACCTACATATTGGTTTATCACAAAAGTGAATATTACAATTAAATAACAAGAATGGCAATAAAAACTAATAAACTTCAATTTTAAGATTATTCAAATCAGCAATGTATTTCTTGTATGAATTAAATTTGCCCTTACCAAACAAAAATATTACCTTTCACAGTTTCACTACTTTAAATTTTAAACACAAACACTCCAGTAATCACATAGACAATAGAACTGAAGTAAGTAAAGTTCTGTTTCTTCATCTTTGCATTTTGTGCTGTATGTTTATTTGGACTCCATTGTATAAATGCAGGAATATGTGAACCCCAGGGGCTGGAGGCACAAACAAACTGAAAGCAAGCTGGGACAACATCAATCTGCAACAAATTTATTCTCCAAAGAATGTATGCAGTGGAGTCAATGGGAGGAACTGGGGGGGGGGGGAGGGAGGCAGGAGGACAACTGTATAACTAGGTATTCTCTTAACTTCCATTTAAAATACATCTACTAAGAAATAACTGATACAACTATGTAAATTTGAAGGTTATATATATATTAATAAAATTCAACAGTGACTTCAGCACTTCTTTGGAACTTAGACCAACAAAAGATGACTTGGGGACAGTATTTTATCATTGATATTGTTTAGAATTACCAGAGCATGATGGTAATTGAAAGTAGACTATGTTGCCCTGGCTGGTTTGGTCAGCGGTTAGAGCGTGAGCCTGGGGACCAGTGAGTCGCGGGTTTGATTCCAGTCAAGGGCACAAACCTCAGTTGCGGTGCGTCCCAGGCCCTGGTTGGGTCGCACGGGAGGCAGTCAGTCGATGTGGCTCTATCACATTGATGTTTCTCTGTCTCTCTCTTTCTCCTTCCCTCCCACTCTATCTGTGAAAATGGGAAAATATCCTCAGGTGAGGAATTAAAAAAAAAAAAATCAGACAATGTTTTAGGGCATCTACAAAGAACCTATAACTAATTTCATACTTAATAGTGAAAGACTGAGTAACCCCTAGGATGGCGAACAAGGCGAGGATGCCTTCTCTCATCACTTCTATTCAACATTGTACTGGAAGTTCTAACCATTGCAAAAAGAAAGCATGAAAAAGAAAGAAAAGGCATAGTTACTGGACAGGAGAAAAACTATCTATTCTTCACAGATAACATTATTGTAGAGAAAATACTGGATCTGTGCCCCCCCCCACACACACACACACGCACGCACAAAATGCTACTAGAACTAATAAGTTGAATTTAGCAAGGTCATAGGATACAAGGTTACTATATAAACTCAATTGTATTTCTATATACCAGCAATGAACATTTTGAAAATGAAATAAAAAATACAATTCCATTTATAATGCTATAAAAAAAAAATGACATACTTTAGGATAACAAAGCATGTGCAAAACGTGTGCACAGGTTTTGTTTTGTTTTTTTTTATCTTTTTTTTTTATCCTTACCCAAGGACATTTTTACATTGTTTATTCAGATAGAGCAGAAGGGAGATAGAGGAAGAGAGAGAGAAAAAAACGTCGACGTGAAAGGGACACATCAAGTGGCTGCCACCTGCAAGACTCAACCAGGGCCGGGGACAAACTGCAGCCAAGGGACATGCCCTTAGTGGGAACCAAACCCAGGTCTTTCTGGACCGTAGGCCAACGCTCCAGCCGCTGAGCCAAACTGGCCAGGGTTGCATGCACAGGATTTTACTTGACAAGCTGATCTAAACTTTTTATGGAAAGGAAAATGACCTAGAATAACCAAAGTTTTTTTTTAGGACTTACTTTCTATAAAACTATATTAATCAAGACTGTAATAATAGCAAAAGGATAGACATGTAGATAAATAAGACAGAGATAGTCCAGAAATAGACCCACAAATATATGGTTAAGTGACTTTCAGCAAAGGTACAGGGGCATTTCAATGGAGAAAAAGGAGACTTCAACAATTGGTGCTGGAACAAAATTATGCATTTTGAGAAATATAAGTATTGACCCTTACTTCATAGTACACTCAAATAATTAACAAAATATATAATAGACAACATGTAAAAGTGAAAACTATAAAACTCCTAGAAGAAAATCCTATGAAAAAAATCTTCACAACTTTGGTATAAGCAAATATTTCTTAGATAGGGCATAAAAACCATAAACCATTACAGATTTACTTGGTAAGTTGGGCTTTTACAAAATTAATATTTCTGCTCATCAAAGAACACTATTAGGAAAATGAAGCCATTGAATAGAAGAAAATATCTGCAATACATACATCTGACAAAGGACTTGTATGCAGAATCTGTAAAGAATGAATACAACTGAAACATAAAGACAGAAACCAATAAAATATAGACAAAATATTTTTTTCCCTCACTCTAGGACATTTTGCATTTATCTTCAGACAGAGCAGGAGGGAGAGAGGGAGGAAGAGAGAGTGAGAAACACTGATGTGAGAGAGACACATCAAGTGGTTGCCACCCACGTGACCCCAACTGGACTGGGGACAAACTGCAACCGAGGTACATGCCCTTAGTGGGAACCGAACCTGGGACTCTCTGGTCCACAGGCTGACACTCTGATCATTGAGCCAAACTGACCAGGGCTAGGCAAAATATTTTGAAAACACTCTTTACACCCAGCCATTGTGGCTCAGTGGTTGAGTGTTAACCTATGCACCAAGAGATCTATGGTTCAATTCCCAGTCAGGGCACATGCCCAGGTTTTGGGTTCAGTCTCCAGTAAGGGGCATGCAGGAGACAGCTGATGGGTGTTTCTATCTCTCTTCCTCTTCCTTCCTCTCTCTCTAAAAATCAATTTTAGAAACATATTAAAAAGACGCTTCACAAAATGAATAACCAATAAACACATGGACAGTCTTCAAGATTATTGGTCGTTAGGAAAATGCAAATGAAAACAAGAATGAGATACCACTTCACTTCCACTAGGATGCCCTAAATGAAAAAGACAGAACAACTATGTATCACGAAGGATATGAACACCTAAAATTCTCATACACTGCCACAGAAGAGTATAAAGTGTTCCTGCTACTTTGGAAAACATTTGGGCAGTTTCTCATAAATTTAAACATATACTTACCATATTAGGCTACTGGATTTTATTTCAAGTATTTATCCAAAAGAAATTAAAACATATATCCACACAAAGACTTATACACAAATGTGTGTGTGTGTGTATGTGTGTGTGTCCAGAAACAACCTGAATATTCATCAGCAGGGGAATGGATAAACAAATTGTGGTTTATCTATATAATGGAACAAAACTGAGCAATAAAAAGGGAGAATCCACTAATACATTCAACAACGTGGGTGAATCTCAAAGCATTATTATAAATAAAAGAAGCCCAACACATTCCATTTACTATATGAAATTCTAGAAAATGCAAACTTTTCTATAGTAGCAGAAAGCGAATCACTGGTTGCCAAGGAGTGGGAAGAAGGGGAGACTAATTGAACAGGATATAAAACTTTGGGGGTGTGGGCCCTGGCCGGTTTGGCTCAGTGGTTAAAGCGTCGGCCTGCGGTCCTGAGAGACCCAGGTTCGGTTCCCGCTAAGGGCATGTACCTCGGTTGCAGTTTGTCCCCGGCTCTGGTCAGTCGCAGCCACTCGATGTGTTCCTTTCACATCGATCGATGTTTCTCTCTCTCTCTCTCTCTGGTCCTCTCTCTCCCTCCCACTCTACCTGAACAAAAAATGGAAAAATGTCCTCGGGTGAGGATTAAAAAACAAACAAACAAACAAACAAACAAACAAAACTTTGGGGGTGTGGAAATATTCTGTATCTGGACTGAGGTGGGGCTTACATGGCTCTACACATTTTTCAAAAACCATCCAAAAGTACATTTAAAACTGAAGCATTTTGTTATATATAAATTGTATTGTACATTTTGTTTTTCAAAAAGCAAATCTCTAAATGCTCAACTAGCCGCCCATTGTCACCTAGGGTGAAAGGTTGTAAAGGCAGCATCTCTTTCACTGAGGGCCTTCCAGGAAAATAAGTACTTGACTCCCAGGCAGTCATGTGGTCTCTTACTGTGCTGGAGAGAACCAGCCCCATGTGAACCCCAAAATGAGGCTTGGACCAGAGGCAGGCATAAAGCCAGCTCTGTGCTCTCCCACCCCACCCTGGGATCCCACTAAGCTTTCTAGGGGAATGAAGGGTACTTCTTCCTCAGAAGAAAGCTCAGTTGGTCTCAGGAGGTGACCACCAGGCTTCCAAACTAGAAGGGAAGAAGGGTGCAAGGGAGAGAAGACACCCTCTATAAATCACTCAGGAGCAATAACCATCACTTACTGATGACTCACTCTGTGCCATTTGGAGTCCTACCTCACTCAATCCTTATCATATACCCCTAAGCATAACTCCTGCTCTGCCAGTTTAGAGAGGAACTTTAGAGTTAGTATATGGCAGAGCTGCACCGAGGCACGTGAGGTCAGAGCCCATACTCTTAACCTCAACGCTGTCTCTACTGGTGAACTAGCTCTGCTCCTGATGCTCATGCCCATCCCTCCTCTCCTCACCCTGCCTGAGGCACACGCAGCTGGGGACAGGCTCAGAGGACAGTGCTCAGAGCAAAGAGGACCCAGGCCCAGGACGCACAGTCCTGTTCTCTCTGCTCCAGCTACATCAAGAGCACCCAAAGTTCAGAATCCTATTAAGTTATTTTCTCAATAATTCAAACACAGAAATACTTTTAAGAGACATGCAGCATTCTGTCTATTCCATGAGCTACAAATATGTAATTTATGGGGAAAATGGGAACTCAGTGTCACATTCAAACTGAGAACTATTTGAAGAAAGGGGGAAACTATCCCATCGTATTGAGTCATGGGGGAAAATAACTACAGTATATCATGGTAGTAAATAGGAATGTAAAAATAGCTTATGTTTGGAAGTTCGCATTCAATGTTAATGTGGCCTTGAGGTTAGTTCAAGTATTTTTCATTAAGCATTTTCATGTTTACAACCTGATAAGTTCCCCCCACATTAAGCCAAGGTCAAATAATTTTAGATGCCAACTTGAAAAAAACCTCAAGATCAATGTGCTCAACTCCCTTTGAAAAGAAGAAACATAAGAGAAGTGTTCTTTGAAAACAAACTATCACGCCACATAGGTCATTAGTCACTAAAGAACAAGATCCTTGAGGGTGGGGCCTGTGGCTGATTTTCCTTTTTGTCTTTTTCTTTTCTTTTAATTTTTATTGACTTTATTGGGTGACATTGGTTAATAAAGTTATGTAGGTTTCGGGTGTAGAATTCTATAATACTTCATCTGTATTGATTTCTCTTTGGCTTGCTCACAGCATGAAGTTCAGTGCAGGGTGAACACCTCATTTTTATTTGCTGGACAACCCCCCCCCCCCCCCCACTACAAGGCAGCAATCTCGTTATTTTGAAAACTGCCCTCCACCACTCCAACATCAAGGTCAAGTGAGAGCAGCCAAACCTGGCATCCTGACCACACAGGTGAGAAAGCCAGCCAAGCTGGGTCTCTCTGAGTCCTTTGCCCGGATTTTTAAAATTTAAACTAAAGAAAGAGAACCCAACTGGGAACGTGTGTTCCAGCTGAGCGGGGACAGTCGGAGAGAAAGAGCCCCGCAGCTTTCCCTCTCTGCAGCCACCAACCTCATGCCCTCCAGGGGTTTGAATACACGTGGGATCACAAATCCCAGACAAGGCACTACTGGTCGACCAGGACCTGTGGTCTACTTTCATTCTTCTCAAATCCAAGCTGAAGTTGCAAAATCAAAGAACTCTCAGCTACCATTTATAAACAATTAGCCCTACTTTCCAGCTGCTATTCTGTCTCAGGTACCCTACCAGGTATTTGACATACTTCATCTCAGTTAATCCTTACAACAACCTTATGGAGGCAGGTGCTATGTATTATTATCCCCATTTTACAGATGAGAAACAAAACCAATCAAAACTGGAAGCTTGATTTGTTGAGATCTTAAGTAACTTGGCCACTTGCACACCATCACTAGCTTTTCCCATTACTGCAGGCAACCTCTGAAGCTGGTGTGGCATGTCTGACCACCAGGGTCAGGTCACTGCTTGGGTCTAGATCTGGACTCATTCCTAACCATTCTCACGTAGGTATGAACTAAACATAAATAAAGAAATCTAAACTAAAAGCCTGGTACAAATGTTCCCACATTTTAAAAAATGGAGCCAGCGAGTGGGAAGCTGAGCAGGTACCTGGAGTCTGCCCAGCAAGCCCACCACACGGGAAGTTTCATCTACACACAGATATTGACCTGCCATGGGCACCAGCTGAGGGTAGAATTAGGAAAGAGCCTCCAATTTCTATGAAGTGCCTTTTAAAAAATATGTTTTCTATTGTGGTAAAATATACATAAAACTTACCATTTTACCCCCTTTGAAGTGTACACTTCAGTGGCATTAAGTACATTCATATTATGCAACGGTCATCACCACCCAGCTCGACCTTTTCGTGTTCCCAACCTGAAATGCTGTCCCCATCAAACATTCCCTCCTCCCCTCCACAGCCCCCCACCCCGGCCCCTGGCAGCCGCCCTTCTACTCTCTGTCTTGATAAATTTGACTAACCTGGGGACCTCATTCAAAGCAGAGTATATGCTTTTAATCTTCAACCCCCTCCAACTATTTCCTGTGACCTACTATTTGCTCAACACTGTGCTAGGCTTTATGGGGGGGAACATATAAAATATGAGATTTGATACCTGATGCTGAGATCATTATAGTTGAGCTATGAAGACAAGGCTAGCTTCTAAGAAACAATATGTATAATACATATGCGTATGATACTGACTTGAAGGACGGGAAATTTAGATGAGAGATCCTTGTAAACTGGTATAGTCTAAGAAGTCTTCATAAAAGAACTGAGAATGAGGTTTGGTTTGGGCAGACAGGAAGATTCTGGATTAACTAAATAACTCACAAATCCAAGCAGGCCAGATCATCCCAAGTAGACCCAGCCAAAACCAATGGGCCACAGCATTCCAATCTTGTTTCTGAGGACAGGATGATAAACACTAGATCTGTGGGTCAGACTACTGCTTGTACCCCCAAGTCACACACACAATGGTTTCCTCTTCTCCTATTGCAAAAGACACAAAAGAAAACCAAAAGTTTTCTATTGTTCTTGTTATTCTTTATGATTATCTTAGAAAATAGCCAAACCAGTTCTTTTGGACAAGTATTTTTTTTTTTCCTTTGGCAAAAGAAGTTAGTAAAAACCTCCAAAGCTTATGTGGAATCTCTGACCACCAGAGTCAGGTCACATCAATCCTGACCACAACTGGGGTCACAGACTCCCGGAGCTGTGGTGAGTGAGATAAGCCTCCAGATGCTCACTCTAACCAGTCATTCTGGTCATTCTGGCCCTTTAAACAAGCAGTATGAAATACTTCCCCCACCCACACCCCTGCCAGCACTTTGAGCAAGTGGCCAATGCAGCAGCACCTGGCAAAGCTGTCTGTGCAGAGTCGCTCCCACATCTCTTCCGATGTCTCCTCCTCCTGGGTCCGCTTTCCCAGCAGAAGCCTCAGCTAGGGGTCCTGGTGGGTGAGTTAGAACAGGAAGGCCTGCAGCGCTGTCACTCATATTGCCTTGTCTTTTCTGTTCTTCCTTTTTTTCACCTTTTCTCTTTCTTCCCTTCAAGATGTGGTAGTTTAAAAAAAAAAAAAATGTGGTCTCTACTTTTAGACATAAATATTCGTTGGTGTCCCACAGCATGTAGGTTTAAATCTGACTGTCCTTTCAACTGTATGCATGTTAACAGAAATTGCAAATGTGGGGCTAAGAGAAGCATCCAGGAAGTGCACTACGGCCTTTAGGGGCATTTTACAATCCTAGGAGAAGGAAAACGTGAAGTGACAGCAAGTGGGCCCTGCCTAGATAACCTGTAAGCCCCCACAACCACAGGCGTACAGCAGCTTATGGTGAACAGAAGCACGAAAACCACAACGAAATAATGGATTCTGAAAGAAGATTGAAATTCTGAGATAAATTCTTATACTATTTCTTCCTAAGAGTTCTGAGAAACAGAAACCAATGTCTAATGCCTCTCTGAGAATCCCATATGAAGGGAGACATTTCTCTCTGCGACCTGTGTTTCCCTCTCCTTCCAGTGGCCTGGAAAAGGTCACCCAGGAGCACTACTCTCTCGAGCTGAATACCACAGGGCTGGTGCCCTTTGCAGAAGCTCTGCCTCCTCGGGGACACCACAGCCAGCAAAAGACATCAGGGAGACTTGACAACTACAAACCACATTGGAGTTACTCACTCTCAATTCCATCATCCATCCATTTTGTTGTTTGTTACTTCCTGCTACAAACTAAACAGGTTGAATCTTTAAAATATCTCAGTTCTGCCCTGGCTGGTTTTTCTCAGTGGTTAGAGCATTGGCCTGCAGACCACAAGTCTTGGGTTTGATTCTGGTCAATGGTACCCACCTCAGTTGCAGTTTGGTCCCTGGCCCTGGTCAGGGTTGAATGGGAGGCAGCCAATCAATGTGTCTCTCTCACAACAATGTTTCTCTCTTTCTCTCCCTCCCACTCTATTTGAAGATAAATGGAAAAATATACTCAAGTAAGGATTAAAAAAATAATAAATCTCAGTTCTAGCCCACAACACTGCAAAAGTCCCCCATACATCCCTGAAGTGGTATATGTAAAATATAAATCTCACTATATAACACTCTTGCTTAAAATTACCTCCAGTATAAACTCCAAGCTCAGCTATGCTTCAAGCAAAAAGACTTGCATTTATATATAATTATAGTGAAGATGTCAAGTTTCAAAGATAAGTTTTTAAAATTTCTAAGTCTCCAAGCCAAAAGTCAACCAACAAAATGAACATGAAGTCTATGTTAACATTTTTCTAACATTATATAACAGAAAATGATAAAGTTTGAAAATGAGGAAGTTGGATCTGAAAAAGCCTAGAGGTAAGGATTAAAAACAGTTCACCAGGTGGGAATAAGTTTTGTTACAATCATAATTATAAGTTTAAAATAAAGACATTATTTAAAGACACAAAATTATTGCCCTGGCCAGTTTGGCTCAGGAGTTACAGCACTGGCCCATAGACCAGAGTCATGGGTTCAATCCCTGGCCCCAGTTGGGGTCAAGGGGGAGGCAACCAATCGATGTGTCTCTCACATCAATGTTTCTCTCTCTCTCTCCCCCCCTCCCTACCACTCTATCTAAAAAAGTCAATAGAAAAATATCCTTGAGTGAGGATTAAAATAATTAATAAAAAATTTTTTTAAAGCCTTGGCCAGTTTGGCTCAGCGGTTAGAATGACAACCCAAGGACCAATGACGCAGGATTTGATTCCAGTCAAGGACACATACCTCGGTTGCGGTTTATCCGAGGCCCTGGTCGGGTTGTGCAGGAGGCAACCAGTCGATGTGTCTCTCGCATCAATGTTTCTCTCATCAACGTAACAAAAGTTATTCTCTCTCTCTCTCCCCATTTTTCTTCCTCCCTCCCACTCTATCTGATGATAAACAGAAAAATATCCTTGGGTGAGGATTAAAAAATAAATAAATAAATAAATAAATAACTGACTGACTGACTGACACACAATTATGTATAGTTTTTTAAAAGCCTCTATTTTAGCATACATTTTTTTCCATAACTCCCTGTTCCCCCAGTCCTGCTTCCTGTGATCACCTCTCAAACTACCTGCATTCTAGTTCTTGACTTAGTCACTATATTGTAGGGAACCCAACCTAAGAAAATAGGTACCAGAGTGGCCCTAGAAAGTAGAAGCTTAGAACCTCTGAACCTCCAAACCTCAGGATGGAATTCTGGACCTGTATTACCTACCCATCAGATGGTAACAAGGATCCCACTTCTAGTTGTAGGTGGAGTGATGATAACCCTTGGTGTGCTGTGACGGTAGGATTAAGATTCTCACCTGTGATGGATTAAGATAAGAAGTAGATGAGAGCAGAAACATCGGTTTATTCGGTAGCTTGACTGATCCTATAAAAATACACAGGTGGCCCTTAAGCAACACGGGTTTGAACTATGTGGGTCCACTTATATGTGGGTTTTTTCAATAAAGATACAGTTGGCAGGTTTTGCACCTGCAGATTCCAACAACTGTGGATGCAGAGGGACAAATGTATGCGTTGTTCTATACCATTTTATGTAAGGGACTTCAACATCATGGATTTGGAAAAAAATCCCCCATGAATACTAAGGGATGACTGTAGTTAAGTTTTGGAGTGTCCAAAGTTATATGAAGGTTTTTGACTGTGTGCTGGTTGGCACCCCTGACCCCCACATTGTTCAAGGCTCAGATGTACTACCAGTAGCAGCTAGCCTGGCAGACTTATAGAATAGCCTATTACAATTTCAGGTAATGCCCTGGCCATTTTTGCTCAGTGGTTAGAGCACTGGCCCATGGACCAAAGGGTCACAAGTTTGATTCCCAGTCAAGGGCACGTACCTGGGTTGCACATTTGATCCCCGGCACCTGCAGGGGTTGTGCAGGAGGCAATCAATCGATTTGTCTCTCTCACATCGATATTTTTTTCTCTCTCTCTCCCCCTCCCTCCTTCTACTCCATCTAAAAAATCAATAGAAAAATATCCTTGAATAGGATTGATAAAAAATAAATAAATAAAATTTCAGCTAAGGTGTCATTTCGGGAATAACATTCTATAGGAAGGGATGCTGTCCTCCAGGGTATATTGTCTCCATTAATCAATCATTTGTGGATCTGTGTCCCCAATAACTAGAATACCTGGATCCTCAACACTGTATAATCTTTTCAAGCAATGCAAAACCCAGATCCATATTGTGTCTATTAATAATGGGTATTAAAAGTTGCTCAGTCACACCCTTCTTCTCCTAATCCTCAGCTCCTTAAACTACCTTCCAACTTTCCTCTATGTCAGCTAAGCTGGAAGCATCTGTTAATCACTGTTCTCATCCCCCCAAAAGAGCAATTCAGAGGCTCTGATGAAGCCCGTACAACAAAAGCACTTTTCCGCCGATCTTCTCCACCCCTTTCCCCATTCCTGCAACTCTGTTCCCAGTGGCCAAGACATGGAAACAACCTCAACGTCCTTCAATAGAGGATTGGGTAAAGATGTGGTACATATGTACAATGAAATGCTACTCAGCCACAAGAAGAGATAAAACATGGATGGACCTTGAGAATATCATGCTAAGTGAAATAAGTCAGACAGAAAAAGCTAAGAACCATGTGATTTCACTCACATGTGGGATTTAAACTGAAACTCACAGATACAACAATACGGTGGTTACTAGAAGGAGGGAGTGGGGGTAATAAAGGGTAAAGGGGGCCAAATATATGGTGATAGAAGATGATTTGACTTTGGATGGTGGATACACAATGCAACATACAGATCATGTATCATAGAAATGTACACTTGAAACCCATATAATCTTATTAACCAATCATCCCAATAAATTTGATTTAAAATATTGAAATAATAAAAAAATTTTTTTTAAAAAATGAAAGAGAAGACATTACTACCAACCTTACAGAAATAAAAAGGAGTATAAAGGAATGCCACACACAACTGTATATTAACACATTAGATAACTTGAAAGAAGTGGATAAATTCCTAGAATGATACAAATTACCAAAACTGATTCAAGAATGAATAGACAATTTAAACAGAATTATGACAAAAAAAGAGACTGAATTAATAATTTTTAAAAAACCTACTTATAAAGAAAAGCCTAGGCCCAGGTGATTTCACTATTAAATTCTACTAAACATTTAAGGAAGAATTAATACTACCAATTCTTCATAAACTCTTCCCCAAAACAGAAGAGTAAGGAATACTTCTCAATTCATTTCATGAAGCCAGTATTACTCTGACACCAAAACCAAACAAAAACATCAGAAGAAAACTACAGACCAAAAGCATATATAGGAGAGTGTGGTCCAAGTACAGAACTCTGTAATTTCATGGTTTTGAGGTTATTTCCATAAATAGTTTAACTGGGTCTTTGGTAAGAATTAGATAGCAGATTTAAAGGCTATAATCTCTGGCTGGAATCTGGAGAGTAAATATTCTGTGCTACCAATAAAATGCATGTCCTCATGCTTTGCCAACTTCCAGGGCATGATAGAAATGAGGTCTTCACATGAAAATTAAATGTTATTTATTTATAGTTAAATGCATGATGAAAGTTAGGGGAACTGCCACTATCAAACCAAAAACTAAATAGTTTTTCTTGCTGAAAATTCAACAAAGAATGTGGGGCAAAGAAAAAGAATTATTAGAGATATGAGATGTATTTTATAATTTGATTTAAATTTTAATTTAAAACAGTAAGAAATAGATTTTGAATTATAAGAAAGCACTGACTCAAACAGAAAAACAGGCTCCTTTTTTTTGGACACACATATTAGGATAATATACATATAATTCCAGGAGTCTGAATCCTACCCCTTTTTAGGTCTTGGTTAAATGCTGCCGCTTTCAAGATATAGCTGTTCTCAATTTGGTGTGATACTTCAATGTTTCCTCTTCCATCATTTTCACTTTCTTCTTGGCGTTGCCTTTGTCTTACTGAAGTGTAGTCTTCTTGAGGGCAGGACTTACCTCTTGAACCTCCAGATTCTTATTCAGGTTTAGGATAGCACTTTGCCCAAAACCAGCACGTACTGAAAACTGTTTAATGAACTAATGAAAAGATCATGTCTCTCATTATATGGTCAGTTTAAAGCCAAATTGATTTTCAAAGTACTCGAAGTAAAAAGTGTCTAGTTAAAAGGATTGCCAGATACAATAAATTTTAAACAATTGTTTATGAATTAAACCATGAATAAGAGATAACTTTAACCTGATTCATTTATACTACTAGCTGCTTTTCTTTCAGATGTCTACAACCATATATATTCTCTTGGGTAAGAAGAAAAATATTAACCTAATTGTTAACCTTCATGTTATGAAATTATCTCTTTGAAGACACCCAACCAGTTTCTTCTTCAGAAACCATTCTTGGTATGGTAAAGCAAAACTCCTTGAATGGACTTTGAAACTTTACTTTCCAGAAAGGATGATGTTAAAAAAAAATTCCCTGAACCAAAGTATGTAAAGTGGATTCTATTATTGTAACCAGTATTCCCTGTTCTTTTAACAGGATTAAACAATCTGTATATTGTCATAAGATTTACAAGGCTTTCTTATGAAAGGAGTATACTGTTAAACCCCATTGATAGCAGGCCTTGTCATATGACTTGCTTTGACCAATAGAATGTGAGCAGAATTGAGGTACCCAGAATGTGAGTTGTTTTAATAACAGGCAACACTGGTGTGTAAGAGCTGATTGTTCCATTTACAGAAACTTGGCAGGACACCTGTCAAACTTTCTGTTGCTTGAAATCGGCCATGGTGGGAATGTTTAAACAGTAAATACTACAGTTCAGGACTTTTCTGCCCTCACATCACAGTCTGTGCCAGCACACAGTGAGTGAGTCCCCAAAAAGCTGATTTTTCAACCTGGAGCCTGGAATTAAGGAAACTGGTGGGGTAGAGCCAAAGCTGCCAGCAGCTTAAAAAATGAATCTTCGTTGTCAGTCACTGAACATAGTGTATCAAAAGCTGACTGGCACACAATGAGCCCTACCTACTCCACCGGTGCAGACCTTGGTTGGGGGCTTTCTTCCAACCACCTGTGCCACCACACACCTGGAGCCTGAAAGGATAAAAGCTGCATTCAGAGCCAACAGGAATCCAGGTCTTGGAAGGTGAATGGAAAGGTACAGAACAAAAATTACATTTTTTTTTTTAATCCCTAAACTATTGTGTCATTTCTAAACCTTGGCAAACGTGAGTCTTTCACTCGTGGCCCTGGGTGGTTTGGAGCGACTCCAGTCCTTCGACTGCGCTCACCCGGGCGGGACGGGCGCTGTGTCTTTAAGGGGCCGAGCGGAGGTTCCCGCACGACAAGATGTCCGCGAGGATCCCGGGCCAGCGGCGCGCTCCCGGCCGGCCTCCCGCGCCCCGGACGGCGGTGAGTGGGCCTCCGGTGCAGAGTCCGCGGGCTGCGCTCCGAGGCGGGTCGCGGGGGAGGGCGGGGTGGCCAAGCGGCGGGGGCAGCGGCCTGGAAGCGCAGGTGAGCCGGGCAAGCCCGCAGCCCGATCGTCGCCGCCCGCCCTCCGCTCTGGTCCTTGTCCTTTCTGGAAGAGATGCCTTTGGCCCCGGGTTCTGCCTCACAGCACCATTTCGTTTCGTCCAGGGCCTCCTTTTCCTCCTCTACAGTATCCCTCCAAAAAGTTAACTCGGGAATACTAAAAATCATCTGCTGTCCCTTTATTAAAATCGCCTTATTGCAGTCAGACTTTAACAGTGTGCAAGTGGTGGGGTGCCCTCTCCCTCGTGGAGATTTTCCTCTTGTTTCACAATGTGGGGAGGAGAAACCCAGTGCAAGCCAGAAGCTCAAACCAGAAGCCCCACCACCCTCCCGCCCCCACCACCTCCACCTCCACGGTACTCAAACAAAAGAAGTTTCTGATCCTTTCGAGTGTACAGGACCAATTCCCTGTCACCACTTACACTAACCGTATGGCTGAAGCTTACCAAGTTAACTCATTTTTCCATGAAAGAAAAACTAAGTACCTGCTACCTTTTGAATTTCCAATTAGTCCAGACTACAAAGACTGGGTGTTTAAGAGAAACTGTTGCAGAAATAGCTTAATAAATTGACCTCATTAGGGTAATTATTTTCTGCACTTTTCATTAATGTTATCTGTCCATCCTTTTTGGCCAAAAACAGATTGCGGCAACCCACAATAAAAAGTATTCAATGATCTGCAAAAAGGCCAAGAGCCAAAACCAGGTAATTCTCAATTTCAAAATCTTGGTGTTACAAAGGCCTTCAATGTGCAGATTAAAATCCCTCTAATTCATATTAAATTATGCATTTTACAAGATAAAATGGATCAACACCCTACTTTTTAGAAACATATATATTAAGTAAAGTAATGTAGGACTAAAATAAAGGTCCACTTTAGGACAGAACATTTTATAATTTTCATTTTTTTTAAATACATTAATAGAGAATACTTCTGAGCCTTTTAGCTAATGGTAGAGGTATCTAGGAGTTTGGCTTACAAAATTTAGAGAACATATCTGATCACCAGATAAACAGCTGTGGGTCCAGTAATTTTTTTTTTTTTTTAAATCCTCATCAGAGGATTTATTTTTTAATTGATTTTTAGAGAGAGAAGAAGGGAGAGAGCAAAACATTGATGTGAGAGTAACCACAATGGTTGCTTGCTTCCAATATGTGCACTAATAAGGGATCAAACCCATAACCTAGGTATGTGCCCTGACTGGAAATCAAACCCACAATCTTTTGATATATGGGATGCTCCAATCAAATGAGCCACCCAGCCAGTAAATTTTTTACAGTCTGTTTAACCTTTTTCTAAATATTTTCACACTTGACCCTTTATTCCCTAACCCAGATACTGACTCTTTACAGTTTGGAGGCATTTTTACTTTCTTTTTAACTTCATTTAAGTCTTTAGCCTGGTGTTTCCAGACTAATTTTTCTAATTGTCAGGATCTCTTAATAAATAAATTAATACATGGCAGCAAACTAATATTTCACAGAGATGGACAGGTAACAGATGAATGAATTGTGGTTTCCTTGATACTTCCCTTGTCAAGGCTAAGTATTTGTTTTAATTATGTTCTGCTTTAAGTTACTGGTGGATGAAGTAAATGGAAATGTTTTTGGTGTTTTTATACAAGTCTTTGTAGATTTCACATTAGTATGAATTTCTTAGCTAAGTTCAGATTCAACCTACACATAATTGTTGATAACTGTGGTGGATTTATCCAACCGAAGTGATTAGCCTTGACTATGGAAGAACAATAAGAGCTGCAATCCCATTTCTTTACTGCCTTTTGAGAACATTGCCTGGCTCTTTGTCCTTTAGCCTGCCTAATATTTTGTATTTGCACAAGCATGAATGATAAAATAATAAAATTAACTTTTATGGGTGGTCTATAGGATGATTTTCAATGTCATAGTTATATACTGTGTATTATCATATTTACACAAGTTATTCATCCAGGTTTCGATCTCTTCTCTTATTCTTTATATTAGTACTCAAGGAGATCATACTGAGGAATCTGAGTTTTAATCTGATAGGTTATTAGAAGAATAGAATTTCTTCAGAGAATTTCAAATAGAACTTCAAATGCAGATATAATTAATGTAAATTTATTATCTTCCACAGGCTTACATTTCTTATTATCCCTTCTAGATAATGGATACTTAATGAAACTCACTCATAGGAGAGTTCAGAGTTGTGGTACCAACAATACTACTCTTCTCCCCTTCCGTGGCATAACTAAAATCGACTTTTTTTTCCAGCTTTTTTCCCCTTGAAATTAGACTAAAATATTTCCACTGTTAATTTTATTCTAGCAGTGCTTTTCAAGAAATTTTATTTTAAAATGAGCTTGGACACCTAGTTATATGACTAAAGAATTGGGACTTTGTAAGTCAGCACTAGTGATTATGTATTGTTGTGAATTTTGTAGCCTGAGGCGGGTGGGGGAGGGAAGGGATGCTGAAGCAGCAGTGTCTGCATGAACATTTGTGTTAGGGATCCCAAGGCCCACCCCTACCCCAGTGTGGACACTGTGTGGTGTAATTCACCCTCCTGAGTGAACCTTTACCACGAGTATCAGAATTATTGCTGGAAGCGTCTCTCACCACAAAATGGTGAATTCCCAGAAGGCAGGAACTATGTGGTTATCCTCCTGGCATCCTGGGCAGCAAGCAAGCACCTGACCCTGAGCACAATGAGCATTTGAATGAAAGAGTGGGTGAAGAGATGTAAGCAAAAATAATCACATTCATTGGCACCTTTCTGGAACTTTTAAAACTGTTTAAGGAAAAATTAAGGGACCTCTTATTTATCATTTTCTTCTTGTTAACTAACCATCTGGTTCATGGATGTGCGTTTTTGTTGGGTAGTTGGTAAGGAAGACATGCATTATCACAGAGCTCCAGCTAACCAGACCTCCCACCATCTTCTACCTGAGTGATGAGTAGCCTATTTTGCATGAAGGTCAATTTAAGAAGTGGAAATAAATTTGGCTGGGGAGGGGAGGTGGATCTATGATTCTTTTTTGTTTTTGTATTCAAAACTCCTAAGAATTATTTCAACTTAAACTACCTACTTACCATATTTAATAATAGAATGTCAGAGAGAAAAATAACACTGCCTTTTAGCCACTAAACTTTTAATGTGGGCATGTTTGAGCAGTAAATATTGGTAGCTTTTTGTTCATGTCTTGAATTTATATAGCACTAGAGAGTCCAACAATGAGTCATTTCTGATTTCAGCCACCAGTTTAGAGGCAGATAATCGTATCATGTCCCTTGACAGATGGTGATATGGAGACTTAAATGAGCTGGGTCTAAGAAACATAGAGTCAAATTCATTATATTTAATGCAGCGTCCCCGGAGTGCCTGCCCTGTGCCAGGGAGATGGGTGAGTGAGGTGGGCTGCTTTCCCATGGTATCCTCCATCTCCTGTAGATACAGACTCTCCTGCTTGGTCAGAGCACAGCAAACCACTGGAAACCGAACAACCCCACACACTGGGTTCCCTCCAAGGCCAGGTGGCACTATGTCCCACAGGACTGTTCCCCCAGTCTCTATAATTAAGGCTGCCTAGCCCTGTCTAAGCTCAAATGCATGAGGAATGCTTTATAATTTTATTTATGTATAGATCCTGATGTATGTACACACATGATCACATGCATGTTTAGTACTTTTTTCTTTTCCTTTTGCGTTTACCTCTTCCCCTTCTCCCTCCCTAATGTCTCCTTCCTTATTTTTCTTTATATATGCATATCCTATACAGATCCATATATTATTTACTAATAATGAGATCATACACACTTTTCTGAAATTTGCTTTTCTCCAAAGAAACTGAACAGTTCCTCCAGAAATCCTTCTAGGTCATCTGGCAGTGTTCCAAAATATCCTTTTAATGGCTGCATAATACTCCCTGAAGTGATCATATATTATTTACCTGGCCATTCTCCTATATATAGGTATCCCCTTGTTTCCAGGTTTTTGCCATACTAAATAATACTGTACTAAAACACATCCTAATACATATGACTTTACATATTAATACTTTTAGTTCTACAGAATAGATTTCCATGTGTGGAATTCCTGATTAACTCTATTATTAATTAGGTAGAAATTGCCATATTGCTTTCCTAAAAGTCTTCACTTCTCTACTAGTAATGCATCTTTTCTCTGCCTCCCTTCTAGCTTTGGCTGACAGACCTCTTCATTCTTGTTAGTGATGAATCTAAAATGAGACCTTATTGTTACTTTCGTAGCACTTCCCTGAATGTAAGTAATGTTATGCATCTTTTCACAAGTGTCCTGGCCATTTGATTTTGCCCTTAGGTTCTTTGCCTACTCATAATTCTTGCCCACTTTTTTTTTTTTTTAATCCTCACCCGAGGATATTTTTCTATCATCAGATAGAGTGGGAGGAAGGGAGAGAAAGAGAGAAAAACATCATGTGAGAGACACACATTGACTGGTTCCCTCTCGCATGACCCGACCAAGGCCAGGGATGAACTGCAACCGAGACACCGCAACCTTGACCAGAATCAAACCCACGATTCATTGGTCCACAGGCCGAGGCTCAAACCAGCCAAAGATGTTGGGTTGTTTGTCTCTTGCTTGTAAGTTTGTATGAGTTCTATATGTACTAGGGTTGTGGTTGAAGATTCTGAGACTTCATTTCCAAGCCAAGATGGTTGACTGGAGGCTTCTCTCCCTCTGCAATTACAGGGGCAGTTGAAATGAGCTCAGGGGTTGTTTAGCAGAGAGAGGCAATCCGTTATGACCTGCAGCCACAGACTGCTGGTCACTCTTTAACTACTGAGTCTGAACAGAAAATTGTATTGATCCAGAATGCAGCTGTGTGCGGAGGACTGAGAAGGTGAGGCAGTTCTGTACCATGCTGCCTTCCACTGGTTAAGACCTCCAAGAGCAAAGGCCTACCAAGGTAGAGGATGTCCCTCTGTCACCCGTGGAGGGGCAGCACTGAGCTGGCTGACATTTGTGGTGCTGCTTCTCCCTGGCTCAGGTGAGGCATTCCACTAAGTTAAAGGATTAAAATATCTAAACCAGTGCTTCTCATCCTTGTTTCCACCTTAACTCTTTCTTTTTTAATCCTCACCTAAGGATATGTTTATTGATTTTAGAGAGAGGAAGGATGAGAGAGAGAAACATCGATCTGTTTTCTCCCATACGCACTGGGATTGAACCCACAGCCTGGGTATGTGCCCTGACTGGGAACCGAACCTGCAACCTTTTCGTGTATGGACAACGCTCCAACTGAGCCATCCGGCCAGGGCTCCACTTAACTCCTGTAACAGATGGCATTCATGTTAGTGGCACTCCTCTAGGCATCCCAGGTTTTGAAGAAACCCAGAGACCTCTTGCAGGGAGGTAACGCATGACAGTAATTGGTCACCTCTGGCTCTTTTAGGAGTACATCAGGAATGATTACCCTTAGAAGACTTTGGCACAGGTAAGACAGTCTGCTGGTTATGTGCAATTTTCAACCCCCAGTTCAAGAAAGCATATCAGAACACACAGTGATAGTCTTTATATTATAGAAAAACTTTAAATCTCTTCATATATGAAATAAAAACAGGGGTTCATTATACCATTCAGTCCGCTTTTGTGTATGTCCAATGATTTTTAAAAAGGAGCTATGAAAATATAAGATTCAAATGTAGAAGGATATAAAATTGTAAAAAGGAAAAAGAGATGTAGAAATAATTTTAAGGTAAAGATGGATAACAAAAAACATTTCTAAGACTAAAATCTGGTTCTTTTTACTAACTATAATGTGTACTAGCCATTTAAAAAATTATCCTTGAAGGTCACGTGTGACTCCCCTCCTCATTCCCCAACTCCCACTTTGGGGACTTTAGTAGCTTAATAAATTTCTTGGGGGAAATCTAGCCTTTAATTTTTAAAAATCATTTATACTCATGAATAACCATATTCAAATCAATGCCTAATGTATCAGAAGATATGTAACTGGATATTTCTTTTATTAGAAGAGGTCTGATATTTATCTTGTTTGCTGATTCTTGTAAATTATCTTTTTTCAAAATGTGAGAGATATATTAAATGTCATACCTGATCCTAATGATCTTGTTTGATGGGAAGAGGAATAATGGGGTTTAGAAAGCGGTAATTCAGCATGGCCAGTGTGGCTCAGTGGATTGAGGTCCTGGTTCGACTCCCAGTCAGGACACATGCCCAGGTTGCAGGCTCGGTCCCCAGTGTTGGGGCATGCAGAAGGCAGCCAATTGATGTTTTTCTCTCACATCGACGTTTCTAACTCTCCCTTCCTCTCTCTCTAAAAAATCAATAAAAACATATTTAAAAAAGAAAGAAAGTGGTAATTCTTCTGTAACAAGGCTATCAGCAAATCTTTAAGTAGCCCTGGTTAGATTGTTGGCCCAAGGACGAGAGTCACGGGTTTGATTCCTGGTCAAGGGCATGTACCTCAGTTGTGGGTTCGATCCCCAGCCCTGGTTGAGGTCATACAAGAGGCAACCAATTGATGTGTCTCTCTCACATCGATGTTTCTCTCTCTCCCTCCCTCCCTCCTACTCTAAGAAAAATATCCTCGGGTGAGGATTTAAAAAAAATAAAATAAAATATAATCTTGAAGTAAGTTCTATTGATATAGCAACTTGTTTCCTGATCTCATCCTTGTCTTCTGTTATTCCTGGTTGCGTTTAATAAGAGTGATTCTGAAACTTGATCATCTCACTGCTGCTAGTTCAAAACCTGACAGTAGGAGTGGGCATTAGCTATCTCACTGTACATCATTCTCCCACCGTGGCCTTGAGTTTCACCCTGAAATAAGTTCTCAGATGAGTTTCAAGAATCTGTTGTGTGTTCTCTTATTATCTTTAACTCCCAAAGCAAGTCTATCTAGAATCACCCATCGGGTCCTTTGTGAGGTTATTTCCTAAGGAATAAACTTCACCTTTTCTATCCCCCCTTATGTGATAGATTAATGCTGTGGTAAATGGTTTACCTAATAGAAAAGACTTAGCAATGATAGCCTCTGTGTTTTGTTTGGATCCCTTTAACACAGATATTTTGTTGGACAAAGCAAGAAGCTATTATTTTTCTTCCTTAATTAAAAGTATTGACCAAGCTATGTATCTTGCAAATATATGTGTAGAGGGTGTCATTTATTTGGGATGAGCAATATAGAAAGTTAATTTTGTTTTATGACTCAAGCACCTATTAGAGGGTCTGAAAAAATGAACACCAGAAGGACATGGTGTTAAACAGTATTTCTAGTATCTATCTTTAAGGCTGTTTAATTGAATTTATTTTATTCAGCTGCCTGTCCTCTGAATTCACTCCTAGCACTGCTGATCGTTCCTCAGAACTCAGGGCCAATGCTGCAGTGTTTCTACCCGAGCACCTGGGTTGGCTGGAAACCCTGAGGCAATGACAACCACGACCTCAACACCCTCAGGACATGGCCCACCATCTAATTTAAAGGTAAAAGTTTAGAAAGCTGCTTTTTCCTAAATGTGCAAATTTTTAAAAACATTTTAATGGCTTTTAATACTGTCAATTCTCTCATAAACATTGTTCTTAAAATCACAAAATGATACACCTGAAGCGAATGCAAAATAATATGGACTATTAAATATGGAATGTAATTGAAAAATAAAATTTTAAGTTCTTTTTGAAAAATCACAAAACAAAAATACTTTTATCTTGAAAACAGTACCCTATCGAAATCTTTTAAAAGGCTATTCACTACTGGCACTTTCATCCCTAAAGTTTAAGAAAATAACTTCTCACTCCTAAAACTTTATTTTCTGCTTATTTCTAAACTTTACAATACTGAGAGGACAATACAAAAGGGAACCTTGCTCTCATTCTGAAGAGAAAAGACAATAACTTTTTTGTAGGAGAGCAGAGGAGACTAATTAAAACTAATGTATACAGTGGACTTCCAGTCAAAATGGAGGAGTAGGTGAAAGCTGTGTGCACCCCCTGTCATAACTACAGCAGAATTACAACTAAATTATACAACCATCACTGAAAACCATCTACAGACTAGCTGAACAGAAGTCCTATCACTAAAGATATAAAGAAGAACCCACAATGAGACTGGTAGGAGGGGCAGAGACATGAAACAGGCAGGTCCCACACAAACAGTGTGGCAATTAAGAATCTGGAAAAGTATCCCAGCTGCAAAGGTCTCCTCTGAGGAGCGAGGAGTCCCAGCCACTCAGTAGGCCCCGCAGCCAGGGGCACCAGTCCAAGGAAGAGGAGACTCCACAATATCTCGCTGTGGAAACCAGTAGGGACTGCATCCAAGTGAGACAGGGCTACTGGAGACTCAGGCATCCTCTCAAAGGGCACATGCACAGATTCACTCACTCATGAATTCACTGGCTCTGGGCTCCAGCACAGGAGCAGCAGCTTGAAAAGAGCCAGAGACATACAGGGAGAAACAAAAATGACTAGCTTCAGGGCAAGGGCTAGAGGGTCAGGAGTCAGGGCAGCTCTCTCCAGGATGAAAGTGTTGGCAGGCACCGTTGTTCCTTTGTTGAGCACTCCTCCTAACCCAGCCTGCAGGTGCAGGCAGGCACCAAATCTGGCTAATACTGCCCAGCTCTGGTTGTTCCCACCCAAGTAACATCCAGTGGGTTTTCCACATGAGTGGGCTGCCTCACCCCATGCTTTGGACTTTCCTAAAATCTTTCAAAGATCCACAAACCCCAAACAAGCAGCAACTGAGCTCACATGCCCTGTACCTCTTGCTAAGTGGCCCCAAGCCTGGCACTAGCAGTGACTGGTCACAACTTGCATTGTAACTCCCCATCAGGTGACTCCAAAACTGCCATAAGATGCAGCCAGTCTTGGCTTGGAACTTAGCTTCAGCTAAGCAGCCACAAGCTCAGCACTAGTGGCAACTTGCCTCAGTTTACAGCATAGCCTCTCCCAAGTATGTCCAAGCTCAGCACAAGTGGCAACCAACTGCAGATCACTTTGTAGCTCCCACAAGGCAGCTCCAAGACTGGCATAAATGGCAGCTAACCTTGGCCTGCACCAGAGTCCCTCCCAAGAGGCTCCAGAGCCAATACAAATGGTGGCTGGTTTCAAACCACACCAGAGAACCACCCAAGTAGTTCCACAAATGATACACCCAAAGGGCAGACTTGGCTTTCACCAAAGCCATGCTAAAATGACTCCCACTCCATAGGGTCAGCCCCTGCACAATAGCTTGTCCATTGTGGTCATGACCACCCCTCACAACCAGTCAGCCTGGGGGTCAATTCTACTCACTGATAAGCCAACAGCAATCATGGCTCAAGGAGGGCACACAAAACCCACACAAGGGACACTCCTGGAGTGCCGGGTCAGGTGACTAGGAAGATTGCACCACTGATCCCCACAGGACACCTACTACATAAGGCCACTATGACAAAACTGTGAGATGTAGCAGAGCTACCTAATACATAGAAACAAACACAGGGAGTCAGCTAACATGAGGAGACAAACATGTTCCAAATGGAAGCACAGAACAAAACTCCAGAAAGAGAACTAAATGGAATGGAGACAAATAATCTACCACATACAGAGTTCAAAGCATGGGTTATAAGGATACTCAGGGAACTTGGAGAAAGAATAGATGAACTCAATGAGAACTTCAACAAACAGATGAAAACCACAAAAAAGAACCAGTCAGAAATGAAGAATACACTAGAAGGAATCAACAGCATGTCAGATGAAATAGAGGATTGAATCAGCAATCTGGAAGAAAAGGTAGCAGAAAACACCCAATCGGAACAGTGAAAAGAAAAAAGAATTTTAAAAAATGAGGATAGTTTAAGGGACCTCTGGAAAACACCAAGCATACTAATGTTCGCATCAGAGGGGAATCAGAAGGAAAAGAGAAAGAGCAAGGGATTGAAAACCTACTTGAAAAAATAATGACTGAAAACTTCCCTAATCTGGTGAAGGAAATAGATATATAAGTCCAGGAAGAGCAGAGAGTCCCAAACAAGATGAATCCAAAGAGGCCCACACCGAAACACACCACAGTTAAAATGCCAAAGATGAAAGACAAACAGAAAATCTTGAAAGTAGCAATAGGCAGTTAGTTACATACAAAGGAGCATCCATAAGACTTGGAACGTAGATTGGAACATCAGCTGATTTCTCAACAGAAACTCTGCAGACCAGAAGGAACTGGCACAAAATTTTCAAACTGATGAAAAGAGAAAAAAACCTATAACTAAGATTATTCTACCAGCAAGGCTATCATTTAGAATGAAAGGAGAGAGAAAAGTTTCCCAGACAAGTAAGAGCTAAAGGAATTCATCACCACTAAACCAGTATTGTAAGATATGCAAAAAGGACTTCTTTAAGTAGAAAAGGAAAAATAAAAATATGAATAAAAAATATAGGAAAGAAAAATATTTTCACTGACAAAGGCAAACAATAAAAGCCATGGATCAACAAACTCTAAAGCTAGTACAAAGGTTAAAAGGCAAAAGTAGGAAGAACATGTGTATTTACAATAATAAATTAAGGGATACACACAAAAGAAGTAAAAAATAATGACAAATACAAAGGTTGAGGGGGTGAATAAAAATTGTAGTGATTTTAGAATGTATTTGAATTTAAGTGACCATCAACTTAAAACAGACAACTATAAACATAGCTTGATTAAACACATGGTAACCACAACTCAAAAATCTGTAAGAAGGAGAAAGGAATCCAAATACAACACTATAGAGAGTCATCAACATATAAGAGAATAAGAAATGAACAGAGAACTACAAAAACAATCAGAAAAATGGCAATAACTACATACCTATCAATAACTACTTTACATGTTAATGAACTGAATGCTCCAATGAAAAGACATAGCGTGTCTAAATGGATTAAAAAAGACCTCACCCTGGCCAGTTTGGCTCAGCGGTTAGAGCATCGGCCCACAGACCAAGGGGTCTCGAGTTTGATTCCTGGTCAAGCACACATGCCTGGGTTACAGGTTTGATCCCCAATCTGGGTCATGCAGGAGGCAACCAATCAATGTGTCTCTCTTACATTGATGTTTCTCTCTCTCTCTCTCAGGTGAAGATTAACAACAAAAAAATACCTGTACTTATGCTGCCTACAAGAGCCCCACTTTATATCAAAAGACATGAATGGACTGAAAGTAAAGGGATAGGAAAAGATATTTTATGCTAATAGAAATTTTTTAAAAGCTGGGGTAACAATACTTAGACAAAATGTACTTAAAATAAAGATTGTAACGAGATAAAGAAGGGAATTTCATAGTGATAAAGGTATCACTCCAACAAGAAAATATAACTCATAAACATCTATGCATCCAATGTAGGAGCACCTAAATATGTAAAGCAAATGTTGACAGACATAAAAGGAGAGAACAGTAATACAGTAATAATAGAGGACTTCAACACCCCTCTGACATCAATGGATAGGTCTTCCAAACAGAAAATCAACAAGGAAACAGTGGCCTTTAATGACACATTATACCAGATTGACTTTATTGATATTTTTAGTACAATTTACCCCAAAACAGCAGAGCACACATTCTTTTCAAGTGCACATGAAACATTCTTTTCCAGGTTAGACCATGTTAGGAAATACTACAAACAATTATATGCCAACAAATTAGACAACATAGAAGAAATAAATTTCTAGAAACATACAACCCTCCATGAATCAGGAAAAAAAAACAGAATATCTGAAGAGACTAATAACTACTAATGAAATTGAATCAGTAGTCAAAAAACTCCCAACAGGTAGAAATAACCCCATTGTAATGGGGGGCGGGGGGCACTCCCAACAAACAAAAGCCTTTGACCAGGTGGCTTCATGGGTGAATTTAGTCAAACATTCAAAGAAGAATTAATACCTAGCCTCAAACTAGTCCATAAAATTGAAGAAGGAAGGCTCCCAAGTTCATTTTATGATGCCAGCATTACCCTAATACCAAAACCAGACAAAGACACTATAAGAAAAGGAAATTATAAGTCAATATCCCTGGTGAACAGAAATGCTAAAATCCTCAACAAAATATTAGCAAACTGAATTCAGCAATACATTAAAAAGATCATATACCATGATCAAGTGGAATTTATTCCCAGGATGCAAGGTTGGTTTAATATCTGCAAATCAATTAATGTGATATACCACATAAATAAAATGAAGGATAAAAAATCATATGATCAATAGATGCAGAAAAAGCAACTGACAAAATCCAACATCCATTTATGATAAAAACTCTCAGCAAAGTGGGGATAGAGGGACCACCCCTCAACATAATAAAGGCCATATATGACAAAACTACAGCTAACAACATACTCAACAATGAAAAACTCACAGCTTTTTCCTTAAGATCAGGAACAAGACAAGGATGTCCACTGTCACCAGTTTTATTCAACATAGTACAGGAAGTCCTAGCCACAGTAATTGACATCCAAACTGTAATGGAAGAAGTAAAACTGTCATTATTTGCAGGTGATATGATGCTATGTACAGAGAACCCCAAGGATTCCACCAAACAACTATTAGAACTAATAACTGAATTCAGTAAAGTAACAGGATACAAAATTAAAAATTAATGTTCATAATTTTATTGCATTTTATACATCAATAATGAACTATCAGAAAGATAAATTAAGGAAAATTCCATTTACAATTGCATCAAAAAGAACAAAATACCTAGGAATAAATTTAATCAAGGAGGCAAAAGACCTTGGAAAATTATAAAACACTGAAAAAAAAAAACAAAAAAAAAAACTGAAGAAGATACAAATAAATGGAAGAATATACAGTCTTCATGGATTAACACCATTAAAATGTCCATACTACCCAAAGCAATCTACAGATTCAGTGCAATCTCTATCAAAATATTAATGGCATTAAAAAATTTTTTTTTCTTCACTGATTTTAGAAAGAGAGAAAGGGAGAAGGAGAAAGATAGAAACACCGATGATGAGAGAGAACATCGACTGGCTGCCTCCTACATGCCTCCCACTGGGGATCGGGCCCACAACCTGGGCATGTGCCCTAACCAGGAATCAAACCAGCAACCTCTTGGTGCATGGGTGGACACTCAACCACTGGCCACACCAGTTGTGCTCTAATGGCATTTTTCACAGAATTAGAATAAATAATCCTAAAATTTACATGAAACCACCACAAAAGATCCCAAATAGCCAAAGTGATCTTGACAAAAATGAACAAAGTTGGAGGTATCACGTGACCAGATATCAAACTACACTACAAGGCTATAATAATCAAAACAGCGTGGTGCAGACATAAAAACAGACACATGGATCAATGGAACAGAATAGAGAACTCAGAAAGAAACCCATGTCTAGATGGTCAATTAAGATATGACAAAGGAGGCAAGAATATACAGTGGGGTAAAAACAATCTATTCAAAAAATGGTGTTGGGAAAACTGGAAAGATACATGGAAAAGAGAAACTGGATCACTTTCTTAGACTGTATACACAAATACAATCAAAATAGATTAAAGACTTAAATGTGAGACCTGAAACCATAAAACTCCTAGAAGAAAACATAGGCAGTAAACTTTTACATTGCTCTTAATAATTCTTTTTGGATATGTCTTCTTGGGCAAGGGAAACAAAAGAAAAATAAACACATGGGACTACGTCATACTGAAAACGTTTTGCATAGCAATGGAAATCATCAACAAAACAAAAAGACAATCTACTGAATGAGAGACGATAGTCATCAATGATACATCCAACAAGGGGTTAATACCCAAAATATATAAGGCACTTATACAAATTCAAACAGACACACACACGTGCCACATGGAAAACTAGACAGAGGACCTCAACAGACCTTTCTCCAAAAAGGATCTATACAGATGACCAACAGACATAGGAAACAGTGCTCAACATCACTAATCATAAGAAAAATGCAAATTAAAACCACAATGAGAGATCACCTCACACCTGTCAGAATGGGTATCATCATAAACAAACAACAAATGCTGATGAGAATGAGCAAAAGAAACCTTTGTACATTGTAGGTGGGATAGTAAATTGGTGCAGCCACTATGGAAAACATGGAGGTTCCTCAAAAAATTAAAAATAGAACTACCATATGACCCAGCAAAGAAATCCAAAACACTAATTCAAAAAGATATATGCATTCCTATGTTCACAGCAGCATTATTTACAATAGCCAAGATATGGAAGCAACCTAAGTGTCTGTCCATGGATGAATGGATAATGAAGAGGTGGTACATATATACAATAGAATATTACTCAGCCAGAAAAAAGAACGAAATTTTGCCATTTGTGACAACATGGATGGACCTAGGGGGTATTAATCTGAATTGTCAGAGAAAAACAAATACTATATGATTTCATATATATGTAGAATCTAAAGAACAAAATAAATGAACAAACAATGGAAACAAACTCATCAAAACAGAGAACATTTTGATGGTTCCCAGGAGGGAAGGGAGTTTGGGAGATGGTTGAAAAGGGGGGCGGAATTAAGATGTGCAAATTACCAGTTGTAAAAACAGTCACAGGGATATAAGGTACAGTATGGGGAATATAGTCAATAATACTGTAATTGTGTATGGTGTCAGGTGGGTACTAGACTCATCAGGGTGCTCACTTCCAAAGTTATATAAATGTCTACGCACTATGTTGAACACCTGAAAGTAGTATAATATTGTATGTCAACTATAATAGAAAAATAAATTTAAAAAATAATATATACATAGCTAATTATTTTCATATAAGTCTTTGCTTCCCATTTTTAGTATAAGTATTTGTTAGCTGGGGACCATTTGATTTCTAAAATAATTCTTAGTTAATAAAAGAGGGCTGGACATTTTTAACATCTTTTCCCCCTGAGGAATCAACAATTAATAATACTTAAAAAGAAACCCAGGTATTTACCCAAAACTAACCATAGGATTTTTATCTGTAGTAAAAGGAATGCATGCTTTCTTCACAGGCCAAGTATAATCATAAAGTTGTCTGAGCGTGCGTATATCTATCAACATAAAATTTCGTTGTTCTTACCCCTCAGAGAGGATGAGGAGCGACGAGCTGGCAGTGACCATGGAAGAGACCGGTGGGCAGGACGATGCGGCGGCGACGCAGGGCGGCCCTTTGCCCGGCCTGGCACCAGCACCTCCCGGCCGCCTTGGGGCGCCATATTCCGAAGCCTGGGGGTACTTCCACCTGGCCCCGGCGCGCCCGGGACAGCCGTCGGGCTACTGGGCCACCTGCCGGCTGTGCGGGGAGCAGGTGAGCCGAGGCCCGAGCTTCCGCGCGGGCACCCCGGCGCTGTGGAGGCACCTGAAGAGCGCGCACCGGCGGGAGCTGGAGAAGAGCGCCGCCCGCTGCTCCCCGCCCCCGGCCCCCGGCCCCGCCGCGGCCGCTGAGGGCGACTGGGCGCGCCTGCTGGAGCAGATGAGCGCGCTGGCCGTGCGGGGAAGCCTGCGAGAGCGCGAGCTGGCGCGGCGCGAGGCGGCCGTGGAGCAGGGCGAGCGCGTCCTGGAGCGGAGGCGAAGGGCCCTGCAGGAGGAGGAGCGCGCGGCGGCCCAGGCGCGGCGCGAGCTGCAGGCCGAGAGGGAGGCGCTGCAGGCACGGCTGCGGGAAGTGAGCCGTCGCGAAGGCGCCTTGGCCGCGGCCCCGCTGCAGACTCCGCTCAAGGAGGAGCCGGAGGGGGAGAGGGACGGCTACATTATCACTAAAGTCCACCTGTAGGTTTGGGCCGCTGCCGACGCCGCATGCCAGCGCTGCCCCACGTGTGGTCCGCGGACCAGCGTCTTCGGCCTCACCTGGGAGCTGAAGCTCAGGCCCGCTGCCTCCTGGTGAAGCGGACTCTCCAACGGGGGCCTTGAAAAAGCTTCGGAAGCCTGGGCAGAACCAAAAATCATTTCCACTCTGCGGTCGCCTGGGATGCCTGGGAGCGTGAGCTCCAGCGGCCCCCTTTGCCATTGGCGTTTGGTGGGCATCCGTGCAGGGAGAGGTTCTCCTCTAAACGCCTTGGGAAATGAGAACTCCAGCAGTCCCTTGAACCTGACTCACCTGAGGCCTTGTACCTGGTGACTGAACGGACAGAAGCTTCCTTACACACCAAAGACTACCACACCATGTGCCTGTGCACCACAGCCCAGGGTGGCAGGTCCATGGAAATAAGGGTAAAGCATTTTATCCAAAAAAAATTTTACACATTTCCTAATGAGTGAATCTTTGATGAGCAGCCTTTGCCCAGCACCAAGCTCCGAAAAAGGGGCCACTTGGTTTCTACGATTGCTCTTTACCCTCATCATCTCTTATGCCTGGACAGGACAATCCTGACAACTGTTTACTCCCCTCCCCAGTTTGCACCATATCAAGTGCACTGGTCTATTTCACCGCAGCCACCTTCTTTCCCATTCCAGACCAATGGCAGCTGTGGTCAATGTCCCCACTTTGTGCCTCACACCTGCCTCCTTACTAGCAAAATATGACCTCACCCTTCATTGCTAGGAAGGGCACTTCTTTCCCCACCTGTTTCCACGGTGCTTACTTCTAGGTCAAAGAAGCATCCTCCCACGAGGCAACCTTCTCTCATGTTTACATCCATTCCTTTGCCGCCTTTACTGGCTCTTTGCTCAATTATTTCCTTTTATTCCCTACTCCCTCCCTTTTCCCAGACATCCTCTTCCTCAGAAATACCTAGTATTCCTTGTACTGAAAAGAGCCTCCCTCAACCTGGACGCTTGCAACTGAACCACCATCCAAGGAGGGTCAAGTAGTTCTTGCTGCCCATACTTCCTCCCATTCTTTACTCCTTCACTCCACGGTCAGCTTTCTATGCTACACTGGACCGATAAGAAGCCACCACTATCTCCTAGTCGCTGAATGTGATTATTTATTCAGCCTTCATTTTACTTAATCTCTCCCTTCTTGAAATTTCTCCTTTGTAAGGTGGAACTTGCTTTTCCTCCAGAGAACTCCTTTTCCTGATATAGAGTGGTTCCCAAACAATTTTTCTTAGATTTTTTTTCTCATTTCTTATATACTGAAAAATTTCAAACATGCGAAAAATGTCAAAGGCTAGTACAATGAATACCCATGTATACCCTCCACCTAGACTGAACGATTGTTAACATTTTGCCATATTTACTTCTCTTTCCTCTACCCCATACATCCATGACATTTCATCCATTAGTTCAATATGTATCTCCCAAGAATAAAGACATTGTTCTACATTACAGTGCAATTATCATACCTAAGAATATAAACAATTTCCTAATAGTCTCTAATACAGAGTCCCCAACTGTCCCAAGAATGTCTTTTTATCTTTAAAAAAAAAACAAAAAAAAACAGGGTCAAAGTTAATATATTACTTTTGACTGTAACCCTTTCATAATATTTTAATCTACAACACCCCCCTTTACCATTTTTCCCCCATGACTTTTTTAAGAGTCCTAGCCATCTCTCTTATAGAATGTCCTATATCTGGATTTGTCTAATTGTTTTTTAAGCCAGTTTCTGCACTCATGAAGAGTTCAAATAATCACCTCTGTGCCAATGACTCCTAAACACTTCCAGCCTTTGGTCTTCTCCCCCTGCCCGTCCTTCATATCCAATCCCCTGCTCCAAGTTTACATCTCTACTTGCATAACTGCCACTGCAGATGGAAAGGGCAAATCTATTCTACTCCACATCCTCACCCCTCACCTTTACTGAACTCATACTTTACATGTATTCTTTCACTTTATTCTCATAGCACCTCCATGGGGAGGAATTAATACTATGCCTGTTTTACAACTTATGAAACTGACAAAGAGAGGAGTTAAGTAGCTTGTATAAGAACTGAGCTGTTAAGTAGCAGAGCTGAGATACAAATCCAGTCTTTACCTCCAGATGTCAGGCTCTTAGCTGCTGTACTGTCTCCTTTATTATTCAGTCGCCTGGCTGACACCTGTTTCCTTCCTAACTCCAATTCCAGATAGAACCATCAGTGACATTAAACATGCACTAAGCATTCACCATGTGCCAGGGCCATGCTAAATGCTTTACAAGAATAATTGCCTACCCCACAGCAACCTCATGACACAAATGTTCTTTTACCCACTTTGCAG
This sequence comes from Molossus molossus, assembly GCF_014108415.1. Classification (NCBI taxonomy): domain Eukaryota; kingdom Metazoa; phylum Chordata; class Mammalia; order Chiroptera; family Molossidae; genus Molossus; species Molossus molossus. Next base: position 52,020,798 of record NW_023425366.1, on the reverse strand, counting down.
AGGAAGACACTGGCTCAGGAGAGCTAAATAATGTCTTCAGAGTCACAAAACTACTAAGAGACAGAGTGGAACTTGAACTCCAGTGTCACTGAATCCTAGGCCCTTGGACTACTGAGTCTGCTTCTACAACATATCACATCTGCCCGGCCGGTGTGGCTTAGTGGACTGAATGTTGTCCCATGCACCAAGAGGTCACTGGTTTGATTCCCAGTTGGGGTACATGCCCAGGATGCAGGCTTGATCCCCAGCAGGAGGTGTGCAGGAGGCAGCCGATCGGTTTCTCTCTCATCCATGTTTCTATCTCTCCCTCTCCCTCTCTCTAAAATCAACAAAAACACACCTGTCTGCTTTTAGATGTCACCTATCAAGCCCAGGCCCCATGTATCACTCATCTGGGGTTCATCTTCCCAAGTTTGTCTTCCCCCAGTGTCCCCTGACACTCAACTTGCCCAGAAGAATTGTACTAAGCCAATGCTGATACCACTTTTCCTGCTCAAAAGCCCCCAAGATCACCTATCATCTATAAGCTTCAATTTTGTGGCCTGACATCCAAATCCACCTTGGCCAGTCTTAATTGTCTCTTCCCCTACACATTCTCCAGCCAAATTGAACTCCTTGTTCTTCCTGATATGCCCTAGTCCTGGTGCCTCTGTTCACCTTCCTTCCACTTAAAAAGTCCCTTTAATATCTGAATATAAAGAACCCACTCATTTTTCTAGGACCAAGTCCAAATGTGACTTCCTACATGAAGCTTTCCTTGGTTCTTCCTCATTTAGAGGCAATTCCTTACTTCTCTGGATTCTCTTAGCATTTATCTCTCACAACCCTTAGAACCGGCCATCTAGCTTTATGGCTATGTGGGTTCTTATCTCTCTTGCCAGACCCCTGGCCCTTGGAGTTCACTCATCCTTCTGCTCCCACAATGCCTTGCATAAAATAGCTGCTTAATAAATATTTGAGGCATCAAATTCATTCAAAGTGTTAAAGATTTTTACAGGTTTTCTCATAATTATTAATATAACTGTTTATCTTTAATTTTCTGAGAATTCATAACAGAAAAAATAGCCTAAAATGAAATTGCAGTAATGATTTTTTAAAGCTGTCTAGTCAATAAAAATGTAATAAGTATCAGTTATTGGGCTGCTTGGTTTGAATCCAATCAACTACTCTAGCATGTCATTATCAGAAATGGTTTCCTTCAAACTATTTTTTTCATTTCACAAGAAACACAAATGCAATGCCCCAATCTGGAAGGAACAGCTGAATAAAACAACTGCACAGTCCTGTCACCTTGGTAAAACTGCTAGTAACATGTTAATGTGTTTTATTCTTCTGCAATTTTTACATTCCTCTAATAATAGTCTAAGTTGTCTTAAGTATCAACATTTAACATTATGGACTTATAAGTTAGGCTGTAAGATCTAAATATGGACTTTTTAGCAGAAAAAAACACTTTACAAATGTCACTCTTCTATTTCACCAATTGTTAGAACCATGGCAGATTTACTTTTAGAATCTTAACCATTCCCCATTCCCTCAAGAAAGATAGCTAATGAGAGCCCAAATAGCTCGGGGGGGGGGGGGGGGCGGTGGTGGAGAACACAGCCTGACTGATGACCGAGTGCTGGTTGGAGCTAAGGGAAGGAATTTTACTTTCTGCTTTATACAACATTGTACTGTCCTAATTTTTTATACTAAGCATAAGTTACTTTCATAATAAAAAATAAAATTGCTTACATTTTGCACTCAGCCTCTTTAATTAAAATAAACAAAATCTCCAACACAAAGACTGATATAATGCCCAATTCCAGAAAAACCTAGAAGGAAATATAGCCCTTATCCAGTCCAACTCCATCATTTGACAGGAGAAAAATGAGTCCCAGAGTGGCTTGTCCACCACCAGATCGTGGCTATGGCGGCTTACGTGACTCCAGCCTTCTCAACAGCCCTTCTGCCGGCAAAGCACAAGAGCTATCAGGACCAACCCTCTGAGCTGGCATCCTATCAACTAAATGGTGGGACTGGGGAGTGCACAAGTGGGTTCTGGGGATTGCCTCAGCCTCTCTGGCTGTGGTATAGTCCGCTCACAGAGTTGTCACTATTGATGGGTGACAGTGACATGCCTCACCTATACCAGCAGGCTTCCCTGATTTATGTGCCTGGACTTGCTAGTAGCATCACCCAGGTGCTGCCTTTGAGGAGAGCAATGCATGCATTACTTCATTAGCAAGGTAGATGGCTGGACTTGGAATCAGTGCCTTGAATCCAACTCAGCTCCTGCCATGATGCCACTTTAGGTTTAAATTTGGCATGGAGAAGGGGGTGTGGGTAAAACTGGGTAATAACAACCAAACTTGAAACAGTTAGGGCACCTGTTTGTCATCCTTGGGGGTTGGAGAAGGGAAGGATTTGGCTTAGTTTGGGCTAAGTGTCTATTTTAAATAGCTGACCTTCAATACTTCAGAAGAGATCCAGAAACCAAATTTGAGCTTTTGTTTTGCTGCCGTGGACTCATTAGGGCTTTCTATTTCTAAAGGCTTGAACTTCTTTCTTTTCTACAACCTGAATCTGTTCCTTTGCTGGAAAATGGATGAGGTGACCATTAATGTCCCCTTTGACTTTAATATGCTATGATGACATGAAATACAGTGAAACATTGATTGACCTCTGAGTGAACCAGTTGTTCTGTTTAATTGGATTTTCTTGTTAACCAAAGATTTAGAAGAAAATGTTGAAAGTCATACATGTATGCTTATGATTAAAAATAACAGTAATGTATCAAGCTTCTTCTTCCACAGTACAGGGGTACTAACTCTACCAGATTCACTACCTAGATTTGAAAATGCGTGCAGCATTCATCAGCATGATCTCATACTTTTTGTGCTCACAACATACTGTAGGCAGGGCAAATATAAATGTCCATGTTTTACAAATGAGGCCCCACACTTCAACAAGGCAAAGTGACCTGCTGAGGACTACACAGCTAGTAAGGAGCAGATTGGAGCCCAGAGCTCCACCCATGGATGCCAGTCATATCTGGGGACATGGGTGCTTCCTTGCAGGCCTCTCTTCTGGCCCATCCCTTCACCAGAGCCAGGCCTTCCATATCCGGGCCTGAGTGCTTGCTGACACTTGGGCCAACGTTGGCTAGTTCCCGCCCATGAGCTCTAGTGCTGAGGGTAAGCCAGCCTGCTTTCCCAGCAGAAGCAACGTTGGCCTCCATATTATTTTCCTATTGGTGCTACAACAAATTACCACATATTGAGTGGCTTAAAACAACACAAATTGACCTCACAGTTCTGCAAGTCAGGAAATGGATCTCAGTGTTGGCAGGGCTGCGCTCCTTTCTTGAGGCTCTGAGAGAATGTTTTTTGCCTCTTCCAGCTTCTAGAGGAGATGTCCACATTCTCGGGCTTGGGGCCCCTTTCATCTTCGAGGCCAGCAAGGGCTAGTCTTTCTCACATTGCATCACTGTCTCCCTCTTCCACATTAAAAGGACACTCTCCTGCCCTGGCCGGTTTGGCTCAGTGGTTAGAGCATCAGCCTGCAGACCAGAGAGACCCGGGTTCGGTTCCTGCTTAGGGTACGTACCTCAGTTGCAGTTTGTCCCTGGCCCCGGTTGGGATTGTGTGGGTGGCAACCACTCGATGTGTCTCTCTCATGCTGATGTTTCTCTCTCCCTCTTCCCAACTCTCCCCCTCCAGCTCTATCTGAAGATAAATGCAAAAATGCCCTTGGGTGAGGATAAAAATAAATAAATAAATAAAAGGACACTTTCCTTACCTTATGGTTAGTTGGTGAGTAACTTAATTCTATTTGCAATTTTAATTCTCCCCTGCCAGGTAATACACTGAAAGGTTCCAGGGATTAGGACAGAGACAGTGGGGAGGGGGGATTATTCTGCTTACTGGCTGGTGCAGCTCTGAGATGGGGGGGGGGGGGGAGTGTGGTGAGAGGTATTTGCTTGTGAGACCCTCTTCCCCAGAAATTAATACTTTAGTGGGGTTCCTAATCTTTCCCCTCTTATATCTCAGTCTCTCTGCTCAGCACAGGGAGCACTCAGACCTCTCTGAGACAGATACCTGGAAGGTGGGCATGAAGGATGCCTCTGGGGGGAAATCAGAGGCCTCCACAGTTCTGAGAACATTTGTAAATTTGTGCACTAACAAGGATCCTGCTGACCAGGAAGGCCAGGTGATGATGTCTGAGGAGCTCATCAAGCTTCTGGAATCAGATGTGAATTAAAATATATGCTTACAACAACCTTAAGCTCTATGAAATCCAGTTTCCTCATCAGTAAAATGAGGATAATACATATCTTACAGGGTTGCTTTGAGGAGTAAGTACAGTATTATTCAGGCAAATTCTGACAAATAGTTTCAACTCAGTAACTATGATTTGTTTCTCTTATCTGAATGATTAGCAGACATGGAGACACTTGGTCCATGCCAAAAGGTCCTTGAAATTTGATCCAGTCAAAAACATCCATGTTTAGAAAACATTCCTGGGCCTTGGCCGGTTTGGCTCAGCAATTAGAGTGTCGGCCTGCAGACCAGAGTCCCAGGTTCGGTTCCAGCCATGGGCACGGTTGCAGTTTGTCCCCAGCCCCGGTTGGGATCGTGTGGGTGGCAACCACTTGATGTGTCTCTCTCGCGTCAATGTTTCTCTCTCCCTCTTCCCACCTCTCTCCCTCCAGCTTCATCTGAGGATAAATGCAAAAATGTCCTCGGGTGAGAAAAAAAAAAAAAGAAAACATTCCTGGGTTCAAATAGTCCATAATGTTTACTTAGACTTTTGGTTTACAGTATTAATACATAAAAAATATCACCCTGGCCAATTTGGCTCAGCGGTCAGAGCATCGGCCCACAGACCAAATAGTCGCAGGTTCAATTCTGGTCAAGAGCATGTACCTCAGTTGCGGTTCGGTCCCTGGCCCTGGTCGGGGACGTGCGGGAGGCAACCAGTCTATGTGTCTCTTGCATCGATGTTTCTCTCTCTCTCTCCCTTCCACTCTGTCTGAAAATAAACTGGAGAAAATCCTTGGGTGAGGATTAAAAAAAATTAAAAAATACTATGTTTTATTGTCCCAATAATTATGTAGAGGCTATATAGTGCAGTGCCAATAACTCTTCTTGCCTCAGTAGCCTAGCTGGCCATACACAGCTCATGGAGTGGAGTAGATAGGTTGGTGTGAACCAAGTGTCTCCATGGATATTCTGGTACAGAACCAAGTATCAATGATCTTTTGGCAGGGAACAAATGTCTCCATGGGCATTCTGGACAAAGCCAAATGTCCTGCACGGATCTAGATGGGAGCACAAAACCAATCCAAAGGACCTCGGAAAGAGCAGGCTCCCTGGGATAATTCCTCAGAGCAGATGCACAAAAATCACAAAGGTTTGCCAATTTGTTTTCCTTCACGATAGAAATACCTTTCTACCAAAATATAAATTTGATACCTGATTTGCCAAATGAACTAATCTAATCCAAATACAGTATGACTTGTGACTACAAAGTAATCTAACTGATCTTACAAGTAAATATATTAAAACCTGGCCATCCAAGTACTTTCCCTTCAAAGTAGTCACCCTGGAAGATAGTTATTCCAAAAATGCTTCCATGATTAGAGCACTTCAGGAACTCTTTTTAAAGCAGTTCTCACAGTTGTTGGCACACTCTTTAAAACTTCCTTTGAGCTGGCAAATAGTCGTCCTTCCAAGAAAAATTTGATTTTTTAAGAGAGCTGACAGTTATTCATAGCCCAGACTGGTGAATGGATTAACTAAATTAACTTTTCTGAGTAATGCAGTGTGATTATAATAAACCAATGATAATGATTTTTGTGTAGTTCATAAATTGACCTTGATAGTGTTGTATATTAAGGTTAAGTAAAGGTAGCATGGTCATAGTAGAGATTAAAGCTCATTTTAGTGGGTTTATGATGTGAATGAATTCAGATAGCACTGGGAGTCATTACACACTGAAATAGCACTGAATGTTTTTTATGAAAATCTTAATTATGTCATTCTCTGAAATCTGATTTCACAGTATGAAAATGAAGGCTTTAAGGGGAAGCATTAAATGCTAATGAAAGCTTTATTATCTCAGTACATATTCTCCTGGGCCTCTGGTCAAGACAAGGAATGATCAGGCGCGTGAGCTGGCAGCCGTCCTGGCCTCTGAAGCCTACCAGTGCCTGGGAGCTAAGTAACACTGTCACGTGTCAAAACACGTCCAATAACATTCCACAAACTTCTTGTCTTTTGCTTTCTGGGCAATGAAATATCATGGCATTTTAACATAGAGGAACGAAGACAGCTTTTTCTGGAAGAATCTCTGGGGAGTCATTCTTACTCAGAAGACATTGTTTGCCTCCATTCACATTAACTCCTCCAAATGTGTCTGCGTCTCACCCTCTAGAGCAGTGGTCCTCAACCTTCCTAATGCCGTGACCCTTTAATACAGTTCCTCGTGTTGTGGTGACGCCCAACCATAAAATTATTTTCATTCCTACTTCATAACTGTAATTTTGCTACTGCTATGTTTTAGGTGACCCCTGTGAAAGGGTCGTTCGACCCCCAAAGGGACTGTGACCCACAGGTTGAGAACCACTGCTCTAAAGGCTTTCTGATTTACCTGTTCTCCATCAAGTCCAATTCCAGTGCCCTGATTCATGTTGCTTTTTTTTTTCGGTATTTTAATGATCTAGTGTTTAGATTTAGAACCAAAAACAAACAAACAAACAAACGTCTAAGCAAGCAGAGTTACTATTATTCTCAGGTAATTAGAAAAAATGCATAATTAACTGAGGGGCTGCAGCATCAGTAAGGTTTTACTCTTGTCCACGTATCCAAATCCCTCTAACAGATGACTAGAATTTTTTTGAAGGCAGAGTTTATAAGATTACCCTAAAGATCTGTTTGGAGAGAGATCTAAAAACATTAAACAACAAAAAAAACAAACTGAATGGCACCTTCCCCCTAAAGGACTTTGGCGTGTGAAAAAACTTTTAAATGAACAAAAACTATTTTGGATTAATACTCTTTGGAAAACTATCAAGGCCTTCACATGATTACTTGGCCTTTACATTCTACCAGATACTGTCAAAGAAATGAATGTAAGCTCCAAGAATGCGGGGGGGGTGGGGGGGGGGTGTCTTACCTGGTTTGTTTACTGCTGTATCCCAAGTGCCTAGAATGTGCCTGGCCTGTAGGAAGCACTTCATGGATATCCGCTGAAGACGTACATCTGTGGAAAGATCTTCATATAAGAGTATCTGAAACTTAGTCCTTCTTGGAGTTCTCTCTGCAGCTCCCTTGTTCCCACAGGGTACTGAGAAACAGGGTGGACCTGCTAGATCTCCCTATCATTCTTCAGATAATTCCTTTTCCCAAGACATGCAAAATCCATGCCTTCCTTGAGGGTCATTCACAATAGTTTCACTGTCTTTCTCATTACCAATATCCTACTCATTCTCCAATATTCATTTAAAAATCCAGCTCATGCTCGGCTGGTGTGGTTCAGTTGGATGAGCTTTGTCCCATGCACCAGGAGGAGGTCGCTGATTCGATTCCAGGGCAGGGCACATGCCTGGGTTGCAGGCTCGATCCCCAGTAGGGGGCATGCAGGAGGCAGCCAATCAATGCTTCTCTCTCTCTCCTTCTTCCTTCCTCTTTGTGAAACCAATAAAAACATTAAAAAAAGAAAAAAAGAAAAAGAAATCCAGCTCCCGATTCATTCTTCTGTCCACATCTTTCTCCTACCATCGCCTCAAGGAATGAAGATGGCTCATCCACTTAACTCAACCTCCCTGGCTCCAATAACCACCATCTCCACTCCAGTATTCTACTACAACTGCGCCCTTGATAATGGTAGCATGGCATAATAATACTAATAATTTCTAATAGTTGGCTTATGCACTGGACACAGTGCTAAGTGCCGCATAGGCCTTATTATCTCATTTAAACTTTCCAACAACCCCATGAAGACAGTAAGGTACACAGACTAAATAAATTTTTAAACATCACTCAGGTCAGAAGTAGTGGATCTGTCATTTGAACCCTGGTCGGTCAGACTCCTTAACCTGGGCTCTTAACCATCCCATTGGGATGAAAAAAAATCAAGATTTAAACCCTACCTCTGCCACTCTGTCACATGAGCTTTTTGACCTTGAGCAAAATTACAACCTCTCTAAGCCTGTTTTCTAATTTCTAAAATACTGTCAGGAACAAAGATAATATATGTTAAGTGCCTAGCACAGTGCCTGACATACGACAAATGTGTGTTCCATCCATCTGACCACCAAGCACTTACTGAGCACCTCCTAAGCACCCATCTGTGGTAGGTACTGAAGACACAGCAGTGGATACGAAAAACCAGGTCCCTGCCTTCATGGGTCTGCACAGTACCTGGCAGGTGCTCAATAAATATTTGATAAATGAAACAAGCCCTCAAGGAGGTCTGCCAGCCTCCACTCTACGTCTCATCAATCAGCCATTTACCCTGCTATAAAACAATCTAATGAGGGCCCTCCCTGCTTAAAATCCTTGATCATCAAAAAAAAGATAAAATCTAAATTTCCTTGCACGATATGCAAGAATGGCTGTATATAAGTGGCTCAGTTCCCCTCCTCAACCCACTCACTCCACCCCCTTTCCTTTAAGCAGTGAAAACCTTTCTTCATATGTAATCTAATTGGAAGCCTAAACTGAAAACCAGATCAATACTGGTAACCTATTCTGGTAACAGGTGTGAGAAACAGTCGCCAGTTTGGCATGCTAACCCTTTCTACCTCGTCAAGCATGTGCACATGCAACACAGCTGCAGCTCCTAGGGCAATACCACAGGTTCTGCCAAACAGTTTGAAAACCAAGCTTTAGATCAATGATTTTTTAACTGCAGGACACACTCCCTTATGAAATCAATTTAGTGGTTGGAATCAGTGATTTAGAAAACAAAAATAAGAGCGCATTACATGAACTAATGGCTAAGTAAAATCTGTTATATGTGCACACTCATGTACTAAGCTGTGATATAAATTGTATTTCTTACTGTGGATCATGGCCAAAATGATTTGAAAGCCACTGCTTTACATCCTCTATGTAGCCTCAGTTCCTTCCATGTTTCCTCCGTCACACAAAACTCCATGCGTTATCAAACCACTTACAGTCCCCCAAACCCATCTTGCTCTTCCACTTCTTCTATGCCTGTGAGTGTATAAGCCAGGCCATCTGCTAGGCACTAGGAATGCAACGGTGAAAAAAAACAAGGTCTTGCCCACATGGCATTTAAGAATCTAGACAGGCAAGGATGATACTAGTCACACCAATTAATATAGAACTATGAACCAAAATACACACTCTAAGAGAAACTAAAAGGGTTTTCAAGAACATTTATCAAAGGCAATAGTCTAGGGGGATACATGTGGCACCCCCGAAGAAGAATCTATTAGCAGAGATCTAAAGAATGCGTCTGAGTTAACTAGGTAAAAGGGTAGAGGAAGAGCATTCCAAACATAACAGAATATAAGCAATCCTGGGATGCGAGAGGGCGTGGCATGGTTGAGAAACTGAAAAAGAGGCCAGCATGCCAGAACCCAGAGAAAAAATGGGAGAGAGATACAAGATAAGACTAGAAAAGTTAGCAGTGGCTAGACCAGGTAGGGTCTTATGGGCTAGGATTTTGTTTTCTGTCCTCAGAGTCACGGGAAGCCACTGGAGGATTTAAACAGGAGCTGTGAAGACACTATGCCCGCAGTGTGGATGGACTGGAGACAGGGAGGAGTACAGGGAGATCAGTTAGGAGGCTACTGGAACAGTCCAGGCGAGTGATGAGTGCACTGATTTAACACATTGGAAATTACAGGGAAGGGAAGAGAAGGTGGTGGTACTGAATAAAGGCTGACTCCTGGGTTCTGGCTTACACAACTGGCTATATGGTGCTGCCAACTGAGAGTAAACCGGAAGAGACCAGATTTGGAGAAGACTGTAGGTTTGAGCTTGGCTAAGTTGCATTTACAGTGGCTCTGAGTTAGGTATGTATCTTGACTAAAAGAACCTGGAACTCATGGGTATGTAGACATTCAATGAAACTGGGCATATGAGTGTGAGGAAAATGTCTCAGGTGAAGCCCTAAAGGCCTCTCCACTTTCTGGTGTTATATTCCTACTTGTTATAAATATGTATGATTACACCTAGTTAACTACACAATTATACCTACTTTAAAGTTCAAACATATAAATAATAAAAAGTAAAAGGCTGTTCACTCCTTGGGTAATTAATATTAACAACTTAATATGTACCCATATTTTTAAAATAAGATTATGCTATGCACACTTTTCTATAACCTTTTTTTTTAATCAGCAACGTAGTGAGAATATTCTTCTATATTAGGGTATAGATGGTTATATCTCACTCACCTTAAGAGCTACAAAGTATTGTATGGTAGGACTGTATCACAATTTAAACAATCCCCTGGCAGACAGTTACCTTCTCATCAACTGTTCCCCTTCTGCCTTGCTCACTGAACCCTGAACAGCAACATGGTCAGCCTCAGGTGATGGGTCATGATTGGCTTAAGTCAACTGAAACCTTCCTGTTGCCCACATTTTCAACTTCCCTTGTTGCAGTGGGTACTCATGTTATCGGGTTCTGGCTAATGACCCAAGAAGAAGTGTGCTATGAGAGCTTCTGAGTAAACTTTTGCTTTCCTGATAAAAGAGAACTAACATGAATATTACTCTCATTACCCATTTCCCCTGTTTTGGACATAAATGTGATGACTAAAGTTCCAAAAGTCACTCTGCAACTACAAAGCCATAGCCATCACTAAGAAGAGTACAGCAGAAAGTCAGAGTGAAAGCCTGGGCTGAGACAAATAGACATACACATGAACACCAACTCATTTTAAAGAATCCAAATGTATTTCCAACTTTAAAGTCTAAACAAGTAAAATAAAACATTATGAATCAAAGATTTAGAGACATAAGTGATGCCCTACAAAAATAAAAAGCATATTTGGAATATGATGTTAGAGAAAATACTTTCAACTGTTCCTGAGAACATGTTGGGTCCAGAAATGCCTTTCTAGCTCCCTGCCAAGCACATCCCTCTGTCCTGCAATTTGACAGGGTGGCCTTTGTGCAAAATCTCTGATACTTCTTGCCCTACCATGTTTGAGATTTCTACCTTCTTTTGCTTGCAATTTGAAAATGTACCAAATTAAGAAATAAACTTTTACATGAAAAATTGAAAGATACTTGATTCGGGTGAACCATAACTTTTCTTAAATTCATAACTAGAATAAAAATGAAACATCAAAAGTAAAAACTGTTTAAAAGCAGAAAAAAATTCCTCTTTTCAGGAAAAAATGCTTCCTAGCTTTTTAATTCTATAAAACAATGTGTTATTTTACTCTGATGTTGATGGTTTCTTCTGTTCTCAATTTTACCAGCTTCTCATGTTCTGACAAAAATATAAGATGTTAGATTTCTCAAATTCAGAAACTTATAGCTCCACTTAAACACTTAAAGGCTATTAAATTAATACATTTATACTGTGTGAATAAACTATAATTTAAAATATTAGACAACAAAACAATTTTATGTGTAATCCAAATTGTACATAATTCATGTCTATGATTCTAAACAACCAGAAGTTCACATTTCTTCTACTTTTACAGTTTACAAAGTGCTGTTATATACATTTTCTATTTAAGACAGACATATAGATGTTATTCTCATTTCACAACTGGAAACAGACCCAGACATTATTCAGTGCTCTAACCACTATACAGTGTAGCCCTGAGACTTTGATCTGCAAAGGGTTTTAATAACGTAAATGTCACATATATTTCCATTTCTATCACCATTTTCAAGTTTCCATTTTCTTAACCAAAGAAAACAATAAAAAAGTTTTCTGCAATCCAATAATAAAAATGGGAACTACAGCCTAGCTGGTGTGGCCCAGTGGGTGAGCGTTGACCCATGCACCAAGAAGTCCCCGGTTCAATTTCCAGTCAGGGCACACGCCCAGGTTGTGGGCCCAATCCCCAGTGGGGGGCATGCAGGAAGCGGCCAAACAATTGTTCTCTTTCATCGATGTTTCTCTCTCTCTCCCTCTTTCTTCCTCTCTAAAATCAATAAAGAACTTTTTTTTTTTTAATGGGAACTATAGAGACAGTATACTAACCTAATGAGTAAGATCTACCAGAAGCAAAGTCTACTATGGGAGTTCTATATTGTTACCTACATATAGGGCACCAGTACCAAAACCATATTTAGATGAGTAATTTTTTTTCTAATTTAGAGAAAATAGCAGGAAACTCCTGTTGCCTCCAAGTCTAATGTATGTGTGTGTGTGTGTGTGTGTGTGTGTGTGTGTGTGTGTGTGTTAGGGTGTGTAGATGGCCAGGAAGTAAACAGAAAAACACTTTATCCAGATCTAGAGTTCTAAGGCCTCTAATTATCCCAGTTTAGGCTTAAAGGAATTTAACAATCTGGTCACATGTCCCATCTTTAGTAACAAATTTACTTTTCTTTTCCCACTCCCTTTTCTAAGTGCCCTATACCATTTAGACTAGAAATTCCAACAGGTAGCCTTTCTTTCTGAACTATCTTCCCTACTGTATTTTTTTTCCCCCAGAATTCTCCTTTCCTATTCTAAATCTTGAAGACATTTCTTTACAGTAGATGAGGGAGCTACAGCTTATATTCACTGCCAGAAAAGGGTCAGTTCCAGCATTAATTTCCCAGCAGAGAGCTGAGAGAAAAGTCAAACAGAAAAGAAGAGTGATAACTGGCAGCGTAGTGACACCTGTGCTCAGAAAGCTACACTGCAGTTCTCCAGTATCTGAGGTTAACCTTTCCTTACTGCTTGGCCAGCTTCAAAAGAAAAATTCTGGTTGGTAGTGAGTTCAAAGCAGACCAGTATGTTTCAATCATTGGTTCAATGAGTCACTCTTTTTGATGTTACAATTTTTTTATTGCATTTGAGAACATTTCAATAAATACTTGAGTTTGAGGCCTTGGCTAGGTAACTTGTTTGCAGTAGAAATCAGATTTATCTGGCAAAACTCCATTGCCAGCAATGGGATTTATCAAAACTACAAATGCCAGCACATTGAATATTTCAATACTGTACTCAATTGTTCATATCTAAATAATTCAGCTATGAAACAAACCAATGCAAATGCTTAATATATAGTACAAATCAACAGATTCTTCACAGAAGAAAACAATGAAAGACTAATTTTCTACGTGTCACCTGTTGGTTAGTTCTTCAACAATATTACTTACATTATTTCAAGGATAATAAAATTTATGCACCACTACCCATGTTTCTCAACATTTTTTATCTAGTTCTAAAGGGCATAAACAAAAATGTATCTAGTCAGAACTGTTTTTATAAACTTTTGATTTTTTTTTGTTGTACATCTTACAATAATGAATATATGGAGACAAAGACAAGTGTACATTTAAATCATTAGTGGAGATATAAATTTTGCCTATATGGCTAGTTACTTATGTGGGTCTTACAAATGACAAGATAAAATAACAAAGTTTGATAAGCTCATCCATGCCCTGTAAACTTTAATCCACTCGCCGAATAACTTGGTTCAGTCATTATTTATTCGTTTTAAAAAATGTTTTTTAAAAGCTACAAACCACACTTTATTATACATTTCTGAATCATGAGGGGGTAAATTGTGATACAGTTCCCTCATGCCACTGGCCCTTTTGGAGGGAAAAGTTCTGCAATGAAATAAGAATTTCCAGACTCTGTAAAAAGGTTAAATTGTGTTCTATGACTAACCTTCAATCTACAGTCCCTTTGACCCAAGGCACAGTTCCTGGTGCATCTTTTTGAGGTTTAGTTTCTGGGAAGTTTTCAGCAAACCTCTCGCGCGCTTTCTCCCAGTTCTTCTTACTCTTGGTTTGGAGAAGATGAACATCTTCTATTGAGGATGGTTTGCCTGTCCCCAAGCCTGCATGTGTTCGTCGAAGCTGAAGCTGGATCTGTTACCAAAAGTTGAGCAGAGGACTTATTTATTGTACAAAGCACACTGAAATCTGCTATGTCCAATTTGGTATTTCAACCATAATTCTTTGATTTAGAAAAGATAGCTGACTCTACAAAAAAGAGTGCTCCTGCCCAGCCGGTATGGCTCAATGAATTGAGCATTGTCCCATGGACTGAGGTACCAGTTCAATTCCCAGTCACAGCACATGCCCAGGTTGTGGGCTTGATCCCCAGTGGGGGGCATGCAGAAGGCAGCCAATCAATGTTTCTCTCTCACACTGATCTTTCTATCTCTGTCCCTTCCTCTCTCTTTCTAAAAAATCAATAAAAAAATATATTTTTTAAAAAGTGCTCCTTAAAAAAATTAATTAAAAAAATAAAAATAAAACGTGCTCCTTAAATAGCCCTGAATTTCAATGAAATACTGCAGAATCTGTCATCCCACTTTAACCAAAAGTTAACAGCAATAGATGTGTTTAAACCTACTTTCCTAGCCTCATCTAAGTAAGTGAACAGGTAGATTAAACATTAGGAGTCATATAAAGAACTCAATTATTTATTTTCATAAAAAGAGTAAAATACTTCTCATTATTTTGAGAACCATCAAAAGGTACCAGTTACTGAGTGCCTAACATACATCAGTCACCATGCTAGGGGCTTTATCTTCATGACATCACTGAAAAACAGTTATCATCCCCATTTTTACATAGGAAAACTTAAGTCCAAACCTGACCTAAGTCCCACAGACTTAGGCAGAGTACATGTTCTAACCTAGGTCTGACTATAAGAACCATGTTCTTCCCATTATGTCTCAATGGAATAAGAAAACTTACATTAAACTCAGTGATCTATTCATTATTTCTTTAGGTACCAAGTAATTATGAAGAATATTTCTTGGTCATGTTACTTTGTAAGGTTTTTGCGGAAGATAATCTGAATCCTGATGAACCATAGGACTGCAGAATTAAGTTGTTGTACTGTTTTTCAAACATTATTCTATCACGTGTTACATTTACATGCTCTGATTCCTGGACCCAAAACAGATTCTCCAGGTAATAGAGAATCTGCCTATTTGTAAAGTAACACTGTAACTGCTCCTGCAATGCTTAGTATCAGGAAATCATTAAAAACAACTATAAGACACAAAAATACTTGGGCTCAGGAAATAACATTTTACTATCCTAGCTCCAGTGAAGAAAAAAACTTTGAGACTTCCTAAAAACATTAAAAACAATGCACATGTATATATTTAGTAATCATGAATGCCACTAAGGCAGTAATCACATCTGCTTTTGCTTGCTACTGTTCTACTAGCTCTTAAGGCAATGCCTGGCACATATTAGGTACACAGTAAACATATCTGCTGTAGAATAAAGAGTGAAAGAAAACACAAATCTTACCGGAGTTTTCATTCCTCCACCATCCTTCCCTAGGCCCTCTCCTTTTTTCCAACCCATTTTCTCCAACATCTTCCGACCTTTGTTGCTATCAGTAATTTCACTTTTAAAAAAATGAAGGAGAGAGTTGATTTCTGTCACATTTATAATAAATGAATAAATTAAAAATAATTGGTACCACTACTTTAGAAAACTACTTTGGAAAAGTTAATACTTACGAATGAACAGATGCAGGTGCATCATCTCTTTGGAAAGTTCCTTCACTTCCAATCTGCTTCCTACGTTTTCCTGCCCTGTCTTTATATTTTGGATTCTTCAATGCCTTTTCATCTTCGTAGTCTGTATTCTTTATAAACACAAAATATTCACTGAACAAAACAAAGCTGATGAATACAAATGTAATGTCTGTGTATTTGCCTTATTAGCAAATATGGTTCAATGTGATCTCTATTGAACAATAAAGTAAAACAAGCCATGATATAAATGAAGACAACTGTTATTGAATATGCTATTTTTATTCCATCCCCTTTCAAATGTTTATATTATTCAAAGTTGTACTATAACATAATTGTATGTAGAATATAAATCATATGTAAATTATATGTAATAAGATGATATAGTAAAATAAAGTATATTTTGACTAAATGCTGTGTACTCATATTCTCAGATTAACTACCATTATTCAAAAAAAACATGGAGAACCACTGGGGTTGAGTGACTGGTTAATCATATAAATGGAGATATATTGCCCGGCCAGTGTAACTCAGTGGACTGAGAGGTCCCGGTTTAATTCCTGGTCAGCGCACATGTCTGGGATGCCGGCTCCATCCCCAGTAGGGGGCATGCAGAAGGCAGCCAATCGATGTTTCTCTCTCATATTGATGTTTCTATCTCTCTCTCTCCCCCCTTCCTCTCTCACTAAAAAAATCAATAAAAACATATTTTTAAAAAAAGAAGATAGCCCAGACAGTGTGGCTCAGTGGTTGAGTGTTGACCCATGCACCAAAAGGTCGCCAGTTCGATTCCCAGTTAGGGCACATGCCCAGGTTGTGGGCCCAATCCCCGGTGGGGAGCATGCAGGAGATGTCCAATTGATGTTTTCGCTCATTGATGTTTCTGTCCCTCTCCCTCTCCCTTCCTCTCTCTCTAAAATCAATAAAGGAAAAAAAAATTATCCAGTCATAATTTTTTCCAGTTTTGCCTATTAGAAAAAAAGCTGCTATGAACATTTGTTTACTAGTCTTTGTATAAACATATGTTTTCATTTCTCTTGGATAAATAACTCGCAATAGAATGATGAATCATAGTGAATAATATATTTAACTTTTAAATAAACTACTAAACTGTTTTCCAAAGTAATCACACTATTTGATGTTCTCACCGGCAATGTGTGAGTGTTCCAGTTCCTTTACATGCCAACCAACACTTGGTATGATTGGTCTTTTTAATTGGTTTTAATTTGCATTTCCTTAATCACTACTGATACTAAACATCTTTTCATCTGTTTATTTGCCATCTGTACATCAGCTTGAAGTGTCTATTCAAATCTCCTGCTCATTTTTAATTGACTTGTTTCAACTGAGTTTTGAAAGTTCATTATATATTCTAGATATAAGAGGTAGGATTTTTATCAGATACATGATTCGCAAATATTTTCCCAGTCTGTGGCCTATCTTTTCATTCTTCTGACAGTATCTTTGGAGTAGAAGTACTGGAAGTTCAATTTATTAATATGTTATTTTATGGATTGTGCTTTCGTTGACAGCTATCTAAAAAATATTTGCCTAAAAGATTTGTTTCTATGGTTTATCTTTCCCCCACCACCCCCTCTTCTGGGGATTGTCAGTCTATACCCCACTTCCACGTCTCTGGGACTACCCCATTCCTCAGACTGTTATGTTCATTACATTCCACAAATAAGTGAGATCATATGATACTTGTCTTTCTCTGTTTGGCTTGTTTCACTTAGGATAATACTTTCCAGGTCCCTCCATGTTGTCTCAAAGGATAAGAGATCTTTCTTTCTTACAACTGCATAGTATTCCATTGTGTATATGTACCACAGCTTATATACATGTATGCATGAACAATCGACATGGACAACAAAGCTGGGGACAGGGCGGGGAGGGAGAGGAAGGGGGGAATCACTTGGGGGGAAAGGAGAACCATCTGTAACAAAAATAAATAAATAAAAAAAAAATAAAAAATTTACTTCTAAAAGTTTTATAGTTTAAGGTTTTAAATTCATATCTATGATCCATTTTGAATTCATTTATGTTATGTGGTGCGAATCAAAGTTCTTTTTCTCATTATTTTTGCATATGGCAATTGTTTGCTGAAAAAGACCATCCTTGCCCTGGCCTGTTTGGCTTAGTGGTTAGAGTGTCAGCCCACGGACCAGTGAGACCCGGGTTCGGTTCCTGCTAAGGGCATGTACCTCAGTTGCAGTTTGTCCCTGGCCCCGGTTGGGGTCGTGTGGGTGGCAGCCAGTCGATGTGTTTCTCTCACATTGATGTTCCTCTCTCTCTCTCTCTCTCTCTCTCTCTCTCTCTCTGTCTCTCTCTCTCTCTTCCTCTCTATCTCCCTCCCGCTCTGTCTGAAAATAAGTGCAAAAATATCCTCGGGTGAGGATTAAAAAAAAAAAATTAAAAATAAAAATAAAAAGACCATCCTTTCTCCACCAAATTGCCTTCACAACTTTGTTAAAATCATATAGACCTACACCTACACACACACACACACACACACACACACACACATCTATTTATATGAATACATTTCTGGATTCATTATTCTGTTTCCCTTACCTATTTATTTATCTTTATGCCAATAGTTAGTCTTAATTACTATAGTTTATAATCAGTCTTGAAATCAGGCAGCATTAGTCCTTTAACTTATGTTCTTCAATGGTAACATTTTAATGCAAGTTTTTAAAAACCAGAATGTAGGGTACTATTATCATTTTTCTATCTCAACCTCAACAGTTGTTAAAGGTAACAGTAAACAACTAAAAGAAATTACATAAGCTTCAAAGTCATTCTAAATGACTCTTTTTTATATATATAAAATGCACTATGCATATCTAAAGGCATTTTCACTCAAAACTAGGTACACAATTTATGAACGCATATTTTAATACTTAACACCCTTACCCGTAAACCGTATTTTACTCGTATTTTCTTTAACTCTTTTCTCCTTTCCAACTCCTTTTCCTCTTTGCTTAGTGTTGGACCAACTAAAAGGAAAAAGTGAGTCTGGTTTAAAAAGAAAAACTCACTAAATCTGATAGATTTTATATAATATTACTATTTATATTTAATAATTTAAAACAAATTAACAGCATTAGTATCTGTAGATTAATCAAAAGTGCAAATAAACAATATAAAGGAATCTTGGGTTGTGATGATGTCTTTTCAGCATTTTGGTAATTAAATCTACTTAGAAAGTAAACCAAAACCCAAATATTATAGGAATGTTACAGTATGGATAACAAAAGAAACACCACATACCTTAAATTTTGATATGATTATTATAAAAGAACCCCAAATACTGTGAATTTTCCAAAGAAATGCAGACATGTGCAAAAGAAAAATCACAGAACCCAAGATTCATGTTATTTTGTAATGTGTCATACTTATTTTCATAATCTAGTATGAAAAATAAAAAATATACAATGATCATGTAAAATTGGTATTTAGGAGGAAAGCTCATGTGAAAAAAATTAGTTCTTACTAGTTCAAAGTATCTATTTAAATTTTAAAAGCCTTAGATGAGTGAGTTTAAAGCAAAACAGCGCCCAGCCAGTGTGGCTCAGTGGATTAAGCATTGTCCCATGGACTGAGAGGTCAGATCAGGGTTCAGCTCCTGGTCAGGGCACATGCCCAGGCTGCTGGCTCAATCCCAAATAGGGGGCACACAGGAGGCAGCCAATCAATGTTTTTCATTCACATTGATGGTTATTTTTCTTGTTTTTTTTAAAAAAATATATTTTTCTTGATTTTCTAGAGATAGAAACATCAATCGGCTGCCTTCCACACGCCCCATACTGGGGATCAAGCCCGCAACCAGGGCATGTGCCCTGACCTGGAATCAAACCAGGACCTCTCAGTCCATGGGATAATGCTCAATCCACTGAGTCACACTGGCGGAGCTCACTTCGATGTTTCTCTCTCTCTCTCTCCCTTCCTTCTTCTCTAAAATATCAATGAAAAACATATACATTTTCCTTATTTAAAAAAAAGCAAAATAGTTACTTCTACAGTGTTATTTACTACAGAAAATCATGGTATATACACTGATGATATATCAACATAAACTGTAAGTAGGAAAGCAAACATATCAACCAATAACTCTGAATATCTTGGCCTATTATTTTCTATGTTACTATTATATGACAGAGTTTAACTGTAGATGACTTTTTCATATCAGTAAATAGATGTTAAAAGGAAACTAATCTTTATTATAGTTATGTCACAGTTACTCTTCGGAAAACATTTAGCTGCTTCAAAAGCCTACTAAACTAGATCAGCAAAAACAGAGCTAAAGCTTATCTCCTGGTCAGAAAGTAACCTAATGCTATATATAAGAGCAGCTAAGTTATTACATAGAAAAATCAACTACAATCATAATCAACTAGCCCAGGTCTCAAATTTGAAATACATGTCATTTCTGAGTCTCATTTGATAAAATTTACTGAAATACAAATTATCTTGCCCTGGCTAGTGTGGTTCAGTTGGTTAGTGTCATCACGTTCACCAAAAAGTGGTGGGTTTAATTCCCAGCAGAAGACATACCCAGGATGCAGGTTCGATCTGGGTCAGGGAGTGTTCAGGAAGCAATCAATCAATGTTTCTCTCTCTCTCTCCCCAAATCGATAAAAAAAGAAATATAAATATCTCAATATAGTATCATATCAAAATTCATTATCAAGATATGCAGCTGGTAGCCAAATGATACATTTTTGGAACACTTCAGTGAATTACAAAGTTATCATGCCCACATATAACAATACGTTTCACATACCAAAAGATTCATCTTTCTTATCAAGACGAAGATGAGCTCTAACCTGCCCTGGTTCACAGCCATCACAGGTGTCACTGCCAGGGTGAATGTGAAAGGACAACACAGTCTCCCCAATTTTCACTTCATCTCCATGCTCAAGTACATAAGGGTCGCATTTAGTTTTAGGCTGAGGGGGAAAATTACAAAACGGAGATCTAAAAAAGTTGCATATAATTATTTTATGTCAAATGGAAGTAATGTCTAATTACAACAAAAAAATTTTGAGATGGTTCTCAGTGTCATAGACACACATACACACACATTTCCACAACTTGAAGATGATCCATAATCTACTAGTAGAGAAGATTAAAAGAACTGAGAACTTTTAATTTTTATAGTATCTATCTATTTTTAATCCTCACCCGAGGATACTTTTCCATTTATCGTCAGACAGAGTG
Source organism: Molossus molossus (assembly GCF_014108415.1). Lineage (NCBI taxonomy): Eukaryota > Metazoa > Chordata > Mammalia > Chiroptera > Molossidae > Molossus > Molossus molossus. The sequence continues at coordinate 51,999,924 of NW_023425366.1, read as the reverse complement.
GGAGGGAGGGAGAGAGGGGGAAAGAGAGAAACATTGATGTGAGAGAGACACATCAACTGGTTGCCTCCCATACAACCCCGACCAGGGCCTGGACTGAACTGCAAGGCTGGAATCAAACCCACAACTCTTTGGTCCACGGACTGATGCTCTAACTGCTGAGCCAAACCTGCCAAGGCTAATTTTTATATTATCAAACACCACAATCTCCTCTCTCCGTGCCCAATCCTATCAGAAATACCCAACTCAAATTTCAGTCTATTACCAAAACAAATAATCATAGTCAAAAAGATAAGGAAATAAGTGCATCATTATTCTTTTTCCTCTTGATAATTCAGTTTTATTTCATTTTTTATTCTCATAGACTAAGAATAAGACCTCCCTTCCAGTGCCAAGCATTTTATTACATGTTGAAGTTAGAAGAGTTAATTGGTTAGACATAGCCCCTGTCTTTAAGGAGTTTAAAGTTTAGCAACACTTTCATTAAAACAAAATTTTAAAAACATAAAAAAGAAAGGCCCCTAAAGTTATTGTAAAAACATTTACTCTAAATAGCTTTAAAATGCATTTACCTCTAAAAACAAGGCATAGACACACTATTTTAAGTCAAAACTTAATAGTCAAGTATTCACTTATTACATACTTCTTCAGCCCTTTCCAGGAATTCCCTTCCATGTAACAACACATTTGGACTTGAACACTGACCTAACCAAATTATATGTATAATTACTATGGCCTTCAGGAATAAAAAAATTCAGTTCAATTTTTTAAAATAATGTACAAGTAATTAATACATATACACCCACCTGAAGAATCTGTTTTCCATTAACAACTGTACCATTCTGACTGCCTTGATCCACAAGGACATAGCTTTGTAAGTCATGGTCAAAATAAATTTCTGCATGAAACTTAAAAAGAAATCAGGTAATTATAAAGTAGCATACTTTTTAAAAAATCATAGATAATTTCTGTATGATAGGATGCAACGGACTTTAGTCTCTGATAATTTAACTTTTACTCTCTTTAATACTCTTTCTGAATACAAAAGTATTATGATGTTTCTGGCAGAAAGGTGGAGGCTACAGAGGAAAAAGTCACCTATAATTCCATCTATAACGACCATTAGTAATTTACTGTGTCCTACCTTTCTACTTCTATAATATAGTAGAGACTACACTATATAAACAATTTGAAATTATTTTTTCACCTAACATAAATATTTGTACATAGCATTAAAACATTCTTAATACAAAGGTGACTTAACACATTCGAAGTCAACTTCTCAAAGAATTTTTCCAGTTTTTCAATACCCAGCACTAATCAATCACTCTCCTTGCTCCATAGCACTTTGCTTATATAACACTTATATTACACGAAGTTATTGAACTTAATGTTAGTACTGCTTATAGTACTGTTAATGTCATTGTACTGCTTACATTAGTTTACATTTTTGCTTACCTCTTAGTACATAATACAGTGCCTCACATATACTGAACATGTATTCAGTACATGTCTCTTTAATTGGATAAAGAGCTGCAGAAATATTTAATTATAAATTTCATATACAGTACAATACAGTAAGAATGTAAAATGGTGTAGCTGCTTTGGAGATGTCTAGCAGTTCCTCAAAAAGTTAAACAGAGAGTTACCATACAACCTAACAATTTTACTGCTAGGTCTGAAATTAAGAGAAATGAAAACACATCCAAACTAAAACTTGTATATGAATGTTCACAGCAGCATTATTAATAGCCAAAATGTGGAAACAATTAAAATGCCCATCGATTGATAAATAACAAAATGTAGTATAGCCATTCAATGGAATATTATTTGGCAATAAAAAGAAATGAACTACTAATATATGCTACAACATGGATGAATTTTGAGGACATGCTAAATAAGCTAGATACAAAAGATTACATGTTGTATAATTCCATTTACATAAAATGTACAGAATAGGCAAACCCACAGAGACAAAGACTGGTGGTTGCCTAAAGCTGTGGGGGTTGGAAGGAAATGAGTGACTACTATTGACTTTGTTCTTTTTTTAATTTTAATTAATTTATTTTATTAATTTTTGTTACAGATGTTTCTCCTTTTTCCCCCTCTAGACACCCTCCTCCTGATCCTGCCCTCCCCCACAGCAGTTGTCTATGTCGGTTGGTTACACATATATGCATATAAGTTCTTTCATTTATCTTATCCCCCTGCCCCCGCCCCCTCCTGAGGTCTGTCAGCCTGAATCATACTCCTTTCTATTGTCTCTAAGTCTATTTTGTTCATCAGCTTATTTTGTTCATTATATTCCACAAATAAGTGAGATCATGTGATATTTGTCTTTTTCTGATTGGCTTATTTCACTTAGCATAATACTCTCCAGGTCCCTCCATGTCGTTTCAAAGGGTAAGAGATCTTTCTTTCTTACAGCTGTATAGTACTCCATTATATATATGTACCACAGCTTTTTTATCCACTCATCTACTGATGAACACTTGGGCTGTTTCCAGATCCTAGCAATTGTAAATAGTGCTGCTATGAACATAGGGGTACATATATTCTTTCTAATTGGTATTTCAGGCTTCTTAGGATATATGCCTAGAAGTGGGATCACTGAGTTTGTTTCTTTCTATGGTGATGAAAATGTTCTAAACTTGATGTGATGATTGCATAACTCTGTGAATAACTAAAAACCTCTGAATTATACACTTTCAATGAGTCAATTGTACATGGTATATAAACTAGATCGAAATAAGGTTGTTCTTTAAAAGTTTCATAAACATATTTCAAACACACAAAAGAACATATTGAACTTATCTACCTGTGACCCAGCTTTAATAAATGTTGCCATATTTGCCGCAGATATTTAAAATATATTATCGTTGATATGTACCTCACTCCATCCATCCCTCACCCTTCCTTTTCAGAGGTTTAATGTTTATTTAATTATGGCACATCTTATTATACTTTTACCACATATGTATCCATAAACAATATGTTTATTTTGCCTGGTTTGAAACGTGATATAAATAAGTCATACTGTATGAATTTCTTATTGAGATATAACTTATATACAGGAAATTCATAGGCCTTAAATGTATAGGTTGTTGAGTTCTGACAAATGTATGCTACCATATATATTTCTTTTATTTTGCTTCTTTGGCTTAATATTATGTTATACGGTATATTCAGTTGCTGGGCACATTTGTACCATTTTGCTGAATGGTAATCCACTGTATAGATATAGCATAATCGACATAGTCTTCTGATAATGGACATCTAAGTTTTTCCCAAGATTTTGTCTTTTTTTTATCCTTACCCGAGGATATTTTTCCATTTTTGTACAGATAGAGTGGGAGGGAGAGAGGGGAAGGGAGAGAGAGGGAGAGAAACATCGACGTGAAGGGACACATAGAGTGGCTGCCACCCGCACGACCAACCAGGGCCGGGGACAAACTGCAACCGAAGTACGTGCCCTTAGTGGGAACCGAACCCGGGTCTCTCCGGACCACAGGCCGACGCTCTAACCGCTGAGCCAAACTGGCCAGGGCAAGATTTTGTCATTTTAAAAAATGTTTCGATGAACATTCTTGTACATGCAACCTTCGGGCAATGAGAGTGTTTCTCTGGGGTATATACTTAGGAATAAAATTGCTTAGCAATAGTATAGGCAATCTTAAACTTTATTAAATACTGCGATATTGTTTTCCAAAGTGGTTGTACCAATTTATATTCCAACAGCAATATAAGAATTCCTGTTGTTTTACATAGCCTTAAATAACATTTGGTATTGTTGGAATTTTGTTTTGCCAAGCATAATAGTTGTGAAATTAAATTCATCATTGTGATTTTAATTTACATTTCCCTGATTACTACTGAGGCTGAAACCTTTTCTTGTATTTATTATCCATTTGGGTTTCCTGTTCTGTAAATTTTTTCTTCGTGTCCTTGGTACATTTTATTCAACTTGGTCATTTAGAATAATAATAACTATATCAAAGGGTTTAAATATTTTCAAGTCTTCTCACTTGAAACCTTATTCCAAAAAGCTGTTCTAAATTATGCTCCCAACAAGAGTGATATTTAATAAATACAATAAATGAAAACTGACATCTTGGCTTCATTTTTATTTCTTAAATTACTAGAAAGATTGAATGGTTTTCATATGTTAAGCATGATATATCCTCTATTGTGAATTGTTTATGTCCTTTATTTATTTACCTACTGGTGTCAGAGTAGGGTTTGAAAAGTGAACTTGTATGAGCTTTTAAAATGTAAAGGATGTTTATTTTGTCATATTTGTCTGATGATTGTCCTAGTCTGCTATTTATTTCTTTTCAATCCTCACCCGAGGACATTTTTGCATTTATTTTCAAGAGGGTAAGGAGAGAAACATTGATGTGACAGAGACATATCAACTGGTTGCCACCCACACAACCCCATCTGGGGTCGGGGACAAACTGCAACCGAGGTATGTGCCTTTGGCGGGAACTAAATCCAGGACTCTCTGATCCATAGGCTGACACTCTAACCACTGAGCCAAACTGGCCAGGGCCTAGTCTGCCTTTTAAATTTGTTTCTTAACATACAAAGAATTTCAAAGTTAGATTAGTTAAAATTATATTGTCCTCTGTGATTTTTTTTTTCCTTTTTTAACTTAGAAAGTCTTCTCTTATACTTGTTTCTGCTTTTCCCCCCCAACAGTACCATGAAGTGTGTGTGTGTGTGGGGGGGGGGTAGTTTAATGTTTTTCATCTACCTGGATATGTGTGACAAAATATATACTGTCACACTGATTTCACAAAGCTAACAAATTATTTACCCCACCAGTGAACATGTTAGTTTAAAAGAAAGAAAAAGCAAAAATGTCACCAGAGAACTACATGAATTTTTGGTTTGGAGTGGGAGAAAGACTTCTCTGCTACTTAAGTTACAGATTGGGTTTACTTTGAAGGCAAAAGAATAAAGGGTCACAGGAAAGTTAAAAAGATAATTTGGTCAGAGTTAAGATTATGAGGATCTCTCTCTAAATGAGTCCAAACACAGTAAAAAGAACTAGACTTTCAAACTAATAGTGAAAAACAAATTTTATTCTAAAAAGTCAAAAAAATCATATAAATACTTTAGATCCGTATTGTAGTCCATTAAATAGAAACAAAATGGGAATGATCAAAGGTAAAAAAAAGAAAAAGAAAAACAAAAAAAGGAGGTAGAAAAACTACAGAAAATACAGTTAAAAAAAAGGATAAATATGAAGTTTAGACTCTAAGTAGCTAGACCTTTCAGTTGTTGTTTTTTTAACTTATGATTTAAGTTGCAACTCTGTCCTTATTATTTGTTTTGAAAACTCAACTGTTCTTTTTCCTGAAAGAAATCATTAGAGACTCAACTAGGAAAAACTGTAAAAGAAGAGCCTTAGGTAGGAGAGTAGAGTGTTTCTGGGTTACAAAATACTCTAAACCAGCAGTTTTCAACCTGTGGGTCATGACCCCCTTGGGGATCGCCTAAGACATAACAGTAGCAAAATTACAGTTATGAAGTAGCAACAAAAATAATTTTTTGGTTGGACATCACCACAACATGAGAAACTGTATTAAAGGGTCTCAGCATTAGGAAGGTTGAGAACCACTGACTAAACTCTAAGTAACCATCAACTAAAAGTAGCCTGAATCCAGGTCTGATTCCTTTTTGAACTGTCATATCTAGTATATTTATTTCACTCAATAAAAATCTATTAAATGGGTATTACTTCAATACCTAAATTAATCCACAGTTCCTTTTTCTTTTTCTATCCTCACCCAAGGACATTTTGCACTTATCTTCAGATAGAGCAGGAGGGAGAGGAGGAAGAGAAAGAGAAACATCTAGTGGTTGCCACCCCCACGACTACAACTGGAGCCGGGGACAAACTGCAATCAGGGTAGGTGCCCTTAGCGGGAACCAAACCCGGGACTCTCTGGTCCACAGGCCGACATTCGAACCGCTGAGCCAAACCAGCCAGGGCTTAATTCACATTTTCTACTCCTGCTCCAGATTGTTAAAAACTAAACATAATTTAGTTAATTCAAATTGTGATGAATTTTTATTTTCTCAAGCAGTGGAATAAACAAATCTGCATTGCTTGTATTATCATTACTACACTATTAACCTTTCTAGTAAATGGGAAAAGCCCTAAGCTTTCTGCTATAATGATTTATATAATCATATCAAGGTGCTACACCTGTAAAATCAAAGAGCTTACCTTACTGACACCAACTTCAGGGATTCGAAGAGTATGCTCCATATCTTTTTCTCTGCACAGTTAAGAAAAATGTATTTAATAATTTTTGAAGCATATACAAATGCAGCACTTAGAGACATGAAAATAATTTTTTACCAGATTTTATTTTAAAAGATAATGATTAAAACAAGATATGTTAAAATTCAAGTCTCTCTATCACACTAAGTCCAGTTTCCTTAATCATACTCTAAATTTCCTACTTGAAGGAGATTCCAGAATTACTTTTATTCTTTCGTACATCTATCACAGGCTAATAAACTTCTAGTGGGACAAAATATTCTTTGCACTAATGTCAATTATTTATTCCAGATCTGTTTATTATGTTCCCATTTCTATTACCTCATATAAAAGGAGCACACTATTCTCCAAGAATTTAAAATTAAAGTATTGCACAGAATCTGCATTAAGGATAAATTATCTTTCCAGTTAGGAAGGAAGGAAATTATCTTACTCATGATTAAAACCTACCTCTCTAGCAAGCTGGTTATGAGCTACAAAGGGGTAAAGGAAAAGCAGAGGTGGCTAATACTAAGTTAGATAAGTAATTTAAACCTAAAAAAGGTCATACAAAAGGTAACAAAATAACAAAATCTCTGTGAAAGGTATCAAAAAGATTTTATCTCTTTACACAGGCAGTTCCCTTTTGGGACTATGAAGTCCTACCCCTGACTGATTTCCAAAAGCAAGTGTCAGTAATATTTTTTGAGTACCACATACAAGTATCTTGAGTAACAAGTATCATGCACATTTCATAACTGCTCAAGAAATGTACAATCCACTAGAATAAGACACATATACAAATATAATAATATTAAACATTTTACCTTCCAATTGTAGCAGGGTTTACAGCTGTAATGATAAAAAGTGATCCTGTCTGCAACACTGGTGATCTAATAACAATTACCCTAATACAAGGGGGCCAAATTTTTTCCTCATCTGCCAAAAAAACAAATGGGTAAATATTAACCAAATGCTATGGAAAAAAATTAGAAATGTCTAGGGATAATAGGAGGTACCCTTAAAATAAAAATATATTGATCAAAAGTCTTAATTCTGTTTTAAATAACCTTCTTAAATCCTGCTATATGACATAATGCAATTAGTAAGACTTAACAGTTACCAATTCAAAGTGATCAACCTAAAGGTATTCTGCAAAGTCCGTATATTTAACAATTATAAAATAATCAACTCTCCTCTTAAGATTGTGGAATTTAAAAATATCACAAACAAGCATTTTTATGTTAAGTTAGAAAAACTGAGTCTAATCTACCTTTTAAAAAATATAAGAAACTGTTAAGAACAAAATAAACTCATATACTCTAAGATGAGATCCTGGGTTTTAAAAGTATGTTTTTATATCCTCAAGTAAAAAAAATATATATATATTAGATTTATCATAATACCTATATATCTGAATTCATGGACTACACTTCTTTAATTTAAAGAAGGAGAGGCAACTTGCTCTTCCCTTCTCAATTATAAGAGTGAATTATAAACATCTAACCCACTAAAATAGACTTAATACATACTTTAGGATTAGGGCATAGGTAACCTGGTCTTGTGTTCTGTTGACTAGGCCATTCGAGGCAGTGAAACTTGAAGGCCCAAGTGTTAGTCATTTATTCACATCCTACTCCCTAAGAATAACCAACAGTAGCCCACAAAACTTTCAATAATGTCATGAAAATAATCAATTTAAAACAATGAGTTTTATTTTTTGGCAGATACACTAACATTTTTAACAGTGTTGCTCTGTTTACAATGACCAGACTGGTTTATTTATGTAAAATTATATAATGGTTATTTACTCACCTTCATCCTCAGTATCTTCTGCAGTTACATTGTCTTCACTGGTAATGTCTTCATCATAACTGTCCTCAGTCTGAGAGTCTGTAATTTCACCTTCTTCTGGCTCACTATCAGACTCTAGGATTTTCTCATCTTTAAATGAAGTTGAATTATAGATGTTTTCATTAAGAGAAAATTCTGTAGGCTTTCCACTAACTGGAACAGTGAATTCCAGGGAACTATTTTTATAACGAATGTCTATTTTGGCCTTCTTTTTCACATTTACACAATCTTCTCCCTCACTGCAGTTCATATGTTCGATACTGGATGCTTTTTGATCTTCTGAATTCAAATCCTAAAAAAAAGATGGGTGGGAAGAATAATCTTAAACATGACCACTTTATAATGCCAAATGTTACAATGAATGAGTGAAGATATATGTACAGTGAAATAACAATAGCTATTAGCTGTACCCCCTCTTCTGCTCATGTTCCCTTTCTTGCTTAAATACATTATCACCCACTTAGCATCCAAATAAAAAATCTTAGTTATCTTTGACATCCCCTTAAGCACCACATGAAATGAATTACCAAGCAATACAAATAATTTTTACAATTTATCTCAATTCGCTCCTCTTACCTATTTCCAATCCTAACTGTCCCAGTCCAGGCCCTCATCACATACTGCCTGGACCAGGTGACAGTCTAGACCAATGCTGTCCAATAAAAAAATAATGCAGCCCTGGCCAGTTTGGCTCAGAGGTTAGAGCGTCGGCCTGCGGTCCAGAGAGACCCGGGTTCGGTTCTCGCTAAGGGTATGTACGTCGGCTGCAGTTTGTCCCCGGCCCTGGTTGGGTTGTGCGGGTGGCAGCCACTCGATGTGTCCCTTTCACGTCGATGTTTCTCTCTCTCTCTTTCTCTTCCTCTCTCTCCCTCTATCTGAACAAAAAATGGAAAAAATGTCCTCAGGTGAGGATAAAAAAAATAAAATAAAATAATGCAAGCCATATTTATAATTAAAAATTTTCTAATAGCCTCATTAAAAAGGTAAAAAGAAGTAAAATTCACTTTATTATTATCTAATCCAGTATTTACAAAATATTATCATTTAATATATTATTATTTAATCAATATAAAAACTACCAATGAAATATTTTACATGGATTTTTTGTACTGCCTTCCAAATTTAGTACAGTTTATACTTACAATACATCTTAATTAGAGCCAGCTATATTTCCAGTGCTCAGCAGCCACATGTGGTCAGTGGCTACCTTATTGGACAGTAAAGGCCTGGAGAATACATCTACACTAAATTTTGTTTTGAACTTTTAACCAATTATCAAGTCAAAACATAAAATAAAGAATTGGCTTTCATTACAGCAGAGTTTTAAAGATCCAAATGTACCTAATGTAGCAGAACAGTAATTTCACTAAAATATAGCACTTTATAGAGTTGGTTATATAATATACAACAGTTCAATGTACAGACAAATCAGTTGCATTTTTGTTTATTCCAAAATTCCAAATTATCTGGCATAACCCTTTTATTATTTATTATACAATTATATTGGGCACGCCTTTTGATAAATGAACAAATCTATTATTTTAACCATAGAAGGAGAAGAGTTATTTCTCCCCTTTTTTCTTTGGTTTGTAACACATTGAATTTTCTTTCTACCTTAGAGCTACATAAGGAAGTGAATGAATATATTCTGTTATTTTATGAAATATGAGAGTATCTTAAACACATTTAACAGCAGCATAAATTCAGTTTGGAGACTGGCTAAACACTCACAGAGTGATAAACTACATATACTTCCAGCAATACAAACTCACCAAGGACAAGAACAAGGGCAAGTAGCTGAGCAACTAGGAGCTTTAAAGGCCACTGTGAATTATAGCAAAAAATTTTCCTATCTAAATATTCTTTATAAAAAGCAGTTTCCAATCTTGTGTATTTTACTATTATTGCTTATAGGACAACAAATGAAAGGGGAAAATGAGTGAAACTGCCAGAGGTACTACTTCTAAAAATCTATTTTCCAGAATGTTAAATATTCATTAAGAGATAAGGGACATGTGGGCATTGGGGAATATATGGATATTTCATTATTTACTCCTATCTCCTCACTCTACTATCTTCTTTCCACATACCCTCCACCTACAAAGAATGAGGCTCAAGAGTACCTTAAAAAATAAAGAAAAGGTGAGGATGTCTTAACTGGTCTCACATGCTTGAATTTTCAAAATTTCATCAAGAATTTTTCTTAAGCCCCCGTCTTACAGTTGACATATTTTCAAAAAAGGGTGGTAAAGATGAGCAGTTATGGGCCCAGCCAGAGTGGCTCAGTTGGTCGAGCATTGTCCTTTGCACAGAAGGGTTGCCAGTGTACATACCTGGGTTTCAATTTGATCCCCGGTTGGAGTATGTACAGAAGGCAGGCGATCAATGTTTCTCTCTCTCTCCCTCCCTCTTCCCCTCTCTAAACATGTCCTTAGGTGAGGATTTAAAAAAAAAAAAAAAAAAAAAAAAACTAAGATGAGCAGTTATGGGAGCTAAACGGAACCAAAATCCCACCATATGTTTTCAAATTTCATTCTCTGGTTTGTCAGAAAGGCCTTTTTGATGACTGGTATAAGTTCTTTTCTTATTGCTAGGGAAAAATATGTTTACAACCTATCCTCTCAAACAGTTCAATCACCAGTAACAGGTAGGAGTCATTAAAATGTAATTCTTGCCCTGGCCAGTTTGGCTCAGCGGTTAGAGTGTCGGCCTGTGGTCCTGAGAGACCCGGGTTCGGTTCCCGCTAAGGTCATGTACCTCGGTTGCAGTTTGTCCCCGGCCCTGGTTGGTCGTGAGGGTGGCAGCCACTCGATGTGTTCCTTTCGCATCGATGTTTTTCTCTCTCCCTCCCACTCTACCTGAACAAAAAATGGAAAAATGTCCTCGAGTGAGGATAAAAAAAAAAAAAATGTAGTTCTTGAAAGTAAAGAGAAAAATCACTTTTAGTATTTTAGTTACATACTCTTCTATTTACATGCACTGTCAGTGAAAACAGTAGAGAAGTAGAAACACATCAAATACAAAATAGAAAAGAAATTCAACAGGATCCCAATTCCATATCTGAACTTGGATATTATATATTTTTTAATGTTTTTCTTTGGTTAAGGAGAGAAAAACATGAGATAAAATTTTAAAAATGAAGTATCAAATAGTTGCCACAATCCACAAAATGCCAATACAAAAAATAAGCCTCATTTCCTGCCTATAAACTATCAACCTTATCTGTGGAGTGAGCAGAAATAACAGCACTAATAACTTGTTTATACTTTCCTTCTTTCAAGTTAACATTGTATCACAACTATTTTTTTAAATTCCCCTCATTCTTCCTGACTACCATTTTAAGGCATAGATAATGCTTTCCAATTAAATATATTATCATTTTCTTAACCAATATCTTGTGAGCTATTTGAACTTTTAATTTTTTTTGTATTCTATTCTTATAAATATTGCTATATAACTATACAAAGGTGTTTTTATTTCTTTGGATTTAAAAAATAATGAGAAGTTACCAGAAACAAGATATTTCCCATTGAAAAATATCAACATTTTACAGTTGTTCATACAAACAGCCAATCTATTTTCCAAAAAGATACCAATTTATACTCTAATAAAGATGCACCTACTCTGTATTTGCCAGAAACACATTTTTTTTTAAATGTTTGTTAACATAATAGGTAAAAAATTGCTCAATGTGACTAAGAAAGCTAAACTTTTATATACATCTCCTTACAAACTATGTTTTTGTTTCATTGTGAATTGTGCAGACATCAACTTATCAACTAAGGGTCTGAAAATTTTTCCAACTTATGTAACACAAGAATATTTTATCTGCCCTAAATCTATCTCTTTCAAACTTTTAAGAAATTCCTTGGAGGGAGAATCTGTGAAACAGACTAATGTAAATGCTCCTTGCTTAATAGAGTCTGATACCTTTTTATTTTAATGGATATGGGATATGTTTGAAATGCAGAGTTACTGAATGATTTTCAGTTTCATAAAAAATGTTGGCTTAACTATATCACCATTACAGAAATTTTAAAAATTAGGAAGACAATACCTTTTCCTCATTTGTTGTAGAAGAATCTGGATCCTTTCTTTTCTTCTTCAACTTTTTATCTTTACTTTGTTTTGTGCCAGAAGTCTGATAAGGTTGCAAATCTACTCGAGAATGAAATTGGTATCGACCACTTTCCACATCACAATAGTAATAAATTCCAGTAGAAGGATCATAATATAGTTGATTTTCCTTTTAGAATCAAGAAAACAGTAATATTTATATAAGATAAAACAAAAGTAAACGATAGAAATGTCAAACATATTCAAGTATAGTAAATGTCTGTTTCTTTGAAGAACTGTAGTATTTTTTGAAGATAGTAAGTAAAAATATCACAATGAAAAATGCTTGGTCCTGGCCAGCGTGGCTCAGTTAGTTGAGTGTCCTGCCACGCACTAAGAGGTCTCCAGTTTTATTCTAGTCAGGGCACATGTCCGGGGTTTCCAGCTCAATCTCCAGTAGGGGGTGTGTAAGAGGCATCCCATAGATAAATGTTTCTCTCTCATAGACGTCTTCTCTCTCTTTCTCTCAAATCAATAAAAACATATTTCTTAAAAAAAGAAAAATGCTTTTTAAAAAAAGTATTTTTCAAAATACGTTCCCATTCAATATCTGCTCTAATTTTCCTTGGGTGAAAAATGAGTACATTTAAATATTAAATTGAATCATGAAATTGCCAATATTTGACGATTTTTTAACTAGAGAAATAGCAATTTCATATGGTTCGACTTAATACATCAATGAAAAATTATAACAAGAAACTTTTTAGAAGTTATGAAAACTAAGGCATGCATCAGAAAAAAGCTAAGCACATGAAAGCAATTCCAGACTCATTATCCTTAAGATTACACAATAATGATTTGGTAATATAAACCCCTGAACCCTTCTCTGTCATAAAACAAAGATTTGCCTTTTAACGTTCATGACTTAAAGTCTTGTAGAAAAATTTGGAAATCAAGTTAAGTTCATAAATACTAAAACATAATGTTCTATACAAAGAAATCAATAAAAAATCATCTTTACTTAATTAATTCTACAGTAAAAGACTTACTAAAGCAAAACAGCCACACAAAAATAAATTTTGGCAATTTATGGATGAAAGCTAGAAAGATAAAAATTATGTAATCATCTGCATTTTGTAGGTATTGGCAAGTACTCTATAATCATGATTTAATTCAAAGTCTGTATTTTCTTTTCATCATAAATCTATGCAGATCAGACCTGGAAACCTCTTATGATGTACTCAAATTAAACTAATACTTCCTGGAAAAAAAAATTTATTTTTCTAATTGTCGATACTATTGCAATTTACTGTCTTTACTGTCTTTAATTTATTTGCAAATCTCTTACAAAAATATTTTGAATTCTATATTTCGCTTAACTTAAAAACTGAATGGACATGTTCTAACCTTTATTTCTAGTGATAACATTTATATCATAAACCTTTTAATCTGTTATGTCTTTCAGTCCAAAATATAGTCATTTTCAAAAATATTTTTAAGTTTTTATTTAATTAAAATGAAAATTAGCACAATAAAAATAATAAAACAATGAGGTCCCTAATTTACTGAAACATATAACCTGCAGAACGTAACTAACCATTTACAGAATAAATGTCCAGAGAAAAAATACAAAAAGGAAGGAAGAAGAATGACAAAGACTAATATCATATACTCGGAAAATCTGTATTTTCCTCCAAATAAGGAATAACTACTCTCTTTAGTAATAAGAGTTTAAACATTAATTTTCTGGGTATTAACTAGCATTGTCAATTAGCCTAGTCCTGGTGAAAAAATACTCTCTCTTTACAAAGGATTTACAAAGTACATATACCAAGTACGTATACCGAATGCAAACTTGACAAGCTAATGCAATTCCTATCTAAGACATTTAGCATTATCATTATATTCTGTAGATTACTTAACAATACTTCCAGTAACTGGAATGATGAACATCTGGTTCACTTTTGGGTACTACCTTCTGTAATTCCTGAGGATCAGATCACATGCCTAAACTATCAAGGTACGTGAGTTCCATCAATGTCATCAAATCCTGATTTAAAATCCAATTAAGTGCCAGACTTCAATAGCCATCACACTGTAGTATATCATACTGTATTATAAATCAAGAAATTACTTTTCTGGTTCTGTCCTAGTCAGTGGTCCATCATATTTCTGATTCCACACTGAATTCCTAGTTCTCACTGTTAACAGATTGATTTTTCAAAAGTGAAATGCTTAGAAGCCACAGAATATAAACCACTAATAATAAATATGCTATGACAAATTCAAGAAAAAGATTCCCTCTATGGCCTCAAATGGTTCATAAGTATTTGAAACAAACAAAAATCTCACCCAAGGCTAGAATTAACGATGTCACTTCCTTATAAAGTCTATAAAAAAAATGTTAGTTTAGGTTCTCAAAATTTTACAATAATGTAGTTGTCTGCTTTTATTAATAAATGCTCCAACACTTTTGTATGTTCCTTTCTATATAAAAGGTTATTAGACCTCTCTAAAATATTAATTTATAATAATCATAATTAGCTTATTTATTTATAAGTCTAGAAGTGTAGTATCATAAGCTATTCTATAATTCTTTGCTGTTTTCAAATACCTTTGAATCAAACAATTTTTAAACGCAGCTTCTTGCTTTTCTTAGTTAAGCTTAGGGTTTAGTATTTTGTATCAAGCATCTAAGTATACAATTACAGTATTGAAAGGTTTAAGATACTTACAGAATCATAATAGAAACCTGTGCTGTGGTCAAAATACAGTCCAGTATTCTCATCATAACTAAATCCAGTCTGTGATACAGCAGCTTCTGCTGCAGCTCTCAAACTTTCAGCTAATGAAGAACCTTCTAAGGATGTATCTTCTGTTGCTAACACAGATGCTGGCTCCTAGGTGAGATATATTTATGTCAAGTAAGACAAAAATGTCCTTACATCAACTTAAAATTAGCAAAATTCAAAATAGACATAAAAGCTCTTTTAAATAATAAGACTTCAATTTCTGTAATGGAAGGGATGGCTATCAATTACAATTTGATCCACTTTAAAAAATATTTACTAGTATACCAATTAATTCAATTTTGACTCAGTTTTGAAGACACTAAAAGTAAATGACCATTACTCAAAAATAAATTCCTGATACCACAGGGAAGTAATCCACAAAATAGAGACTCTGAAATATTCTTTAAGACAAACAATCTAGATTCTTCCATAATCATAGGTCCAAAGAGAAAAAAATTTTTTAGAAGAGAGATGGAGGACAAAGCTATGGATTATGTGAGATTTATTACAGCATTAGCAGTTACACTGTATGAACCTTCCTGGGATCCTGGCTCAAACAGGCAACTACAGAAAAAATTTATAGAACATTCAGGAAAATTTGAACTGTAGCAGGATATATGATATTAAGGAAGCATTAAAAAATTTTTGTTGTGGACCTGGGTGGGTAACTCAATTGGTTGCAATATCATCACATACCCCAAAAGGTTTCGGATTCGGTTCCAAGTCCGGGCACATATCTAGGTTGCCGGTTTGGTCCCCAATCAGGCACGTATGGAAAGCAACCAATTGATGTTCTCTCTCTCTCTCTCAAAAATATCAATAAAAACATATTTTTAAAAAATTTTTTGTTGTGAACAAGGTAACTGTGGTAGTTGAACAAAATTTTTTGGTTGAGTCAATATATACTGACAAATTTTCTATTTTAGTTCGTGTACATCATAAGTTTTAAGAACACAACAAAGTAAGAAACAATGTAAGAATTTATTCTAATTTTTGTTTCTCTAAATGTGTAATATTCTGCATAATTATACACAGAATATTTACCACACTTGTATATGTTGTGATGGACCAAAGAAGTCAATTTGCATATTAACAATTATGAAGGACAAGTTCTTGGGTATCAATAATATCATGTTAAGCATTTTATTACCTGTGAATTTGAGGCAAAATGGTCCTCTTGTCCACATTCAACCTCTTCCGTCACATCAGTACCAGTGTAAGCATCATTTTCTATTTGTAACTGGTCTTTAGAATTATAAGTAGAAACCTCAATATCCTGATCTTGCTGAACTGAGAGTTCTGTTACTTTATTTGGAAGACTAATATCCTTATAGTATGTCTGATAATAATAATCTATAGTAAAAACAAATTGTGATACATATTAGAATAGTGTATATAAAAAGGACTTAATTCTAAAACATTGGCACTGGCACGGCCTATGTGGCTCAATGGTTTAGCATCGACCCATGTACCAGGAGGTCACCAGTTCGATTCCCAGTCAGGGCACATGCCCAAGTTGTGGACCAGATCTCCAGTGGGGGGCATTCAGGAGGTGGCCGATCCTCGATGTTTCCATCTCTCTCCCCCTCTCCCTTCCTCTCTCTCTAAAATCAATAAATAAAAATAAAAATAAAAATAAATAAATAAAACACTGGCACTGAACACAAAACAGCATACACTGGAAATAAATCATATTTTTACAATTGTACACATTTTAACAGATTAAAATTGATAATACAGATAAATCTGCAGAAGCTTATATATCTAAATCTAATGTTACTTTAAGTACCTTAGCCGTCAAGCTAAAAAAAAAAGGTAAGCAGATTTGGATTTTCCACAGCAAGACTAAAAAAAGAAAACAGGTAGATAAACTATATTCTGTCAAAAAAGATTTAGCACTCTAAACAATTTCTAACCACACACTTTAATATCACTGAGTGTCAAGTGATAATGAAATAAAGACAACATGTCAAGGGTAGACTTCTCTGTCAAATTTCTCTCTTGATGCTAACTTTAAAAATATATATTATACAGATATGTAATATTAATGCTATTGCTATGTTTAGCAACTTAGCTAAATTATATACTGAATAAAATAAGGCAAAACTTAATGGAGAAAATCATTTCTTGTGATCTCTATTTATTAAAATTCACTTGCTCTGTTATTTTGCCTCACAACATAATTCCAGTGATGAGGCCATGGTTGTGGGCCTAACACAATACTAAGTGCAATGCATCAACAAGAAAACATATGCAACTGGTCACATGGAAGACCAGATATGAGAGTAAATGGCTCACAGTGTGACAGAAACTATTCAGCGAATGTGCCACTAAAAACACAGTGGCAATCCTATGTATGTATAGAAATAACAATACAGCCCAGCCAAGTGTATCTCAGTAGATTGAGCACTGGCCCATGTACCAAGAGGTCGCTGGTTGGATTCCTGGTCAGGGTACATGCCCAGGTTGCGGGCTTGATCCCTGGTGTGGTCGTGCAGGAGGCAGCTGATCAATGTTTCTTTCTCATCAATGTTTCTATCTCTCTCTCCCTCTCCCTTCCTCTCTCTCTAAAAAAAAAAATCAATAAACAACATTTTTTAAAAACAGAAATGACAATACATTTATATTTTTGCACCAGTAGAGCAAATAAATTATCTGAAAATATGTAATCATTTGTCTATTTTAAATTTAAAGAACACTCCATGTTAGCATGACTTGAATGTGATAGTGTTAGGATAGCTCCATTTTCAACTGAATACCTGAGATTGACCAAGGAGGGTGGTTCTCTGTTTGTACTTCTACATCAGACTTCTTATTATCTTCGTTTCTCCCACAATAGAGTATTTTACTGAGTTCTTCTACCTAAAAGAAAACAAGGCTTTAGGAAAAAGAAATCATATAGCAATCTAAAAATATGCACACTATTCTCCTGAAATTACAATTAGTTTCTCTTGGTAAAAGTTTTAGAGAAGTACCAATAGTAGCTGGTTTCCTTTTCGGAAAAACTGAAAATTCTATCATTTACTTTCTTTCATCATTTACATTTGCAGAGGGAGATGTTTTCAATTCTTATACTCTCTTGCTAAACCTCAAAATATCCCCTTTGAAAATCAGACTGACTAAATTAATAGGACTTTATGAACAGAATCCTTTATTTCTAAAATATAAGAATGTTTTTATACTAACATTTTAATTGGTCATCAGTGCTCTCTAAATGAGAAAAACAGTAATTCCCATGCATTGCATTAAAAAGTACTTTAATGTATGCTTTTTCTTTATTAAATAGTCTTATGACTAAATAACTGCAGCAGAAGAAAACAGAAGTGACTGCCTCACTGACTGCCAAAGCTAGAGCAACAGAGTGCAGAAATACCCATTAGCAGATAAGGAACAGCCTCAATAACCTGAGTTACACAAGATCTAAGAGTGAGATGTCTATTACAGGCATGAAACTAAAAAACAAGCCTCTAAATATTTCTTTGATGATACATAAAGCTTAAAAGGAGAAAGGTGATAAAACTGAATATATAGATTATCTAGGCACTTCATAAATGATCAGATATGCTAATACAACCAGGGCTGGAACTAGGTTGAAGCAAGCAAGGTAACTAGGGAACAAATTAAGGAGGCACTCCATCACAGCTTCCTGCAAGTACTGGGCCTATTCCTGAGAACCACTGCCTTGTTAAATTTTTCACCCTAGACTACTGATTGCCTTGCCCTAGTCTTGGTTCTGCCACTATCACTATTACTATGAACTAGATGATTTAGTTAGTATCTGCTACATGCTAGGCACTGTATTTGTTAGTTTGGATAGCATCTTTATTAATTCTTACAACCATCTTACAAATTAGTTCTCCTAATCCCCATTTTACATGTGAGAAATCTGAAGAGACAAAGTAATTTGCACAAGTTTGGTTTTGTTTGTTTTTCTCTCCAAAGCTTGGACATATTATGTCTTTCTAATGGTTCACCCACAATTCTCAACCCAACTTTTTACTGCTCTAGATAAAAATACTATTTAGTAATTCAGGGATACAGTTACCAAACTCCACTACCACCAGGGAAGGATGACTAAGAGGAGAGTAAGAAGTATTTACTATCACCAATAGAGTTGAGACTTTCTATCATTTCAATTTTTCATGTTAGACCACCCTTAAATTAACACTAATAACCAAAATGCTGGCTCTTCAAAGAGTAGCTTTTTTTTTTTTTTTTAGGATTTCTATAGCAAGTAGTACTTGAACAATTGGGAATTATAAAAAGGTTTTCTTAAAGGCTGTCATATATTGCTCTCTTTTCTCAAAGATATTTTAACATTTGTAATTTCCTAGCACAGTCATACATTACAGGTGTTCAAGAACTAGTTGTTGAGTAAACAAACTCAAATTTTCTATGTCTATATGCAATGGGCACACCAAGTCATTGCAACTCTGCAGGTATTTTCATAGATAATTTGATACCATGCATAACAAAGTCTGATGACGTTTAAGGGTTCAGAAAGGTTTTAGGAAAGGTACCAATGTATTACAGAGGGCTAGACAATCATTTAATTGAAATTAATAATTACGTGAAAATAACTTATCCGGACACAGTGCAACTGCCAAACAAATTAAGTTGGGAAGAAGTATTATGCTTCTGTTTCAAAGTTTTTTAAGTGTGAGTTTAAAAGTACGTCCTTACTGTTTTATAAAAATGGTTAGTTGCTTAGTGTCTCTAACAAAGAAAGTTCTATCTTCCCTACTTCCAACAGAAAACTCAAAATGATAAACGCCCATAATGACAATCTTTCACAGGGTGTTCAAATTTGTTCGTGCTTAATTTAAGCTTCGCCTGTGTGGCACTAACATTCTCATTTGTATGGTCAACCAAAGATCAGTACCCGTTCACACATCTAGTGAGAGATGGGATTTGGATTCAAGTCCGGCACGTCAACAAACTCAAAAGTAATCTAGAATAAATTATAATCGTGCCTGCTGCCAATGGGCGGTACCGACAAGTGAGAATGAATACAATGTAAAAGCACAGAAGTTCAATTCACACCAGCCGTAACTTCTGCTCACGTACTATCTAAATCGAGTAACCCGAACTCAGGTTTGCTCCAAATGTACTCTGAATTTTAATCGCACTGAACTTTTACTTCTTTCAAGTACTTTTGGGCCCCTGCCAGGGACTGTCAGAGGCTCCGAAGACCTCGTCTCGGGCTGGACCGGCGCGGGGCTGGAGGCGGACCGCGCACCTGGGTGCGGAGCTCCTGGTTGTTGCTCTCGGCGCTCTGGTACAGACGCTCTGTGTGATGCAGCAGCTTCTCGATCTCCCGCACCTGCCGCTTGCAGCTGCGCAGCTCGCGTTCCAACTTCTCCACCTTCCGCCTCAACTGGGCCAGCTCGGGCTCGGGGGAGGTGGGTGGCGATGGTGACAACGAAGGAGACGGCGCCTCGGACGCCATGGAGTCCGGCGCCAGGCGGCCCGTGGGCGCGAAGGGGCTGCGCTCAGACTGAGGTGCACGCTGGCGGCCCCAGAAGCCACGCGAGCGCGCGGGCAGCGAAAGGCGGCCTCATACCCGCCCGGCCGCGGCGGCCCCTCGCCATGGCGTCCTGAAGCTCGTTGCCTGTAGCCGAGAGGACCTGCGGACAACGAGCGAGGGGAAGGCGGATGGACCCAGCTCAATCCGCCCGGCTTTGAAACAGTAAAACTTTATTAATAAATACCTTCCCCAGCTACCGAGGCAGTCGCAGGAGGGTTTAGAGAAATGGGAGGGCCAGAGAAGCAAGAGCCAGAAGCGCTCTGGCCTTTCCTGGGCGGAACCGGAAACGACAGCGCCCGCGGTGGGCGGGGCCAAGACCGAAAGGGAAGCGACGGGGAGCGGGAAGGGCCTCACCGTGCACATGCGCACTTCCCGCCGACTGCTGTGGGCCGGGCGGTATGTGAGTGTGGGAAAGTGGCTAACGGAGACCTGGAGTGGCAAAGAAGGTCGCAGCCTTTGGTCTCAGGCTTTTGCGCTCGCGAAGCATACTCTTTGACATTCTTCACTATTTTTTGGTTTGGTCCCATTTTTTAGTTATTATTTTGTACTTCAGATTGTACTCATACTCCTTAGTTCACAGCACTTCATCAACATTGACCCACGGGTGGCTCTTCTGTTTGTGGGTGGGGGCTGTTTCTGTATTTGTTTTACCGTAGCTGTATATCACCGTTCATCAGTCCCATTACCTTCTTTCTGTCAATATAAGTACCCACTCTCACGTGTCTGAATTATGTCCTTAAATAGAAATCTAGCCTTATAAAGGTTTTATGTGTATTTCTTTTACATAAATAGTATTTGGTTAAAAGATGTTTTAAAAATTCATGTATCTTGCTATACATACTTGTAAGTGCTGCGGGGTATTCCGAGGTATGTGTAGACCACATTTTATTTATTCATTCCACTAGTTGTCAACATCCAAGTTATCTCCAGTTGTATTAACATACTTGATAGCACAATGAAAGCCCTTGTTCGTGCCATTTAATTGATCTGTGCACTCATTTCCTTGGGATAATAGCAAGGAATGTGATCTCTGGTTCATAGGGCAAACATTTAATTTCGCTATGTGCCACTCGACTGCTTTCCAGAATGGCTGTATAACTTTACAGTCTGGTCAACAGCGCACGGTAGTTCTGTGTCCTCCACATCCTCTCTAGTACATGTTAGTCACTCTTGTATTTTTTGCCGTTTTTGTGCATGAAATAAGATGTTTCGTTGTTTAAATTCGCACTTCTCTGATTACTAGAGGATTTCATAGATTTATTGAAATGGCTATGTGGACTTTTCCTTCTGTGAATTGCCTATTCATATCTTTTTGCCTATTTCTTGGGTTTTTGTTTTGTTTTTGTTTTTCCAGTTCTTTCTATAATCTACATATTAATCCTTTACAGGTATCTACTTTCAATATGTCATATATCTGTTAATTTCATCTATGGTTTCTTTTACTGAACAGAAATCCTTAATTTTTATGTAGTCAAATCAGTATTTTAACTTCATTGTCTTTCATATGCTTTATGATTTGGGTTTTTGAATCTTATTCATGAAGTATTTTTCAATCCTAGGTCATATTTTCTCTATAACTTTATAATTTTAACTTTCACATTTAGTTCTCCACTCCAACTGGAGGGATTCAGATGTAGTTTTCCACGTAATGTCCTGATTTCTTCAGACCACCTCCATTACATTCCTCTGTAGCACCACCTTTATCATTTATCGAGTTGCCGTATATGCATGGGTCTATTGCTACGCTCTCCGTTCTGTTTTGTTTGTACATTAGTCTGTTCCTATGCAGAACCATTCTCTTTTCATCATTTTGGTTTTGTAGTATATCTTAAAATCTGGTAGGGCAAGTTCTCACTCTGCTTTTATTTTTCAAAATTGACTTACTCATGAACCTCTATTTTTCCATATAAATGTTAGAATGAGTTTAAGTTCCTCAAACAATCCAACTGAATTTTCATTAAAATTTAATTGGATGTATAGATTTATTTGGAAAGAATTAACATAAAACTTTACTGTGTTAAGATATCCCATCTACATACATTCTTTTTGTTATTGTTCCATTGATTCATTTTCATACTTTAATAGAGTTCTAATACTTTTTATGTTAAAGGTCTTGGGAATTCTTTCTTAGTTTATTTCCTGAGCACTTTGGTTTTATTGTAAATAAAGTCATATTTTCTAGTATATTTGACCCTCAAAGTAATGATAGGTTTCTAGCTTTGACAAAGGCAGTAGGAACAACTGAAGGAGAGTATGTT
Source organism: Molossus molossus (assembly GCF_014108415.1). Lineage (NCBI taxonomy): Eukaryota > Metazoa > Chordata > Mammalia > Chiroptera > Molossidae > Molossus > Molossus molossus. The sequence continues at coordinate 51,977,166 of NW_023425366.1, read as the reverse complement.
GCATAGGGGAGGGAGGAATGCTTTAGTTTTTATTTTGTTGATAATATTGAGTTTGAGGTACCTGCAGGGCATCCATTACAGGTGTTCAGTAACTAATCAGCATTCCGGAAGCCCATCTGAAACTTAAGAAACTAACAAAACTAATAGTATTATACAAAGCAAACACAAATGGCCCCAAGGTCTGAGGAGGTAAAGTAAATGAATGGACAGAGCAGTGAACAGCCACTACCAAGTTTTGGAGAACTGAAGAACCATGTAGGAATGTGGACCCAGTGTTGTGGAGCTTCCGATTTTTCAAGAAAGTCAGAAATTTGGATTTTTAGGTGAAATCTGTTTAAAAACAATGATTCAAATTAAAAAGATAATTTTTATGACATATTATTATAGCCTCTTCACTGAACATGTGTGCTTCAGTTACCGGTTCAGGATTTTTACCGTCACTGACACTGCTGTCTGCCCCTCTCCTCCCCTTTCTTTGTTTTCTAACTTGTCTCTCTTTTCCTCTCTCTTTCCCCTTAATTTTATAATTTTGCTTAAAAGAGTTGATTCTCTCCTTGCTTTCTTGGATTCCTGACATTTCCATGAGAGAAACATACCCAGGCATGTCTGCTAGTCTCAGGAGGAGGATAAATGACACATGGAACAGATCTATTGCAGGTAAGAGACTCCAGCTAAGCCAGCCTAGAACAGAGGCCTCAGGAAACCCTCAGGCAGTTAGCAGTCACTAACTGATAGTGGAGATCAGCCAGCCCCCCACCTCACCCCAGGGTTGGGAGAAATAACAAATGAAGTTTGTTGGAAGTCACTGAGTTGGGGTTATTTTGTATGTAGCAATAACTGATACTCAACCTGATCTAGAGCCATTCCAGGAGTCTGTGAATTCCAGCAGCCTGGAGTCTAAGTACCTGATATATTACTATATTCCATAACAGAGGAATATTGTCAATTAAATAAAACCTGATTTATAGCCAATTTCTTTAGGAGTATCATCAATTCTATATCTAACGAACATTTACCTGTCATAATTTATGTTGAATACAATGGGTAGCCAACTCTCTCTTATCTGATCCTACTGTTTGATGTCACACAAGAATATCTGGGGAGCCATAGCATTTCAGTAATTCTGATTTACTGCTCCATATTACTTTTAGTTAATTGACCATTACCTGTTTTCTCCCCCTAGAGGCCCAAGGAAAGAATGGGTAGGAGTAACACTAAAACACCTGCATGATGGTAAAGGAAGGAAGCCAAAGGAAACTAGGCACATCTCTCTTCTCTGCCCCCAACTGAATACTAACATTTTGCACCTTCATTTTATGATTGTATAATGAGTAAAATATTATGTTATGATAGTAAGTTTTTCCACGCTCCCACCCCCAGGGTGCAGTCTATCATGAAGGAAAACAAGACTAGGAAGAGAAATAACTATCCCTAGAGATGGCAAGGAGCTAAAGGAAGGACATGCTTGCCCTGGCTGGTTTGGCTCAGCGATTAGAGCGTCAGCCTGTGGACCAGAGTCCCGGGTTCGGTTCCCGCTAAGGGCATGTACCTCGGTTGCAGTTTGTCCCCAGCCCTGGTTGGGTCGTGCAGGTGGCAGCCACTCGATGTGTCCCTTTCACATTGATGTTTCTCTCTCTCCCTCCCTCCCACTCTATCTAAATAAAAAATGGAAAAATGTCCTCGAGTGAGGATAAAAAAAATAAAATAAAAAAGGAAGGACACGCTGTATCTAAGACCAGAAGGAAACAAGAGAATGGAGGAAAGAGGAAGTGGGGGGTGGGGCTGGGATGGGAGCCTGGAAATGTTGCTCAGGAAGAGTGAGTGTGCATTGCACTAGAAGAGTTGGTCAGGTAGAAAGGACCACCATGAGGGCTATTTATGCAGGGCCTAAGAACTGCTTCAAAACTGAGCCACCAGAAAGTAGTTTACCCTGCTTTTACCCAAGGGAATGTCTTCATCACCTGCACCAGGAGAGTCTGATAACTGCCCTGAAGTAGTCCATGAGCACATCATTCCTTCAGCATCCTCCTCTACTGATTAAGTAGGAGAACTTGCCAATCATCCCCTCTCCCCCATTATGTTGCCCAATGCATACAATACTCCCAAGACAGTCATGAACCTATATATAGAGAGAACAGGACCCTCAAGTGGAGTGGGTGTGGGGAACACCTCACATTTGTACTTGGGTTGGGGGTAGCTGAATGAATCCATCTTAATGCTGGAAGAGCCTTCTCCTTCCCTTCCTCCCCTTGTCTTCCCAAGATAGAGCAATGGCTATTGACAACTCTCTTGTAATCATTAAAAATATCTAGGACTATAAGAAAGAAAATTAAAATTTACCAAAGGAAACATTAAAATGCTAAGAATACATATTTACCTTCTCATTGTTTCCAAACGGTCCTGGACACAACTCTAATCATTTGTTGAAATATATGTCCTTCTCGCCTCGCTTTGTTTATGAGGATTTAATGTGAGACTGCAATGAATATTTAATCACCAAAGTCATGGTAATAATTTGTCGGAGCAGTCTCCAGAAGAAAAAGGACAAAATGTTTGTGAGCCCAATTAGTTCTTTATTATCATCATATGCTTATTAAACATAGACATGGCATTTTGTTTGGAATTACATGTATCTGTGTATAAAATAGTGATAAATTATAATTCATCAATATATGCCAAAAATCTAGAAGAGAAAGACAAAGTTGGGTTCTTATGTAGTTCACTAGGGTTACAGAGGACATCAAATAGTACAGAATTAACTTGATAAATTAATGAAATGATTTAAATGCAACTGAGACGTGTGTGGAGTAGTAAAATAACTTTTAGAAAGAGACAGTTTAAATCTCAGCTCTGCTGCATACAGTAAGTCCTCACTTAATGTTGTCAATAGGTTATTGGAAACTACAGCTTTTATCAAAATTATATATAGCAAAACCAGTTTTACCCTAGGCTAATTGATATAAACAAGAATTAAGTTCTTACAGCATATTTCTGGTCACAAAAATGTTATCAAACTCCTAAATAAAGACCCAAACAGTCCGGCCAGTGTGGCTCAGTGACTGAGCATCGACCCATGCACCAAGAGGTCGCCAGTTCAATTCCCGGTCAGGACACATGCCCAGGTCGTGGACCTGATCCCCATTAGCAGGGCATGCAGGAGGTGGCCAATTGATGTTCTCTCTCATTGATGTTTCTATCTCTCTCTCCCCCTCACTTCCTCTCTCTCTCAAATCAATAAAGAAGAGAAAAAAAAAGACCCAAAACATTTTTAACATTAAACATTGAAATAAATGTGAGCTATACATACATTTAAGAAAGAGTAATAAAAACAAGTGAGAAAATGCCTTTCCAACCTGTTAATACTAGTTCAGGGTCATGAGTTGCCAGAGCCTATCCTGGAAGCTCAAGGCACAAGGTGGGAACCCACCCACGACAGGACACCCTTCCATCACAGGGCCACTCACACCCACACTCACTCAGACTGGACAACTGAGACACGTCCCCAGTTCCCTTCACATACACATCTTTGGGATGTGGGAGGAAACCAGAGTCCCCAGAGAAAACACATAGACGTGGGGAGGATGTGCAAACTCCACACAGACATTGGCCCCAGCCAGGAATTGATTATTTTTTCCCTAAGCAACGTTATACCAAAACAACATGGAAGGAAAGGACACTATTCAGGGACCTGCTGTACTAGGTATGTGACTTTGGGCAAGTTCCTTAAGCACTTTTTGTCTCAGATTCCTCCTCTGTAAAACAGACATTAAATAATAGTACCCTTCACATAAGATGGTGGGAAGATTAGAAGCAATAATGTGGCCCTGGCTGATTTAGCTCAGTGGTTAGAGTGTCGGCCCGTGGACCAAAGAGTCGTGGGTTCAGTTCCGGTCAAGGGCACGTACCTTGGGGTCATGTGGGAGGCAACCAGTCAATGTGTCCCTCTCACATCAATGTTTCTCTCTCCCCCTGCCCCCACACTTTATCTGAAGATAAATAAAAAATATCCTCAGGTGAGGATTAAAAAAAATAAAATAAGGCAATAATGTATGCAAAGTGTTCATTTTAGAACAGGCCACATAGTCAGTTTGCAGTGAATATTTATTATTGTTGTGGTGGTTTTAATAGAAGCTTGCACAGTGCTTCCTATGTGCTAGGCACTGGTCTAATTACATTACAAAAATAATTTATTTGTATGTTAGGCACTATTTTAAGCACTGTGCTGATACTACCTCTTTTAATTTTCATCACAATCCTGTGGAATAAGTACTATTCTTAGTATCATCACCTCCATTTTACAGACGAGGAAATTGAAGCCTAGAGATTAAGTAACTTGCTTATTATAACAGCTAGTAAGAGGCAGAGCCTGGATTCCGATGCGGACGATCTGCTTCCAGAGGCAGCCCCCTTACCCACAGCCCATCCTGCACGTGCTAGCATTGTCACCGTCAGCGGAACCGCAAGTGGAAGGTGTTCACCAAGCATTCATGTATGTACATTTGTTAGTTGATTATTAAACTACTTTCTACACAATAGATGTTTTCATAAGATGTATATGTCACATTTGTAAGCCAAATTATATTTTAAGTGCAAAAGTGAAATTGTTAGTGAAAAAATGGAATCATTCTAAGAAGGTTAAAAAGATTAAAACTTGCCCTGGCCGGTTTGGATCAGTGGTTAGAGCATCGGCCTGCAGTCCAGAGAGACCTGGGTTCGGTTCCCGCTAAGGGCACGTACCTCGGTTGCAGTTTGTCCCAAGCCCTGGTTGGGTTGTGCGGGTGGCAACCACTCGATGTGTCCCTTTCATGTCGATGTTTCTGTCTCTCTCTCTCTCCCTCTCACTCTATCTGAACAAAAAATGGAAAAATGTCCTCGGGTGAGGATAAAAAATTTTTTTAAAAAAGATTAATAGTATAAAATCTATAAGGAAATTTAAGGGCTCATTAATAATCCCCTATCTTCAAATGTGATAGCACTCTGTAAACCAATAATAAAAAAACCTTTAGAAGTGTAAATTATAGTTATTTGTCTTTTATACCCTAACCTGTTCAGAATAGCATTCATTTATGTGATAGAAATAGACATATATGCATGCACATCCTTGGAGAATTTCTCAACAGTTATATTTTTTCCATGTTGGTTGCCACTTGGTAATGGGATTGCTGCTATAATAGACTTAACTTCTCTCAAATCCTTTTCACTGAAACTAAATTGCAGCAGGAAGAAATACACAACACAAAACACATTTTGACCAGAAGGTGGCAATAAAGCATTGGTATTTCCCAAAAGTTCCCGGCTCAGGCACTAACTTCTGGTAGGTGTATATCCAAGGAGAAAAAATATTGTCTAGAGGTTCTGATCATCCAGATCCTGTGGGCAGCTTCACCCTTACTTTGTCCCTGCACTGGAGGAGCCCAGGTTCATTCAAGGAGTGATGGGGACATAATGCTGCCATCAAAAAAGCACAGGGCTCTGGGAGCCATCTGAAAAGTATTGTCCCCATTCTAGAATCCTCATTTAAGTTAACTTTATTGGATAAATGAAATGATTACTGGCATATTGTAGTCTATTACTTTAACTCTTTGATGAAGTTTTCCCATACACCAATTTTACTGCATCTAAGAATGAGAGTTCTTTTCTTTATTCTTTTTTTTTTATTTTTATTTTTTAATCTATTTTATTTTGTTGTTGTTCATCTTTATCTGAGGATATTTTTCCATTGACTTTTAGACAGAATGGAAGGGAGGGAGGGATGAAGAGAGAGAGAGACATCACTTGGTTGCCTCCCACTTGACCCTGACCAGGGCTGGGGATCAAATCTGCAAACCAGGTCCATGCCCTTGACCGGAAATCAAATCCAGGATCCATCAGTCCACAGGCCAATGCTCTAACTGCAGACCCAAAGTGGCCAGGGCTCTTCTCTTTATTCTTTTTTTTTTTTTTTTTTTTTATCCTCACCTGAGGACATTTTTCCATTTTTTGTACAGATAGAGTGGGAGGGAGAGAGAGGAAGAGAGAAAGAGAGAAACATCGATGTGAAAGGGACACATCGAGTGGCTGCCACCCGCACGACCAACCAGGGCCGGGGACAAACTGCAACCGAGGTACATGCCCTTAGTGGGAACCGAACCCGGTCTCTCCGGACCACAGGCCGATGCTCTAACTGCTGAGCCAAACCTGCCAGGGCATCTTCTCTTTATTCTTGATCTAAGAAATGGCAGAAATACTGGGAGAAATTAATATACCCTTTCATTTGGTCCCCTCATAGCTCCACAGGCAATCAAGGAAGAAGACCCCTGTCAAGGCTCTCTAAATTCTGAGAAGTGCCTTGGCTAGTTGGGCTCAGCGGTTAAAGTGTTGGCCTGAAGACCAATGAGTCTTGGGTTTGATTTCAGTCAAGGGCACGTACCTTGGTTGCAGTTCGTCCCCGGCACTGGTCAGGTCAGGCAGGAGGTAACCAGTCCATGTGGCGCTCTCACATCCATCTTTCTCTCTGTCTCTCTCTCTCCCTCCCTCTCTATCTAATAGTAAGTAGAAAAATATCCTCGGACGAGGAATTCCAATAAATAAGTAAATTCTGAGAAGTGCACATTAGTTGCTATCTAGAATAGACTAGGTCAGGGGTTTGTTAAGGAAAAAACTATTTTTACCACTTGTTAACATGGTAAGGAAGACATTATTCAGGACTATTGTGATAGGTGTAGCTGTCAAGACTGTTGCAGTAGAGAAGAGAGATTGGACTCAACTCTGAACACAAGACAAAGTGAAGATTAACAGTTGAGGTGCAGGCAGGGTTGGAAAATTACTTTAGGATCCTGATGAAAGGATGCAGGTGGGGTTGTGGTTTGCATATCAAAGCCATTTTTACAAGGCAAGTTGTTTGCTATCTCTAGGAATTAGCCACCCTGGGGGGCAGCCCCTCTCTAGCTCTGTGAGGCCTCAAGATGTCAACGCAGCATAAAATATAGAAAAAAAATTAAATATAATTGATACAAAGCACCTTGCTTCTAGCTTCTAAAATACAATTTATGTCAATCAATTAAGTAAGTACCTCATGAAATTAGAAAGCATAGAATAAGCAATATAATCTCATTTCATCTAACTAACAATCATAATAGGTAACATTTAATTAGTTCCTTCTGTATGCTACCTCTTATACCTAGTACTTTAAATGTTTCATTGTATTTGTATCTTGATTATACAAACAAGTACATGTGATAAAATTTCATATAATTATACAAAAAACCCTACACCCCCTACCAAAATGAGTGCATGCAAAAACAGGTGAAATTTGTGTAAGAACTGCAGTTTAGATCATTGTATTGTAGCACTCAACTGCCTGATTTGATAATACACTACAGTTATGTAAGATGTCACCACAGGGATAAGGTAGGTGATGGATTCATGGGACCTCACTATACTATTCTTAAAACTTCTTGTGAATCAATTATTTCAAAATAAAAAGTTAAAAGAGTAAGTCTTTGAGGCCAATACTATAATTATCCCCATTTTGCACATGAGGAAACTGAGGCTTGCAAAGGTTATTTAACCTGCCTAAGGTCATTCAGTGAGTGAGAGTGTGTTTTCAACCTGGAGCCCATTCACCGTTAATCTCCCATAGATAATCTTCAGATAAAATTGTGATTCCTGCTACTCATAGATTGTTTCTAGGTTCCAATATGGTCTGAAAATATGTAATAAATTAAATTACACTGCAGTGCCGGCAAGTAAAACTGCACTTAAAAGTTAGTGTAGGATGCCCCAACTTCAAACTATACTACAAAGCTATAGTAATCAAAACAGTATGGTATTGGCAGAAAAACAATGCAGACCAATGGACAAGAATTGATAGCCCAGAAATAAACCCACACAAATATGGGCAATTAATTTATAACAAAGGAGCCAAGGCTATACAAAGGACAGCCTCTTTAGTAAATTTGGAAAACTAGATAGCCACATGAAATAGAATTAAACCAATATCTTATACCACACACAAAAAAATTAACCCAAAATAAGTTAAAGACTTGAATGTAAGACCTAAAGCAATACAATACATAGAAGAAAATATAGGCACTAAACTTCTGGACATTGGTTGCAGTGGGTTTTTGTGAATTGACTCCAAAAGCAAGGGAAACAACAAAGTAAACATGAGAGACTATATCAAACTAAAAGGCTTCTGCGTGATGAAGGAAACCATCAACAAAACAAAAGGCATCCTACTAAATGGGAGAAGATATTTACAAATAATATTTCAGATAAGGAGTTAATATCTAAATTATAGGGGATCCAAAATGGTGGCGGAGTGAACGGAAGCTACACAGACCATCTCCCAGAACCAAACTGGAATTACAACTATAACACAGAAAAATCAACAGGAAAAAGCAACAGAAAAGCAGTTTGCGTGGACCATATAACCAGGGACACTGACTCAATCCTGGTAGGATTGTGAAGGCGCGAGACGGGGGCAGGGAGCCCACAGACAGCAGCGGCCTTAGCTGGGAGCAGCGCCCTCGGGTTAAACTCCCAAGTGGCTCCACAGCGCAGAGCCGGGACAGAGGCTAAAAAAGCCACAGCCACTCACCTTGGGCTCTGGCACAGGAAGGGCAGGCTGGGCTAGAACTGTGTGGGACACTCGGGATTTGGAGGGCGCTCAGAGCTTTTGCTGAGTTGCTGCCAAACAGGATGGTGGCCATATTGCTCCTTCCCAGGGCTCTGAGGAGAGGCAGCAGCCCCTCCCTCCGAGATCCAACCTCACCTTGTGGGCCATTGAAATGCTAATTGAGGCCCATTAACAACCAGCATCTGCCCTACCCTCAAGAAATCCCCTTATGCTGAGCACCTGAGGGAGTTTTTCAATCAACTGACAACCCAAAACTCATCAAGTAACCTGACTGCTAGTCTCCAGGCAAAAAGCTGGAGGATAACAGTACCTTTCCTGGGCTAGCAACTCTAACCAGGAAAGTAAGACTTGACAGTGGTGTTTAACGTGGGTCCTCCCTCACTCATCTAAACCCAGGAGAGGGAGCCACAAACAGCAGAACACCAACACCCACAGGGAAAACTTGACAGGCTCCAAAGCCCACTGTGATAGCCAAAATGGTGAAACACAGAAACAGAAGTCAAATGAAAGAACAAGAGACCTCCACCGAAGATGAGATCAATGTGAAGCAGTTAGGCAAGTTAACAGAGCTAGAATTCAGAGCCATGATCTTGAGGAAGTTCAACAGCATGAGTAAGGACATAGAGATGCTGAAAATAAACCAATTGGAAATTAAAAACCACCAAGAAGAGATAAAAAATGACATATCAGAAATGAAAAACACATTGGAAGGTCTAAAAAGCAGAGTAGAGGAAGCTGAGGACCGGAACAGTGAATTAGAAGACAGGGTACAAAAAATCAACCAATCAGAAAAACAAAAGGAAAAAACGATTAAAAACAGGAAGACAATTTAAGAGAACTGTGGGACAACTGGAAACGTAATAATATTCGTATCATAGGAGTCCCCGAAAAAACGATTAAAAAACAGGAAGACAGTTTAAGAGAACTGGAAACGTAATAATATTCATATCATAGGAGTCCCCGAAAAAGAAGAAAATGAGCAAGGGTTAGAGAACATATTCAAAGAAATAGAGAAAACATCCCTAATTTGGTGAAGGAAGAAAGCATTCAAGTTCAAGAAGCACAGAGAGCCCCAAGTAAGAAGAACCCAAACAGGCCCACACCAAGACACATAGTAATTAAAATGCCAAAAATTAAAGACAAAGAGAGAATCCTAAAGGCAGCAAGACATAAGCAACAGGTTACCTACAAAGGAAACCCCATAAGGCTCTCAGCTAACTTCTCACAAGAAAAACTACAGGCCAGAAGGGAATGGCATGAAGTAATCAAGGTCATGAAAAACAAGGATCTGAATCCAAGACTACTCTACCCAGCAAGGCTGTCATTCAAAATAGAAGGTCAAACAAAGAGCTTCCCAGAGAAAAAAAGGCTAAGGGAATACATTAGCACCAAACCAGCACTGCAAGAAATGTCAAAAGGACTACTGTAATTAGTAGAATAAATAGGAAGATAAATATAACCACACTAAACAAAAATGGCAATAAGCAAGTACATATCAATAATCACTTTAAATGTAAATGGACTGAATGCTCCGATAAAAAGACACAGAGTAGCTGATTGGATAAGAAAGCATGACTCATCTATATGTTGTTTACAAGAGACCCACCTCACAACAAAAGACTCACGTAGGTTGAAAGTGAAGGGATGGAAAAAAATTTTCCAAGCAAATGGAAAGCAAAAAAAAGCTGGGGTAGCAATACTCAAATCTGATAAAATAGATTTCAAAATGAAGGCCATAACTAGAGACAAAAATGGCCACTACATAATATTGAAAGGATCTATCCAATAGGAAGATATAACCTTGATAAACATATATGCACCCAATATAGGAGCACCAAAATATATTAAAAATCTTCTGGAGGACTTCTAAGGAGAAATCGACAGCAATATAATTATAGCAGGGGACTTCAACACCCCGTTGACAGCACTGGATAGATCCTCTAGACAAAATTTAGCAAGGAAACAGAGGCTCTAAATGAAGCACTAGACCAAATGGATTTAATAGATATCTACAGAGAATTACACCCCAAAACTAGAGAATTCACATTCTTCTCAAGTGCACATGGGACATTCTCAAAGATAGACCACATGATAGGACACAAACTAAATCTCTACAAGTTCAAGAAGATTGAAATCATATCAAGCATCTTCTCAGATCACAATGGCTTGAAACTAGAAATCAATTGCAACAAGAACATGCAAAGACATTTGAACACATGGAGGCTAAATAGCATGTTATTAAACAATGAATGGGTTACCAAGGAAATCAAGGAAGAAATTAAAAACTTCCTGGAAACCAATGAGAATGAACACACAACAACACAAAATCTATGGGATGCAACAAAAGCAGTTCTGAGAGGGAAGTTTGTAGCACTACAGGCCTACCTCAAGAAACAAGAAAAATTTCTAATTGACTGTGTAACCTCACAACTTAAAGAATTAGAAAGCAAACAAAAAGAAAACCCCAGAGCAAGTAGAAGGAAGGAAATAGTAAAGATCAGAGCAGAAATAATTGATACAGAGACCAAAAAACAATTCAAAGGATCAATGAAACAAAGAGCTGGTTTTTTGAAAAGATAAACAAGATTGATGGACCCTTAGCTAGACTCACCAAGAAACAAAGAGAGAGAACCCAAATACACAAAATCAGAAATGAAAGAGAAGTAATAACTGACAGCACAGAAATATAAAAGATCGTTAACAGCTACTATGAACAACCATATGGCAACAAATTCAACAATCTAAGCAAAATGGACAAAATTCTAGAAACACACAGTCTCCCGAAACTGGTCCGGGAAGAGAAAGAAAACTTGAACAGACCAATAACAACTAAGGAAACTGAAGAGGTAATCAAGACTCTCCCAGGAAACAAAAGCCCAGGCCCAGATGGCTTCATTGGGGAGTTTTACCGAACATTCAAAGAAGAACTAACACCCATTCTCCTCAAACTATTTCAAAAAATTCAAGAAGAAGGAAAACTTCCAAACTCATTCTATGAGGCCAGCATAATTCTAATTCCAAAACCAGAAAAAGACACTACAAAGAAAGAAAACTATAGGCCAATATCCCTGATGAACATACATGCCAAAATCCTGAACAAAATACTAGCAAATCAGATCCAGCAATACATCAAAAAAAATTATTTACCATGACCAAGTGGGATTCATCCCAGGGATGCAAGACTGATACAATATTCGCAAATCAATAAATATGATACACCACATAAACAAAATGAAGAATAAAAACCACGTGATCATATCAATAAACGCTGAAAAAGCATTTGACAAAATCCAGCATCCATTTCTGATAAAAACGCTCAGCAATGTGGGAATAGAGGGGTCATATCTTGACATAATAAAGGCCATATATGAAAGACCTACAGCCAACATCATACTCAATGGGCAGAAACTAAAAATATTTCCCTTAAGAACAGGAACAAGACAGGGATGTCCACTTTCGCCATTCTGATTTAACATAGTACTTGAAGTCTTAGCCACAGTAATCAGACATGAAAAAAATAAAAGGGATCCAAATTGGAAAGGAGGAAGTGAAACTGTCATTATTTGAAGATGACATGATATAAATAGAAAACCCTAAAGACTCCATCAAAAATCTGCTAGACTTAATAAATGAATTTGGCAAAGTAGCAGGATACAAAATTAATGTCAAGAAATTGATGGCATTCTTATACACCAATGATAAACTCACAGAAAGAGAAATTGAAACAACAATCCCATGTACCATCGCGGCAAAAAATTAAGATACCTAGGAATAAATTTAACCAAAGAAGTAAAGGACGTATTTGCAGAAAACTACAGGACATTGAAAAAAGAAATAGAGGAAGATATAAAAAAGTGGAAGCACATACCCTGTTCATGGATTGGAAAAATTAACATCATTAAAATGTCCATACTACCCAAAGCAATCTATAGATTCAATGCAATCCCCATCAAAATACCAATTACATATTTCACAAAACTAGAACAAATACTTCAAAAGTTCATATGGAACCAAAAAAGTCCCCGAATAGCCACAGCAATTTTGAAAAAGAAAGACAAAGTAGGTGGAATCACAATACCACATATAAGGTTATACTACAAAGCGACTGTAATCAAAACAGCCTGGTACTGGCACAAGAACAGGTATATAGACCAGTGGAACAGAACTGAGAACCCAGAAATGGACCCAAGGCAATATGCTCAATTAATATTTGACAAAGGTGGCAAGAGCATACAGTGGAGTAAAGACAGCCTCTTTAATAAATGGTGTTGGGAAAATTGGACAGCTACATGCAAAAAAATGAAACTAGACCATCAACTTACACCATACACAAAAATAAACTCAAAATGGATAAAAGACTTAAATGTGACCCGTGAATCCATAAAAATTCTAGAAGAAAATGTAGGCATCAAAATTTCAGACATCATATGCAGCAGAATATTTACTGATATATCACCTAAGGCAACAAAAACAAAGGAAAAAATGAACACATGGGACTACATCAAACCAAAAAGCTTCTGCATAGCAAAAGAAACAATCATCAAAATGGAAAGGCAACCCACTGTATGGGAGAACATCATCAGTAGACAAATGGATAAAAAAGCAGTGGTACATATACACAATGGAGTACTATGCAGCTATAAGAAAGAAAGATCTCATCCTTTGAGACAACATGGAGGGACCTGGAAAGTATCATCCTAAGTGAAATAAGCCAAGCAGAAAAAGACAAATACCACATGATCTCACTTATATACGGAATATAATGAACATAACAGTCTGAGGAATACGGTAGACCCAGAAACATGGAAGTAGGGCACAGACTGACATCCCTCAGAAGAGCGGGTGGGGCGGTGGGAAGAGATAAACTACAGAACTTATATGCATGTATGCAATAGACATGGACAACAAAGCCGGGGACGGGGTGGGGGTGGGGACAGGGAGGAGGGTGTCAATGGGGTAAAAAAGGAGAAACATCTGTAACAAAAAATAAATTAAAAATTAAATTAAATTAAATATATACAGAGCCCTGGCCAGTGTGGCTTAGTTGGTTGGGAGTTGTCCCATGCACCAAAAGGTTGCTGGTTTGATTCCAGTCAGGGCATATACCCAGGATGCAGGCTCTATCCTCCGTACAGGGCATGCAGGAGGCAGTGGATGTAGGTTGCACTCTTACATCGATGTTTCTCTTTCTCTCTCCCTCTTCCTTCATCTCTTTCTAAAAAAAAAATCAATAAAAATATTAAAAATAAAATAAAATATGTCAAGAACTCATACAACTCAACAAGGAAAAACTAACAATCCAATTAAAAATGGGCAGAAAGTCTGATAGACATTTTTCTTTCTTTCTTTTTTGTTTGTTTATTTGTTTTTTTATCCTCACCCGGGGACATTTTTTCCTTTTTATTCAGATAGAGTGGGAGGGAGAGAGTGAGAGAGAAAAATCGATGTGAAAGGGACACATTGAGTGGTTGCCACCCGCATGACCCAACCAGGGCTGGGGACAAACTGCAACCGAGGTACGTGCCCTTAGCGGGAACTGAACCCGGGTCTCTTTGGACCGCAGGCCGACGCTCTAACCACTGAGCCAAGCCAGCCTTGGTGATGATAGACATTTTTCTGAGGAAGACATAAAGCCAGATATATGAAAAGATGTTTAACATCACTAATAATCAGAGAAATGCAAGTTAAAACCACAATCAGATACCACCTTACAGCTGTTAGGATGGCTATATCAAAACCTCATAGGAGAGGTCCGGAGGGAGAGATGAGATAAACCAAAGAACTTATATGCATGTATGCATAACCAATGGACATAGACAACAATGCTGATGGGGTGGGGGGAGGTGGGAGAGGGAGGAGAATGTCTGTGGGAAAAAAGGAGAAACGTGTGTTAACAAAAATAAATTATTTAATAAATTTAAAAAAAATAAAAGACAAGAAATAATAACTATTGGAGAGGATGTGGAGAAAAGGAAAACTTTGTGTACTGCTGGTGGAATTTTAAATTCATACAGCCATTATGAAAAACAGTATGGAGGTTCCTAAAAAAAAAAAAAAAAGAATAGAACTACCATATAATCCAGCATTTTCTCTTCTTGATATTTAGCCAAAGAATATGAAAACACTGATTCAAAAAGATATATGTACTCATAAATTTATTGTAATATTATTTATAATAGTCAAGATATGGAAACAACTTAAGTGTCCATCTACAGATGAATGGATAAAGAAGATGTGATGATAGATATAGATATAGATATAGATATGGATATGGATATAGATATAGATATAGATATAGATATAGATATAGATAGATAGATAGATGAATGATACAATGGAATATTACTCTGCCATAAAAAAGATGAAACATTGCCCTTTGCAACAACATGGATAGATCTGGAGGGCATTATGCTGAGTGAAATAAGCCAGACAAAACTGAATGATTTCATTCATATGTAGACTATAAAACAAAACAAAATAACAAACTAACAACAAAAACACCCAAAACTCATAGATACTAACAACAGAATGGTGGTTACCAGAGGGAAAGGAGGATGAGGGGAGGGCAAAATGGGTAAAGGTTGTCAAACATATGGTAACAAATAGAAACTAGATTTTTGGTGGTACGTACGCAATAGAGTATACAGATATTGAACTATAATGCTGTACACCTAAAATTTATATAATGTTGTTAACCAATATTACCTAAATTTCAAAAAATTAATTAAAAGTTAGTATAGGAATTGTGATAGATCTGTATCAAGAAACAATGAAATAATGGCATTCCATTTTATGGGCTTCTTTGTGCAACAAATTGTAAAATGTCAACATTTTATTTTTTACTATTGTAAAACACCAGATATTAGATTAATAGTTGTATAAATATTTTATTCATTTACCAAGAAAAGTCTTAGACTGATGTCATAATAACAGACATACATGTATTTTGTACAACTCAGTCCTCTCTAATGGCCAAGAAATTAGCAACATTTTCAGAATTTTCATTCCATCGTAGGTAGATAAATCATAGCATTATCTATGACACACTTGTTAGAAGCCTTTTCACTTCATTTAGTCTTAATTACAGTGGCAGCATATAGTGCTGGATCAACTAATTACAACTGATCTCAAGATCTATAAAATGTCAGAAGTACATGGTAATCAAAGACCCAGTACTTTTTATTTAATATTTTGTGTCTATAGACTTTAATTCATAAAATATGAGTCAATGATCTCTACATTGCATTTATTAGATTCTTTGAATCATGTCCCAAATGCTCAATTACTTTCACCCTTGGTTATTTCTTTTACTTGGTTAAGTGTGCCATGGTTTTATTGAACTCTTGATAATTGGACATCATCGGCAGACATAATTCCAGGGGCCTGGGGCAGACCATGTTTTAGTGTGACATGTGGCCATGCTCTGACTAGGTTAATGAACAGAAAGAGACTGATGTGTCCTCAACACGTTATTGTCATCGTCCTCATTTCCTTTCCCTAAACTGTCTTTATAGAACAGGCTTTTCTGTAACAGGGAAGGGATGGTGACTCAATGTGGGTAAGTGCTTATTGATAACTGTCACCAGCTCCATCCTGGTCTGTCTGCCTACCTGTAGTGGGGAAAACCATCAGAGTTTGATATCATCATCCAATGACAAAAAATAAAGTTTTTAGAATGGGCTTTAAATTTATCTATGTAACTTAAATGTGACTTGTGAATCCATAAAAATCCTAGAAGAAAGTGTAGGCAACAAAATTTCAGACATCACATGCAGCAGAATTTTCATTGATACAACACCTAAGAAAAGAGTAACATAGAAAAAAATGAACACATGGGACTACATCAAACTCAAAAGCTTCTGCACAGCAAAAGAAACAACCATCAAAATGGAAAGGGAACCCACTATATGGGAGAGCATAATTGCCAACAATACATCAGATAAGGAGTTAATTTCCAAAATATATATAGTACTCATAAAACTCAACAAAAGGAAGACAAATAATCCAATTAAAAATGGACAGAGGACCTAAAGAGACACCTCTCTAAACAGGACATACAAGTGGCCAAGAGACATATGAAACAATGCTCAACATCACTAATCATCAGAGAGATGCAAATTAAAACAACTATGAGGTATCACCTCACACCTGTCAGAATGGCTGCCATCAACAAATCATCAAACAACAAGTGCTGGTGAGGGTGTGGAGAAAAGGGGACTCTAGTACACTGCTGGTGAGAATGCAGACTGGTGTAGCCACTGTGGAAAACAATATAGTGTTACCTCAAAAAGTTAAAAATTGAACTGCCATTTGACCCAGTGATCCCACTTCTAGCAATAGCCTAAGAAGCCTGAAACATCAATCAGAAAGAATATATGTACCCCCATGTTCATAGCACTATTTGCAATTGCTAAGATCTGGAAATAGCCCAAGTGTCCATCAGTAGATGAATGGATAAAAAAGCTGTGGTACATATACACAATGGAGTACTATGCAGCTATAAGAAACAAAGATCTCTTATCCTTTGAGACGACATGGAGGGACCTGGAGAGTATTATCCTAAGTGAAACACGCCAATCGGAGAAAGACAAATATCACATGATCTCACATGATTATATTTGTGGAATATAATGAACAAAACAAGCTGATGAACAAAATACACCCAGAGACATAGAAGTAGGGTACAGACTGACAAACCTCAGAAGAGGGGGTCGGGGGAGAGAAGAGATAAACCACAGAACTTATATGCTTGTATGTGTTACCATGGACATAAACAACAATGCTGAGTATGGGGGGGGGGTTCGGGAGGAGGTTGTCAATGGGGGGAGAAGGAGAAACATCTGTAACAAAAATAAATTAATAAATTATGGAGTTCGGAAGTGGAGTGCTGTCGGACTCACTGTTTTCGAGGAGTCTGCTGCCAACTCCGCACCTCCGCTGGCCATGGGGCTGCTGGAGCAGTGCAAGGAAGAGCTCGGCACTGCCGACCTTGACCGGGTGTTGGGTGTGCGGAGAAAGGCCTGGGAGGGCGAGGTGCGACGCGGCTACCACAAGGTGTCCCTGCAAGTGCACCCGGACCCGGTAGGTGAGGACGACAAGGAGGATGCCACCCGCCGCTTCCAGATCCTCGGGAAAATCTATTCTGTTCTGAGTGACAAAGAACAGAGAGCAGTGGACGAGGAGCAGGGAACAGTGGACGAGGATTCGGATGTGCTCAACCAAGATCGGGACTGGGAGACGTATTGGAGGTGGCTCTTTAAAAAGGTATCTCTAGACTTCCGGTCAAGATGGCAGGTAGGTAAACGCAGTGTCGCGTCCTCCCACAACCACATCCAAGTTACAACAAAACTACAGAACAACCATCATTCAAAACCGCCTGAAATCAAGCTGAATGGAAGTCCTACAACTACAGAATTAAAGGAGCTGCATTGAGACTGTGTTATCATAGAGTTCCTCACAAGGCACATCTAACAGGAAGAGAAAGAAGACAAAGTCCACCTTTTCTGACCCTAGATTGGAGGGATTATGGGAAGAAGGAAAGCAAAGGAAGAGAAGCAGACAGCAGCTAGGAAGGCCAGCAGGAGGCCCAGGAGCAGGCCACGTCTCTCCTCAGCACCCATCAATTCAGGGGGCAGCCCTGCCCACCCAGCAGCTCCACTGCAGAAACTCGCAGAGATGGACAAGCCACAGGTACATCCAAGAGCCATCACCTCTCCAACACCAAGCATACATAAACCATACCCCTCTTCGATGTGCGGAAATGCCATCTTTGGGGAAGGTGGGTGGAAATCTGAAAGACTGACCATTCTATCGAAGCTGAATTCTTTACCACTTAAATTAGTTCAGACTGAAATATAGTTCATCCTCCCTCTCACCAGCAGGGTGGGGACTTATAGAGACATTCTATCATTTAACAGATATAAAGAAATTGCCCCTGTTTGGCTGGTGTGGCTCAGTGGTTGAGTGTCGATCCATGAGCCAAGAGGTCGCCAGTTTGATTCCGGGTCAGGGCACATGCCCAGGTTGTGGGCCCGATCCCCACTGAGGGGCATGCAGAAGAGCTGGCTGATATTAAACAGGCCTATCTGGACTTTAAAGGGGACATGGATCAGATCATGGAGTCTGTGCTGTGTGTGCAGTACACAGAGGAACCCAGGATAAGGAACATTAGTGAGCAAGCCATTGATGCTGGAGAGGTCCCATCCTACAATATCTCTGTCAAGGAATCGAAGCAAAAGATGAATGCTGGGAAAAGGAGGCTCAGGAAGAGGTAAAGAAGTGGAATTGAGCAGGAAGGAGTTGGGACGTGAAGAAGATAACTTAAAAGCACTCATTCAGAGCAGACAAAAGGATCGGCAAAAGGAAATGGACAATTTTCTGGCTTAGATGGAAGCAAAGTACTGCAAATCTTCCAAACAAGGAGGGAAAAAAAGAGCTCTAAAGAAAGAAAAAAAATAATGGAATTTTCTCTTCAAAAATCCTTAGGTGTTAATTGATGCCATTGTAGGAAAGGTACAGTCAAGATTTGAAGACAAAAGTCAATTCAACCCTTAAGTTGCTTTTTCCACCTAAATTATTCAGATTATGCATGTAAATCAGAATCTCTCAGCCTGATCTTAGGTATCTGTGAAGTCCTGCGAAGGAATTTGGTGGTGGTGGTTGGGGGGAGAAGATGGGGAAGGTTGGTATACTTCTGACAGCACTTGCTTCTGTGGATCTTCTGTACTAAAAACTTTATCTAGAATCTGGGTCTGTCCATACTTCCTTTACCAGCTGTCATTTTGCCACACAAAAGTGAGCTGCAGAGTATTCTGAGTGATGCACATGCTTATTAGAACAGGTACTCCGCCTAGCCAGAGTGCCTTCAGAACACTTGCTGCATATCTGTCTTCCAAATACTTGACAGTTTGCTTTCTGTCGTAACATTCTTGACTAGATCCTCTCCTTTTGGTTTGTTTTACTCAACCATGTTTTGTACTCTTTACTTCAAGTATAGGAGAAACAGGTGTTCACATTATTTCAAATATCTTTATAAAACTCATAATGATTAAACTAAACAAGTAAAAAATGACTTAAGTTTTTAATGATCACTGGGCTGTTACTGCTGAACATCCTTGGGCAGGTCACTGAACTTGTTTTCTCATCTAGGAAAGGGTGAGGGAGGTTGGGTAGATTTGACTTCTTAGAGGCTTCCTTGACTCTTAACTCTAAATCTGAAAGGCAAGCCATCAGTGGTTTCTTTTCATGCACTCATGGTATTGATGTGTGATAATAGAACAGATCTTCACTTAGATGTAGTTGAATTGTATGTATTCATTAGAATCTATGGAAATATTTTAGGGAATGTACAACTTAAAATCTCTAATTTGTAAACTAATATATTCAATGCCATCTGCATGAAATAAGCCTTCTGTTACTGACCTTTATGTATCATAATTTATCAGAGATGAGCACATGACATGTTTTCAGGTTGTGGTTATAAACAAGTTAAAAATACTCTTTAATTGTATTAAAATATAATCTAATACAGGTTGAGGCATCTGTCTTCATATAATAGCATTAGAACACTTTGATATAATAAAAAAATTAAAATTAAAAAAAATAAATTATCTATTTTTTAAAAGGAAAAATAAATAAATTTATCTATGTAAAATGCTACACAAATTAACTGACCATCACTTTTAAACAGGGATAAAAAAGGAAAGAAAAGCTAGTGTAAAACTGCTAACATTTTTGAGCATTCAAATAAACTCTCATGTAACAATGTTATCTTCGTTTTTTGTTTTACTCATTATGACTAATTTCAAGTTCATCAGTGTTTCTTCACAGTTAACCTGGAGTTTGAAGTTACCAAGAGACTAGATAATGAATTCTACTCAAACATTTAGTGTCATAGGATGTGCTTGGTCATTTTAAGTCTCTAATATATACTCAAATACATTTTTCTTATCAAAATAATAAAGTAGATTTAATGATGAGTTTATTTTTCTTTATTGTATTTAACACAATTTGGTTAACGATACAAAGAAGATCCTACATAAGCAGTCAACAAGTAACTCTTCTAGGTCATGGTGGAGTTTAGGGTTGCTGCAACCACACAGATGAGTCCCTTTAACAAGTGTGCCTCAAGCGACAAGATAGCTGAGGCCAAGAAACAAGATCTTAGCTGGCTTTGTAAAGACAAAAAATGAGAAGTAATATAAAAGTAGAACTATAAAGTACATCCATACAATGAAATACTTTGGCTGCCAAAATGGTACTATATGGATACACTGACTATATAGAAATGTGCATAGATCGCATATTTTGATTTAAAAAATCAGATTACAAAACACTATATGTATTATGATCTCATTTCTTTTTTTTTTTTTTTTATCCTCACCGGAGGACATTTTTCCATTTTTTTTGTTCAGGTAGAGTGGGAGGAAGAGAGAGGAACATAGAGAGAGAGAGAGAAACATCGATGTGAAAGGAACACATCGAGTGGCCGCCACCCGCACAACCGACCAGGGCCGGGGACAAACTGCAACCGAGGTACGTGCCCTTAGCGGGAACCGAACCTGGGTCTCTCAGGACCGCAGGCCGACGCTCTAACCGCTGAGCCAAACCGGCCAGGGCTGATCTCATTTCTATACATGTTTACATAAGCATAGAAAATAGCCTAGATAAATAAATGCTATAATACATATGAGTGTTATATTTGGTTGGGAGATATGGGTAATTTTCCTTTTAATTTTTACTTGGGTACAGTTCCTAGGTTTTAAAATTAGCTTATATTCATTAAAACTTTACAGAGCAAAATGAAATTAAAGAACCTATAGTAGTAGCTGGTACTATAGAAATCTGAAAGTTGACACAATTAAATTATCATCATTCACTCAAAAAATACTCAGCAAATGTTTATTATCAATCTACGATGTGTCAAATTCTTTGCTATGTCCTGAGGCAGAATTATAAGAGTAACAGCTTCTCTACTGTCAAGGACTTAATCCCAGTAGTAGAGGCACCCATATAAATAACCAAAATTAACCCAAAGTCAGAATGAAAAACACAGACAAAGAATAAATGAGGTAATGTGGGAAGAAGTCAGTGACTGCTGGTGAGACACTGAGGACTGGAATGAGAAGGTGAGCCATTTACCTTTGGAGACACTGGAGGTCTCTGATGGCAGAGCTAAGTCATCTTGTACTTATATCAACTTGCCAACTTTATGCTCAGGCTTCTGAACAGTTTTAGATGTAAACTTATCAAAATGAGCAAGAGCTGTTACTAATGTCTGGTGTTATGCATTAATCAGGAAATATATGGATTTATTGTCTATTAGTGGGTGAAATATATTTCTCATCACTTGAACCAAGGTTTCAAACTTATAAACAGTAGAACGATGACCAGAAGACAAGCTGCAAAAATGTATGGAAGGCTAATTTAGGGGTGATAAAGCCTGGCCATTAATTTGGGGGAAGCAGGAAGATAAACCTTATTTTTCTGGGGACTCCATCTGGGTTGAACTGTTTAGGTGCCCAGGAGACGAAGAGAAAGAGGCAGTGACAGTGAGCAAGTCATGGCTGTGACTGTTTGTGCACCAAATCACACCACTGACATCCCATCAGTGGGCCAGTTGTTATTTAGTGGCACTCTGTATTCTCTCCTGCTTATCGAAGTGTTACAGATGGAGATAAACATTTTCTGCTCAACTTCAGACCCTGCTGCAAATGTTCCTCTGTCCTTGGAACTCAACTGCATGGTGAAAAAGAGGAGGGAAATGGAATGGTTAATTATCAAAATGATCCGAATCCCCAGATTGCAATAACAAATATTCTGCTACAAATAGCTACAGGGATTAGCAGATGAGTGTATCAGAATATCAACAATGTCATAAGTACATCAGACAGTCTCATCCTTGTCTCACCACATTTGCTTGCTTCATTGCTCATACTGCTTTCCTTGATTAAGAGGCTCAAGAACTGTCTTTATCATTTTGCCAATGCCAAATGTATATAGGTTTTCTCCCCAACTGAATGTAGAGCAAGCCTATGAAACTTTTTGTAAACTGAAATGGTATGAATAGAAGCAACCATTACCATTAATTTACATGAAAATTTTTTTTAGTTTTTCAAGACCCCAAGAATAACCTACCAAATACCAAATAACACATATAACCTAAAATAACACTAACATATAGTAAAAGCAGGAATGATACGATAAATACATAGTCTATATAAAGTAGAAACAATATATGTACAGTGTAGTTTCACTTATTAAAAAGACTAATTTTTCTTTAAGTATAAGATAACGAAACACCATGCTTTGTACACCTATGAATCCACTCAAGCAATAGACTTTCCATTTTATTCATTACTGGATGCCAACTAAAAGAGACCACTTTGCTACTAGCAGAACCAATAGCAACTTCAACAGCTTTCAAGATTCTTTCTTTCTGCATGTAAATATTAAGAGTGGACACAGGCAAATTCAACACATGCACAATGTCATTATTTCATTCACCATGATCAAAAGCTTAATTTTGTCCGATTTATGCTAAGCATACATCTTTATGAGCTCTTTTATGCTTTTCTAATACTTTAGGACACATGTTGCTAACAATGCACAAAATAAATCGAGATAGAGCACAGATGCTCACAGTTCAAAGCTATGGTGGTTTGATGCTAAAACACTGAGTATAGTTCCCAGAGAAGGAGCTGGGTGTGCTGGGGTGCTCATTGCCTCAATAACGCAACTGAAAAACAAAAGATATAGTCAATTTTCATCTTTTTTTTTGGTAACAGCAAAAATCCTTTGAGGATTTCTTTCAGTTAGCAAAAGCAAAGTGGCTTAAAAATGAACTTTCAAAAAAGTGGACATACATACTTTGTGTCAAAGCATCAGGACTGGGATTGTTATCTGATATGCATAATCTTGAGTAGAATGTCAGCTGTAGCAATTTATTAAAGGTTCAGTTTTCCCATTCCAAGGAATGAAGCTAAATTGATGATGGTGTGAACAAAGGAGAGGCTAAAGGTTGTGAGTGCAGCATACGTAGGGTTTATATTACAGTGTTGAGTGCTTTTCCATCACTAACAATAAACCTGTCCGTTATACTTAGCAAGTAGGCTGATCTTTTTCCTAGACTGGTGAGAGTGTTGCATTGCTGGGCATCTGTAGCAAGTAAAACTCTTGCAGCTGGAGATAGCTCATCCATTTCTATTCAGATTAACTTGCCTCCAAGCTGTAACATATGCACGGATACGCCTTTCTTTATGCAGTGGGTGTTTTCTTGGGAAACTCATTTGACAAGTGGATTGTTTCCTCACTAAATTGCCTTATCATTTTATCAACAAGTTCAAAGATTACTTTTCAGTTGACAATAATTTGGTTTAAAAATGTTTAACTTTGAAATTTTCTAACAAACTATTTATTAAGGGTGGATCATATATCTATATGCAGTTTTCTTGTTACTGGGAAGAACACAAAAAATGTAAAAATATGTTCCTTGTTCTCCAATATCCTGAAATCTAATTGCAGAGGTAAGACATAGAAACCTTAAACAATTGATACACAAGGCAGGAAAGCAATAATTAATTGCAGACAATACTTGAAGTGGAAGGGATTAGAGTAATCTGAAAGAAATGGGTCTCCAGCTGGATTTGAATGACAGAGTATTTAATTAAATGAAAGGGACAGGGCAAGCATTTAGGCAGTGGGCTAGCCTGGTAACATATCTGTAGTCACTACTGAATCTGACTTATAGAGAGGTGGGAGGATATTTGGCAAATAGAAATACCTTATAATGTATACAGTGATATATCCTATATAGTAGTTTTCTATTGCCGCTATAATAAATTACCACAAATTTAATTGCTTAAAACAACACAGATGTACTATCTTACAGTTCCACCAGTTAGAAGTCCAATGTGGGTCTCACTGGACTGAAATCAAAGTGTCAACAGGGCTGTGTTCCTTTCTGGAGACTCAAGAGTACTGTGGACAAAAAGCGACCACCTACTAAACCTAACGAGCTCAGGAGAGGCCTGCATGGCATCCTTACAAACTCAGAGACCTAAAACAACCACAAAGGATGATCTGAAATTAAGACTTTTTAACTAAAAGCAGTTTATGGTGGGTAGTCAGGTCCTGGGCTGGTATCCCCCCCCCAACACACACACATACACCCACAAAGGTCAGCTGCCACCTTAATTGAGCCTATTATCTTTTGCATCTATGATAACATACCTTTGGAATGTCAGGGTAACTTTCCTTTTTCTGGACCCCTCAGGGCACAACCAATGCACCAGGGCTGAGATGTTAATTGTTGACTGTTGACTATCCTGTACACCCACCTATGTAAAAGAAGCATGTGCCTATCATTTTACTTTTTATCCGGTCCTAGAAGTCCCCCCAACCTTTGCTTTCTCCCACCTCCCTAATCTATCACCAATGGACTTCATGTAATGTAGAAAATAAGGTGTAAAGCTGACATTCTCCCGAGCATTATCCATTGAGGTTTTGCTTTTCGGCAATCGTCAAAAGTTTTGGCTCAAATATACTCACAAAATTTTTCATAGGTTTGAATATTTCTTATATTGACAATACAGTCAGCTTCTTTGCCTTTTCCAGCTTGTAGACACCTGCCATTCCTCGGCTTATGAGACCGTTCCTCCATCTTCAAAACCAGCAACACTGCAAGATTGCATCTGTCTGACCTTCCATCTTTCTTATATTGCAAGTGAGATACTGTTAAGAACAACCAACAACTGCAAGTAAGACAAATACGATGAAGTTGGTAACAGGCAGGCAAAGAGGTGAGCAGAATAAAGGAAGTGCACAGGCAGGAAATGCTCAGGCCACAGCAGCCACGTGCCCACTCCTGTCCTGGCTCCAGGAAGCTACAGCCAGGTGTTGCTTGGCTCAAACTCGTCAGGGGTAAGAGCTGTGGTGAGAGGGCTTTGAAGTGCAGAAGATGTGGCTGAGTGCATCTTCGGAAGATAGTACAACTCCTGAACCCCTGTTCCAAATCAGTCCAACCCACCTTCAGGCCTCTGAGAGCAGAAAAGGATTGTCAACACAAACGACCAGCCTGGAGAAACAGGGCTGTTAAAATCAGTGCTTCTGAAGTGTGGTTTCTGGACCCGAAGCTTCAACATCACCTGGGAACTTGTTAGGAATGCAGATTCTCAGGTCTCACCCAGACCTACGAAATTTTCCAGGAAAGGGATGTTTTAAGGAGTGTTCCAACTCATTCTGATGCAAGCTATAGTTTGAGAACCATTGGTTTAAACCAATATTTTACCCACTTTTCTGATGGTAACTTTTCTTCTGGTACGGGAGAAGGGAGGCAGGAAGCTTGTGAAAAAAATGCATACTCCCAGGTCCCACCTCAGACTTACTGAACCAAAATATTCTATGGGGACACCTCAGAACCTACCTTTAGAGACAACTGAGAAACTGGCTTACATAATTCCTATTACCAGAGGCATGATGTTAGAGAAACAAACTTACTTGCTTTACTCTGAATAATATCAGATGTTCCTCTTTCTCAAAAGCAAGCATCCAGGCTGGCCTTACAGCTCATTACAAGATTTTTTCAGACTACCTAATAAATAGCAGACTCTTCAGGGACATGCTTGGAACCTCTGACCCACTACTGCATGGTGGTCTACATCTCAGAATCCTAATTCAATAGTAATAAGAGCAAAGAAGTACAAATCCTTTGTCTGTTTTGCTAATACCTACTCCCATAATTAATTCATAGGTGACCCACCTAAGACCTACTATCCACTACAGTCACACACAAGAAGGGGGTCCTAAGGAATGAAACTTGAAACGATGAATTGAAGCAGAGGTAACAGGAGCCATGGTGCTGCCTATTGCCCTGGGTAACAGCAGACAGAGGTGGAGAGAGAAGTATGGGAGGGAAGTGTTATATTTTCCTCCACAAAGTCATCCTGTAGGGCCTTCAGTGGGAGCATGGCTCCTTGGTGGCTAAAGGAAAAGACCTTTCCCACGCCCAATCCTCCATTCCAACCTTCTTTGTCTGCCCTAGGGTCGGGGACAGGCAAGTGAAAGAATTGCTGGGTGCATATTTTCTAGATCTTAAAATGGTAAGCACCACACTTTGAGAAGTTCTTTCCCTGGCAAAGACAAACAGGCTCCCAGCTTGTCTAAGAAAGCAGCAGGGAGTCTAACTCCCATGGGGGTGGTGGCCACAGTGAGTCAGCTGAGCCACAAGCTTGGAGACTGAGGAGAAGACAGTCCAGATGGCCAGAAGACAGTATCAGGAAAATGGAAATATAATTTACAGAATAACGTCATAGTTCTATTCTTTATATATCCTGTGAACAGTAGAAAGGAAAACTTCATCTAGAAGTTTTCTTCCAAGTTCAGCTACGCTTAAGAGGTCAGTCCCAGCTTGCTAGTCTGGAGTGTGAGACCAGAGAGATCACAGGTTCCAAGAACAACACTGTAGTCTCTGACCAGCATGAGCAGTGACAAGCATCACTGTAGCAGGAGAAGGGTCCATGCGTGTTACAATTAGCCAGTGTGTCTGAACAGCTGTTGCCATCGAGTGTTTCCTTTTCTTTTTTTTTTTTTTTTTTTTTTAATCCTCACCCGAGGACATTTTTTCCATTTTTTGCACAGATAGAGTGGGAGGGAGAGAGAGGGAGAGAGAGAGAGAGGGAAACATCGATGTGAAAGGGACACATCGAGTGGCTGCCACCCGCACGACCAACCAGGGCCGGGGACAAACTGCAACCGAGGTACATGCCCTTAGCGGGAACCGAACCCGGGTCTCTCCGGACCGCAGGCGGACGCTCTAACCGCTGAACCAAACCGGCCAGGGCGAGTGTTTCCTTTTCATTGCACCACTGACCACCACTCTTCAGCTGGGGAGTCTGGAGGGCTATTTATTCTCTGCACATTCTATTACACTCAGGTCTGTTTAACAGTAGAAAGGAAAAAAGAGGATGCAGAATACAGGCAGGGCAGTAATGTAATGGCTCTGGGGAAGACAGCTGATATGCGATCCCTTCAGGAGAGCAACAACCAAGAGGAATTTCAGCTCCCACCTGCTGAGGTGAATTAGGGTTTTGCTTTTTAACCTGGACTTAAGATATATTAAACCATTTTTTAAAATCTACATTTCTGTCTAGCCCATGTGGCTCAGTGGATTGAGCATTGTCCCATGGACTGAGAAGTCCCAGTTTGATTCCTGGTCAGGGCACATGCTCAGGTTTCAGGTTCGATCCCCAGTAGGGGGCATGCAGGAGGCAGCCAATTGATGTTTCTCTCCTTTCCTTCCTCTCTCTCTAAAAAAATCAATAAAAACATATATTTTCTTTTCCTTATTGATTTTAGAGAAAGAGGAAATGAGAGGGAGAGAGAGATAGGAACATCGATAAAAGAGAACATCAATTGGCCACCTCCTGCATGTTCCCCACTGGGGATCTGGCCCACAACCCAGGCATGTATTCTACCGGGAATCGAACTGGGGACTTCTTGATGCGTGGGTCGATGCTCAACCACTGAGCAACACCGTCTGGACAAAACATATTTTTAAATAAATAACTAAAATCCACATTTCTAGGCCACTTTGTCCTAGGAGTAAGAAAGCTCCCAAACTGAACACACAGCCAGACAACCTGAGTTCAAGTCCCAGCTTTGCCACTCACTAGCTCGGGAGAGTTACTCAACAGTTCTTTGTCTCAGTTTTCCCATCTGTCCCATTATCTAAATGGGAGGCAATGATAGTGACGTTTGTTATTTATAATTTATAAAGGATTCAGAACAGTACCTGGTACTTACAAGTTCTCAGTATATGGATGCTGTTGTTTTTTCTCTAGGTGTCTTCCGGTAAAACTTTGCTTACATGTGTTACTCGTGTCTAGAATAACACACACCCAGATCTGTGGTGCATTGATTCATTCACCGCATTCGAATGTATTCTTTCTACTTTGACAAAGAGTGGAGGCATGAGGAAAACTCCAGGGGGAAATGGTGCTGGGATGCCATGTAAGGTGCTCACTCAAAGGGCAGACTTTGTATAAGTTAGATTTAAAGTTTAGCCCTGGCCAGTTTGGCTCAGCAGTTAGAGCATCAGCCCGCAGATCAGAGAGCCCTGGGTTCGGTTCCCACTAAGGGCACTTACCTCGGTTGTGGTTTGTCCCCGGCCCTGGTTGGGGTCGTGTGGGTGGCGACCAGTCAATGTGTCTCTCTCACATCGATGTTGCTCTCTCTCTCTTCCCCCCTCTCTCCCTCCCGCTCTATCTGAAGATAAATGCAAACATGTCCTTGGGTGAGGAAATAAATAAATAAATAAATAAATAAATAAATAAATAAATAAAGTTTAATAAATAACACCCCTATTTTAATCTATATCAAGATAGTTTCAAGAATCTTGATTAAGTTTCGTGTTAATCATTATCATTTTCGGTTTTGTGTATTTGGGTTCTCTCTCTTTGTTTCTTGGTGAGTCTAGCTAAGGGTCCATCAATCTTGTTTATCTTTTCGAAACATCAGCTCTTTGTTTCATTGATCCTTTGAATTGTTTTTTTGGTCTCTATGTCATTTATTTCTGCTCTGATCTTTACTATTTCCTTCCTTCTACTTGCTCTGGGGTTTTCTTTTTGTTTGCTTTCTAATTCTTTAAGTTGTGAGGTTACACAGTCAATTAGAAATTTTTCTTGTTTTTTGAGGTAGGCCTGTAGTGCTATGAACTTCCCTCTCAGAAATGCTTTCGTTGCATCCCATAGATTTTGTGTTGTTGTGTCTTCATTTTCATTGGTTTCCAAGAAGTTTTTAATTTCTTCCTTGATTTCCTTGGTAACCCATTCATTGTTTAATAACATGTTAGCCTCCATGTGTTCAAATGTCTTTGCATGTTCATGTTGCAATTGATTTCTAGTTTCATGCCATTGTGATCTGAGAAGGTGCTTGATATGATTTCAATCTTCTTGAACTTGTAGAGATTTAGTTTGTGTCCTATCATGTGGTCTATCTTTGAGAATGTCCCATGTGCACTTGAGAAGAATGTGTATTTTGTAGTTTGGGGGTGTAATTCTCTGTAGATATCTATTAAATCCATTTGGTCTAGTGCTTCATTTAGAGTCTCTGTTTCCTTGCTAATTTTTTGTCTAGAAGATCTATCCAGTGCTGTCAACGGGGTGTTGAAGTCCCCTGCTATGATTGTATTGTTGTCGATTTCTCCTTGGAAGTCCTCCAGAAAATTTTTAATATATTTTGGTGCTCCTATATTGGGTGCATATATGTTTATCAAGGTTATATCTTCCTGTTGGATAGATCCTTTCAATATTATGTAGTGTCTGTCTTTGTCTCTAGTTATGGTCTTCATTTTGAAATCTATTTTATCAGATATGAGAATTGCTACCCCAGCTTTTTTTTGCTTTCCATTTGCTTGGAAAATTTTTTTCCATCCCTTCACTTTCAACCTATGTGTCTTTTGTTGTGAGGTGGGTCTCTTGTAAACAACATATAGATGAGTCATGCTTCCTTATCCAATCAGCTACTCTGTGTCTTTTTATGGGAGCATTCAATCTGTTTACATTTAAGGTGATTATTGATATGTACTTATTTATTGCCATTTTTGTTTAGTGTGGTTCTATTTTTCTTCCCATTTCTACTACTAATTACAGCAGTCCTTTTAACATTTCTTGCAGTGCTGGTTTGGTGCTAATGTATTCCCTTAGCCTTTTTTTTGTCTGGGAAGCTCTTTATTTGACCTTCTATTTTGAATGATAGCCTTACTGGGTAGAGTAGTCTTGGATTCAGATTCTTGTTTTTCATGACTTTGATTACTTCATGCCATTCCCTTCTGGCCTGTAGTGTTTCTTATGAGAAGTCAGCTGAGAGCCTTATGGGGTTTCCTTGTAGGTAACCTGTTGCTTATCTCTTGCTGCTTTTAGGATTCTCTCTTTGTCTTTAATTTTTGGCATTTTAATTACTATGTGTCTTGGTGTGGGCCTGTTTGGGTTCTTCTTACTTGGGGCTCTCTGTGCTTCTTGAACTTGAATACCTTCTTCCTTCACCAAATTAGGGACGTTTTCTGTCACTATTTTTTTGAATATATTCTCTATCCCTTGCTCATTTTCTTCTTCTTCGGAGATTCCTATGATGCGAATATTATTACGTTTCCAGTTGTCCCACAGTTCTCTTAAGCTGTCTTCCTGTTTTTTAATAGTTTTTTCCTTTTGTTTTTCTGATTGGTTGATTTTTTTCTACCCTGTCTTCTAATTCACTGATCCGGTCCTCAGCTTCCTCTACTCTGCTTTTTAAACCTTCCAATGTGTTTTTCATTTCTGATATGTCATTTTTTATCTCTTCTTGATGGTTTTTAATTTCCAGTTGGCTTATTTTCAGTGTCTCTATGTCCTTACTCATGCTGTTCAGCTTCCTCAAGATCATGGCTCTGAATTCTAGCTCTGTTAACATGCCTAACTGCTCCACATTGATCTCATCTTCGGTGGAGGTCTCTTGTTCTTTCATTTGGCTTCTGTTTCTGTGTTTCACCATTTTGGCTATAACTGTGGGCTTTGGAGCCTGTCAAGTTTTCCCTGTGGGTGTTGGTGTTCTGCTGTTTGTGGCTCCCTCTCCTATGTTTAGATGAGCGAGGGAGGACCCACGTTAAACACCACTGTCGAGTCTTACTTTCCTGGTTAAAGTTGCCAGCCCAGGAAAGGTACTGTTATCCTCTAGCTTTTTGCCTAGAGGCTAGCAGTCGAGGTTACTTGATGAGTTTTGGGTTGTTAGTTGATTGAAAAACTCCCTCAGGTGCTCAGCACAAGGGGTTTTCACAAGGGTGGGGCAGATGCTGGTTGTTAATGAGCCTCAATTAGCACTTCAATGGCCCACAGGGTGGGGTTGGATCTCGGAGGGAGGGGCTGCTGCCTCTCCCCAGAGCCCTGGGAAGGGGCAATGTGGCCACCATCCTGCGTGGCTGGCACTCAGCAAACGCTCTGGGTGCCCTCCAAATCCTGAGTGTCCCAACACAGTTCCAGTCCAGTCTGCCCTCCCTCTGCTGGAGCCCAAGGTGAGTGGCTGTGGCTGTTTCAGCCTCTGTCCCGGCTGCGCTGTGGGGCCTCCTGGGAGTGTAACCCGAGGGCACTGCTCCCAGCTAAGGCCGCTGCCGAGCTGCCGACCGTGGGCTCCCAGCCCCGTCTCGCGCCTTCGCAAGCCTACCGGGATGGAGTCAGTGTCCCTCGTTGTATGGTCCTCGCAAGCTGCTTTTCTGTTGCTTTTTCCCATCAATTTGTCTGTGTTATAGTTGTAATTCCAGTTTGGTTCTGGGAGACGGTCTGTGTAGCTCCGTTCACTCCGCCGCCATTTTTCCTCCTCATTTTCGGTTTTTAGGGGGGTTATCTAGAGAATGTAAACAAAGGGTCTCACAATACAGTTGAGTAAACAAATATTTGTGGAACGCGTATCAAATGCAAAGCAATGTCATGCACAGAATCCTGAGGGACGTAAAGACAACTAAGAAACAGTTCTGTCCTTGGATTTGAACAATAAAGTCTATTAAACAAGATACTTGAATATATCTAATGGCATTCCTATATAAAAATAGATGAGGAAGAATTCATTTATAAAACTTTATTACATTGTCATGAATTCCATTCAAAGTCTTCTTATCTACTTTGCTTATAACGTCATAACATCCTAAACATCCATCTCTGAGGTTCACTTTGCTACAAATATCTTCTGGTGAACTGAGAAGTAAATTACATGATCAGAGATTATTCTGGGTGTCATCAAAAAGAAATGAAGGTTTATTTTCTGATCCAAAAATAAAGTGACAGTTCCATAAAATAGAATATGTTCTCTCTCCAGCTCACCAGGACACAGAGCTGTAAAAGGTACAGCAATTTTGTGTTAGCTGTCTGATGAATACCTGTATGATTTTATTTTACATTTTATTTTATGACATCTTTACAGGTCTATATTGTCAATGTTCATTTGGGGGTTTTACAGTAGACATTAATTAGTTACTCAAAACCAAAAGTAGTAGTATATAAAACTAGGGGAAAGGCCTTTAAATACAAAGTTTTATTAACTATAAAATTATAATTTCTTTCATGTTCACCTGCAGAAATTTGAACATCATTAGCATTGTACAATGCTAAGTTATGGACAGAAGCCTTCAGTGGCAGGTGGCTAGCCAGTGGTCTAAAAACTTGGGCATTCTGAGTGCACGTTCTCGTTTGGCATTTACCTCACTATCAATCTTTTCACAAATCTTTCAATCTTGTGTTTGCCCATGTACTAAGTGCAGATACCCATGTTCTTCTGACTTATAGCCAAGTCCTTGCACATTGTACAGATTAAATGTAGTACGATACAAGAAAGTCTTTTATAAAGTGTTAAAGAAATACAAATAGTAGTAATAAATCACTATACCTATTAGAACATAGCATGTGCCAGGCAATCTAAGTCACACTAATATAGCACATACTAATATAATACCACGTTGAGCAAAATATGTCCACAGTATGATTCTGCCTTAGTGGCACCCAAAGAAAGCCCTGTTGACCCTATTATATGACTCATATTATATGACATGTTTAACTTCCTTTAGTAATCAAATTCACCATTCAACATGGATTACTACAAGTCTTTCCTATGACAGCAGAACAGTGGCCAAGAAAGACAAAGTCCTTGCCCTTCTGGAGCTTGCATCCTGGTGGACAAATTCCTGTAGATTTGCCTTTCTCAAGTTTTAATGTGCATATGAATGCTCTGGAAAATTTATTTAAATGCAGATTTAGATTCATTAAGCCTGGGTTGGTTCTGGGGTTCTGGTCCAAAACATCACTTGGAATAGCAAGGAACTAGATAACTAATATGTTAACCTCCCAAGCAACATAACACCTTAGTCAAATGAAAATACTCTACTTCTTAAGAGAGGAACCCTTAAGGACTGACAGTTAAGACTGAGAATTTATGTCCGGCCGGTGTGACAAGTGGTTGAGCATCAACCCGTGCAACGAAAGGTCACCGGTCGATTCCCTGTCAGAGCACATGCCCAGGTTGTGGGCCCAATCCCTGGTGGGGGGCATGCAGGAGGCAACCGATCGATGTTCTCTCTCATCAATGTTTCTATCTTTCTCCCTCTCCCTTCCTCTCTCTCTAAAATCAATTAGAAAAAAAAACCTGGGAATTTCAGGCAGCTGGTGGTGGAAGAGAAGGCTCTAGGGGAGAGTCCTTCCTTGTCTTTTTTTAGCTTCTATTGGTGCTGGCAATCTTTGGCATTTCTTTTTTTTTTTTTTTTATCCTCACCCGAGGACAGTTTTCCATTTTTTGTTCAGGTAGAGCCGGGGTGGGGGGGTGGGGGGGGAAGGAACAGAGAGAGAGAGAGAAACATCGATGCGAAAGGGACACATCGAGTGGCTGCCACCTGCACAACCGAACAGGGCCGGGGACAAACTGCAACCAGGTACGCGCCCTTAGCAGGAACCGAACCCGGGTCTCTTTGGACCGCAGGCCGACGCTCTAACCGCTGAGCCAAACTGGCCAGGGCAATCTTTGGCATTTCTTATCACTCCAATCTCTGCCTCCATTGTCACATGGCTTTCTGCACTGTGTGTCTTTTCTGTGTATCCTTTTCTCTTTTATGTCCCTTTATCTTATAAGGACATTAATAATTGGGTGTAGGGATCATCTGAATTGAGTGTGACCTTAACTAATTACATCTGCAAAGATTCTATTTCTAAATAAGGTCCCACTCTTAGTCGCGTTTGGGGGGACACTATTCAACCTACTGCACTCATGAAAAAAATTTTCGACTCAATGTGGTGGGAAGTAAAAGAGAGAACCAAGAGCAGAAGTGAGAACTGCACTGCCCTCCTAACCCAGATCTGGTGCCATGTCAGATGGGACAGCAGTCCATGAGTTCTCCAGGTCACAACCAAAAATGAAGTGAGCAGGGCCTGTGAGGTGTGGAGAGTGGCAGGCAGCCAAGGTCACGAAGATGCCTTAGAGAGGGCATGAGACAACCCACTTCTTTCCCCCTAAGTCGAAGTCTTTCCCACAAGCATAATATAAGTTGCTGGAAGAGAAGTTGCGTGCCCTTCTCATTTTTCCATCTACAGTCAAAATTTATTGAAGCATAAAAAATAATGAGGATTTTCAAACAATTGCAATAGGCAAATGTAGAAGCATTTGTGTGTGGTATGGGTCAGGGCTGCTGCCGAGTAGTGACGGCTGAAAAGGGATTCTCCTAGTCAGAGAAGATATATCAGATATTTGGTTATAAATGGCCAGAAAGTGTACTTAACAAGACAGGGGGATTGATCAGGAAATAACTGTTTGCTGGAAATTCGAAGTCTTTTCCATGGGTAATTAAGATGGTGTCACTTGATACCTACTCCAGGGAACATGCTCTATCAGCCCAGTGTCATTAACCCGGCGTCATGGCAACAGGCTGGTCTTGGGTTCTCCCTCTGGACCTTTCTTTTATAAATGTGTCTGCTGTTCACAACTTGCTCTTTCCATTGTGTTGCTCCAAACACAAGTGACAAGATAGAGAGAAAGTGCTGGAGATTTTATTATTTATCACAAGCCTTCAAGAAAAACAAAAACAAACTAATCCTTGGTTTGCTACATTGAAAGGTCATCTCCTTCCTCCACACAGGTCTATACACCCTCCTGTTCATAGACCAGTAGCATCAGCATCCCCCAGGAGCTGTTAAAAATGCAGACTCTCAGTTCCCACACCAAAATCTAATCTGACCCTTGCCAAGATCCCTGGGAAATTCACATTGACATTAAAGTGTAAGAAGCACCCCTGGCCAGTATGCTCAGTAGTTAGAGCGTAGGCCCACGTACGGAAGGGTATCGGGTTCGATTCCCAGTCAAGGGCACAAACCTGGGTTGTAGATTTGATCCATGCCCTGGTTGGGGTGTGTGCAGGAGGCAACCAATCAAAGTGTCTCTCTCACATCTCTCTCTCTCTCTCTCTCTCTCTCTCTCCCCCCTACTGCCTCCCTCACTTCCACTCTCTCTAAAAAATCAATGGAAAAAATATCCTTTAAAAAAAAACTTTAAAAAAGTTTAAGAAGCAATGCCAAATACAGTTTTCTGTTTAAATGGTAACATTGCCAGCAGCTGCCTACGAGGGGTCTTTCTTCCGGGGCACCACTTTTTTTCATTAGCCTTGGTGGCTTATGATTTCCCCCCAAAATAGAAAATGGCCATTGTTTTATGCAGTAAGAGGAGGCTTGGCAATTTAGGCTAAGTTTATCATAAGAAAGTGTTTCCAGGCTGCACCAGGTATTTGCTCTCCAGGCTTTTCTTATTCCCCGTCCATTTTAGGAGGCCTGTCCCTCTGTCTCTGAGCTCACCCATTCAGCTCAGAGCTTCCAGTCTGAGAATCAGGCACCGTGTTCCAGCAGCACTAAACAGAGGAGGTTTTTGTTCTAGAAATACAGGCTAGAAACTGCCAAGCCAAAGCTCAAAAGCAAGCTTTGTCTCTCCTAGCCAGAAAACAGGGTTATGTCATTGCTTCTTACTTGTCATAGCAATAAGGTTCTTATCTAAACCTTGACCTAAGGGACATTATGAAAATGTTCTGAAGGATGTTCCTTCTTTCCTAGCAGACGTATGAAATATCACAAGCCAGGTCTTATGATTATAATGAAAGGAAAACAGAGAAAAATGACTCCGATACTTCCATAAAAAAAGCAAATAATAAAAGCAAACACATTGAATTATTTAGAAATTATTTCTTTGGACTTTGAACATTTTTTATTTGGAAGAAAGGAAGATGGAACCGGATGGGTTGTAAAGGAAGAGGCAAGACAGGACTGTTAAACAGGTAGTATGGAAGAATATTGATAATTATAAATGAGACCAGTTGTTATTGCCATAAACTAATCTTGACAAAGGAATGTGAATTGTCTTCTATTAAGGATGAGTAGCTGTATAACCTTGAGTAAGTGTCTTGACCTCTTGCTTCCTCAGTTCCTTCATTTGTAAAATGAGGATAATGCTATCTATTTGTTTGGATTGTTGTAAGACTAAATGAGATAATACATGTAAACCATTTTAAAATGTTTAGTATATAACAAACAACAAATAAACGTCAGATTTATTATTATATTATGAGGTCAATTCTGAGACTTAAGGAACATGTTAGTCCAAAATCTGAGTGAGTACCAATTAAATTAAAATCTATATACAAAACAAGAGAAATGAGCCCAGGCCAGTTTGACTCAGCGGCAGGACATCGACCTACAGACCAATGAGTCCCAGGTTTGTACATCGGTTGCGATTTGTCCCTGTGCAGGGGACAGCCAGGTGATGTGTCTCTCTCACTTCAATGTTTCTCTCTTTCCCTGTCTCTCCCTCTCTCTCTACCTAAAGATTTAAAAAAAAAAAAAAATCAATAAAAACGTATTTAAAAAAAAAAACAAGAGAAATGAGGAATTGAGGTACTTTGCCAGATTATTTAAGAATAAACAAACAAACCCTAACTGGTGTGGCTCAGATGGTTGGAGCATCACCCCATACACCAAAAGGTTGTGGGTTCGATTCCCGGTCAGGACACATACCCAGGTTGCCGGTTTGATCCCCAGTCTAGGCAACCAATTGATGCTTCTTTCTCACATGAATATTTTTCTGTCTCTCCCTTCCTTCCTCTCTAAAATCATTTTTTAAAAAAATGACTGCAAGGGGAATTAACAGATGGACCAGGCCTGCGAGAGTGTCTTAGTCTGTTGGGATTGCTATAATAAAATAACATAATGAGGTGGCTTATGAACAACAAACATTTGTTCTCACGGTTCCATAGTCTGAGAAGTCCAAGATCACAGCACCAGTGGCCTCTGGTGAGGGCCCACTGCCTACATGGCTGTTTTTTCTCTGTAACCTCAAATGGCGGAAGGGGTAAAGGAGCTTTCTCGGCCTCTTTCATCAAGGCACTGATCCCAAGCACTTCCCAAAGGCCACACCTTAGAGCACCACCACTCTGGGGACTAGGGTTTCAACATATGACTTTGGGACAGAGGAGATACAAACACTCAACCCTGAATTACTAATTTTGTTCACCTACGTTCATTTAATTAATAAAAGTGATCAGTTCTTCACAACATCTTTATGGACATCATTTTCTAAGATAGTAATTTTCAAGAGAACTATTTTTAAAACTTGCAAATATTCATCTTTCACAATAAGGAGAAACAAATGTCTAATACCCAGTTCCCCTCTCCGATGTATGTCAGTGCATCTCACCCCACCCTCTACCTCCTCACTTCTTTCGGCACCGATTTTCCCAGCTGTCCAATTTACTGCTGAAACCACCCATGGAGCTTTATCTTTTATTGGCTCTTTTCTTCATTTCTTAAATTTACTACATTTTTTTTAAAAAATGATTCTTCTGGGTCCCCCCCCCCCCCCATAATTTTCTGTTCTTGTTGCATAGTGACGTTCCAGGTGTTTCTGCTGTCCTGGGTAGAGCACGTTTTATCAATGGCCTGAGTGAGGGAGTGTTTTACAAGTAAAGACTGCTGTGAAAGAGACTTCCCAAGGGTTGTCATTGAGAAGAAATGAAGGAAGCTAAAAGCCTTTCACTTGAGATTTGATAACTGCCAGAAAACCTTTGTTAATCATGAATGTTAAGTGATAGCATTTAATTAGCATGGGTTATAAATAGAACATTGCTTGAAATTTACATAGACACATTCCTTATGTTTCAGTGTAATTACTGGCATTTTTTCTATAATGGGACAATGACATCTCACAACAATTTCTTTTTTAAAATTTATTTTTGTTACAGATGTTCATTCCTCCTTTTATTTCCCCATTGACACCCTCCTCCCCATCCCCCCCACCCTGTCCCCTGCTCTGTTGTCCATGTCCATTGGTTATGCATACATGCATATAAGTTCTGTGTTTATCTCTTCCCTCCCCCTCTTCGGGTTGTCAGTCTGTACCCTACTTCCAATTTTCTGGGTCTACCCTGTTCCTCAGACTGTTAGGTTCATTATATTCCACAAATAAGTGAGATAATGTGATATTTGTATTTCTCTGCTTGGTTTGTTTCACTTAGGATAATACTCTCCAGGTCCCTCCATTCGTCTCAAAGGATAAGAGATCTTTCTTTCTTACAGCTACATAGTACTCCATTGTGTATATGTACCACTGCTTTTTTATCCATTCGTCTACTGATGAACATTTGGGCTGTTTCCAGATTTTAGCTATTGTAAATATCACTACTATGAACACAAGTGTACATATATTCTTTCTGATTGGTGTTTCAGGCTTCTTAGGGTATATTCCTAGAAGTGGGATCACTGGGTCAAATGGCAATTCAATTTTTAATTTTTTTGAGGTAACACCATAGTGTTTTCCATAGTGGCTGCACCAGTCTACATTCCCACCAGAAGTGTGCTAGAGTACCCTTTTCTCCAAACCCTCACCAGCACTTGTTGTTTGATGATCTGTTGATGGCGGCCATTCTGACAGGTGTGAAGAGATTCCTCATAGTCATTTTAATTTGCATCTTTCTGATGATAAGTGATGTTGAGCATTTTTTCATATGTCTCTTGACCATTTGTATGTCCTGTTTGGAGAGGTGTCTATTTAGCTCCTCTGCCCATTTTTCAATTGGGTTCTTTGTCTCCTTTTTTTTTAGTTGTATGAGCACTCTATATATTTTGGAAATTAACCCCTTATCTGATGCATCATTGGCAATGATGCTCTCCCATACAATGGGTTTCCTTCCATTTTGATGGTTGTTTCTTTTGCTGTGCAGAAGCTTTGAATTTGATGTAGTCGCATGTGTTCATTTTTTTCTTTTGTTTCTGTTGCCTTAGGTGATGTATCAGTGAAAATTCTGCTGCGTATGATGTCTGAAATTTTGTTGCCTACATTTTCTTCTAGGATTTTTATGGATTTATGAGTCACATTTAAGTCTTTTATCTATTTTGAGTTTATTCTTGTGTATGGTGTAAGTTGATGGTCTAGTTTCATTTTTTCACATGTAGCTGTCCAATTTTCCCAACACCATTTATTAAAGAGGCTATCTTTACTCCGTTGTTATGCTCTTGCCACCTTTGTCAAATATTAATTGAGCATAATATCTTGTGTCCATTTCTGGCCTCTCTGTTCTGGTCTATATGCCTGTTCCTGTGCCAGTACCAGGCTGTTTTGATTACAGTCGCTTTGTAGTATAACCTGATATTTGGTATTGTGATCCCACCAACTTTGTCCTTCTTTTTCAAGATTGCTGGGGCTATTCAGGATTTTTTTGGTTCTATATGAACTTTTGAAGTTTTTGTTCTAGTTCTGTGAAATACGTCATTGGTATTTTGATGGGGATTGCATTGAATCTATAGATTGCTTTGGGTAATATAGACATTTTAATGATGTTAATTCTTCCAATCCATAAACAAGGTATGTGCTTCTACTTTTTTATATCTTCCTCTATTTCTTTTTTCAATGTCCTGTAGTTTTCTGCAAATAGGTCCTTTACTTCTTTGGTTAAGTTGATTCCTAGGTATCTTAATTTTTTGCCATGATGGTAAATGGACTTGTTTTTTTTTTGTTTCTCTTTCTGTGACTTCATCATTGATGTATAAGAATGCCATCAATTTCTTGACATTAATTTTGTATCCTGCTTCTTCGCCAAATTCATTTATTAAGTCTAGTAGATTTTTGATGGGGTCTTTAGGATTTTCTATGTATAATATCATGTCACCCGCAAATAATGACAGTTTCACTTCCTCCTTTCCAATTTGGATCCCTTTTATTTTTTCTTCCTGTCTGATTGCTGTGGCTAAGACTTCCAGTACTATGTTAAATAAGAGTGGTGAAAGTGGGCATCCTTGTCTTGTTCCTCTTCTTAAGGAAAATGCTTTTGGTTTTTGTCTATTGAGTATGATGTTGGCTGTAGGTCTTTCACATATGGCCTTTATTATGTCGAGATATGATCCCTCTATTTCCACATTGTCATGCATTTTTATCAGAAATGGGTGCTGGATTTTGTCGAATGCTTTTTCAGCATCTATTGATATGATCATGTGGATTTTACCTTTCATTTTGTTTATGTGGTGTAGACATTTATTGACATGTGAATATCGTACCAGCTTTGTATCCCTGGGATGAATCCCACTTGGTCATGGTGAATAATTTTTTTGATGTATTGCTGGATCTGATTTGCTAGTATTTTGTTCAGGATTTTGGCATGTATGTTCATCAGGGATATTGGCCTGTAATTTTCTTCCTTTGTAGTGTCTTTTCCTGGTTTTGGAATTAGAATTATTCTGGCCTCATAAAATGAGTTTGGAAGTCTTCCTTCTTGAATTTTAAAAAATAATTTGAGGAAAATAGGTGTTAGTTCTTCTTTGAATGTTTGGTAAAACTCCCTCATGAAGCTGTCTGGGCCTGGGCTTTTGTTTGCTGGGAGAGTCTTGATTACCTCTTCAACTTCCTTAGTTGTTATTGGTCTGTTCAAGTTTTCTGTCTCTTCCTGGTTCCGTTTTGGAAGACTATGTGATCTCCTCAGTAACCCATTCATTATTTAATAGCATGCTATTTAGGCTTCATGTGTTCAAATGTCTTCGCATGTTCTTGTTGCAATTGATTTTTAGTTTTGTGATCTGAGAAGGTGCTTGAAATGATTTCAATCTTCTTGAACTTGTAGAGACTTAGTTTGTGTCCTAATATATGGTCTATCTTTGAGAATGTCCCATGTGCACTTGAGAAGAATGTGAATTCTCTAGTTTTGGGGTGTAATTCTCTGTAGGTATCTATTAAA
Organism: Molossus molossus; assembly: GCF_014108415.1. NCBI lineage: Eukaryota > Metazoa > Chordata > Mammalia > Chiroptera > Molossidae > Molossus > Molossus molossus. Next base: position 51,935,785 of record NW_023425366.1, on the reverse strand, counting down.
TCCATTTGGTCTAGTGCTTCATTAAGAGTCTCTGTTTCCTTGCTAATTTTTTGTCTAGAGGATCTACCAGTGATGTCGGTAGGGTGTTGAAGTTCCCTGCAATGATTGTATTGCTGTAGATTTCTCATTTGAAGTCCTCCAGAAGATATTTAATATATATAGGTACTCCTATATTGGGTGCATATATGTTTACCAAGGTATATCTTGCTGTTGGATAGATCCTTTCAATATTATGTAGTGCCCTTTTTTGTCTCTAGTTATGGCCTTCATTTTGAAATCTATTTTATCAGATATGAGTATTGCTACCCCAGCTTTTTTTTTCCCCATTTGCTTGGAAGATTATTTTTCCATCCCTTCACTTTCAACCTACGTGAGTCATTTATTGTGAGGTGGGTCTCTTGTAAACAACATATAAATGAGTCATGCTTTCTTATCCAATCAGCTACTCCCTGTCTTTTGATTGGAGCATTCAATCCATTTACATTTAAGGTGATTATTGATATGTACTTATTTATTGCCATTTTTTGTTTAGTGTGGTTCTATTTTCCTTCCTATTTCTTCTGCTAATTGCAGCAGTCCTTTTAACATTTCTTGCAGTGCTGGTTTGATGCTAATATAGTCCCTTAGCCTTTTTTTGTCTGGGAAGCTCTTTATTTGACCTTCTATTTTGAATGATAGCTTTATTGGGTAGAGTAGTCTTGGATTCAGATCCCTGTTTTTCATGACCTTGATTATCTCATGCCATTCCCTTCTGGCCTGTAGTGTTTCTGTTGAGAGAAGTCAGCTGAGAGCCTTATGGGGTTTCCTTTGTAGGTAACCTGTTGCTTATGTCTTGCTGCCTTTAGGATTCTCTCTTTGTCTTTAATTTTTGACATTTTAATTACTATGTGTCTTGGTGTGGGCCTGTTTGGGTTCTTCTTACTTGGGCCTCTCTGTGCGTCTTGAACTTGAATGCCTTCTTCCTTCACCAAATTTGGGAAGTTTTCTCTCACTATTTCTTCGAATATATTCTCTAACCCTTGCTCATTTTCTTCTTCTTCAGGGATTCCTATGATGTGAATATTATTACATTTCCAGTTGCCCCACAGTTCTCTTAAGCTGTCTTCTTGTTATTTATTTATTTATTTCCTTTTGATTTTCTGATTGGTTGACTTTTTTCTACCCTGTCTTTTAATTCACTGAGCCAGTCCTCAGTTTCCTCTACTCTGCTGTTTAGTCCTTCCAATGTGTTCTTTATTTCTGCTGTGCCATTCTTCATTTCCACTTGGTTAGTTTTCAGTGCTTCTATATCTTTACTCATGGTGTTGAGCTTCCTCAAGATCATGGTGCTGAACTCTACCCCTGATAACTTGCTTAACTGCATTTCATTTGTCTCTTTTTCAGTAGAGTTCTCTTGTTCTTTCATTTAGAATTTGTTTCTTTGTTTCACCATTTTGACTATCTCAGTGGGTTTTGGAGCCTGCCAAATTTTCCCTGTGGGTGTTGGTGTTCTGCTGTTTGTGGCTCCCTCTACTGGGTTTGGATGAGCACGGCAGGATCCATGTTAAACACCACTGTCAAGTCTTACTTTCCTGGGTAGATTTGCAAGCCCAGAATCTGTTCAGTTATCCTCTAGCTTTTTGCCTGGAGGCTATTAGTCTCAGTTACTTAAAGAGCCTTGGGTTCTCAGTTGAATGTCACAACCATTTTTATTTTGAACTTTCTTTTCAAAGATAGTATCTTTAGGTGAGAACTGGATTTTATTTTGGCCCTCACTATCTTCAATATGCAGTTCTCAGGTAAATGGACTGAGGTGATGTGGGAAGGTGCTAATGAATCTGTTAGCATTTATTTCTTTGCCCTTTTGTGTGCCTGTACATGAAAGTCAGTTTGATTGTGACCAGGAGGTCACACGGGACTATGTGGAGAAAGAAAAGACATAATCACCTCAGCCCCTTCATTGGCAAACAGGGATTTAGCAAGAACTTTGTGATAGTGCATTATGGCTGGGTATAATAGGAAAGATTTTCAGGACAAAAAAAAGTTAGTAGCATTTAGTGTGTTAGTCAGGGTTCTCAAGAAAAACAAAGCCAATAAAGTGTTTCTGCTTCCTCAGAGGACCTCTCTTTCTCTCTTATGACCTTTAACTGATTGGATGAGGCCCACCCACATTATGAAGAGCAATCTGCTTTACTCAAAGTTCACTGTTGTTAATCTTGTCTTAAAAAAATACCTTCACAGCTACACCCTGACAACTGTTTGACCAAATATCTGGGTACCATGGCCTAGAAAATTTGACACACAAATTAACTATCATATTAGACCATTCTGGAAGTTGGAATTGGGATTGATCTGTTATAAGATGCTCAGATAAATGCCATGAAATCACTTTAAAAGGTGCATTTTAATAAAGGAATAAGGACCAGAAAGTTTTCAATGTCACTGCTATGTTGGCATAAACCCTCCATGAAAGCAGCACTCTGTACTTCATTCTAGTAACAGTCTCTAGCAGGGTAGGACAGTGACAATGGGGGCAAGCTCAGGTGGCAAATCACTGGAGTCTGAATCCAGGCTCTACTGCTTCCTGTGTAATTTGAGGAAACCTACTTTTATTTCTCTCTGCTTTGGTTTCTCCATCTATGAAACTGAGATAGGTTTGTATGTTCTACTCATGGGAAGTCTGTAGAACAGTACTAGGAACATATTAACTATTCAGTAAAGATTAGCTTTAACTATCACTTGAATTAAGAATAAAACCAAACATTTTCTTAATGTTTGTCCATCTCAGAGATAGGTTTTTTGGTTTGTTTTGTTTTATTCCTTTAGCTTTATAGAAAGTTACACCAGCCTCACCCCTTCCTACCTTTACCCAGGGGTTGGCATCTCAGTGTTCTTTAAGGGGTACTCAACATAAGCAAGTTGTTTTTCACCAGAAAGGCCAGAGAAGGAAGAACTGTAGAGGCTCCTATTAATAAGCCCAAACATGATGAGGGGAAGATGGGCTTTCACATGGCAAGGTGGAGCTACCATTTTATGAGCCTTGCGAATGGACCACCCCATTTTAATGAATTGATGAGTAAATACTGTGGCACTAAGACTATTCTAAGAAAAAATATATATATAACAATTTGATGTTGCAATAACAATAAACGATTTTATCTTAACCAAATAAATTCTCATCAAAGAGCCACTTCTTATTTCCTTTAACTCACACCCTTCTATACAGAATTTAAGGATGAAATTATATCACCAGAGCCTGGACTGATAAACAACTTTTCCCCCAAAAGGACACTCTTACTTATAGTGTCTGTCACATGCTAAGAATGGTGCTTGGCACTTCAAGGAGCTATCACACCAAAGAGGTAGGTGCTTCCTGTTGACATTTTACATGTGAGGAAGCTGATGCTCAGAGAGATGGGGTGACTTGCTCAAGGGCACACAGGTGATTAGAGGTTGAATCAGAACTCATCTCCGTGTCAGGTTTCGAAGTCTGGCTTCCTCTCCCTCCATTGAGATGCCTGTACTCACAGGACTAGATCTTGTCTCTGTAGCTGTATCATTGGTAAAATTGCATTCCAAGCTGGTCCTAAGCAAAACTAAGGAATTGCACAAAGTTTGTCTTTGATTACATCCCAACTCCATAACAAGCTTTCTTTTTGTTTAACTCTACAAACTTTCAGCCGGCTAGTGGTTTCATCAGTTCCTTGCTGCCTTTTCCAGTCACCTTAATGGCATGTTCACCTGAGTTTGTCTTCTCAGCATCTCATACTCCTAATTTCACCCACCATACTCTTCTTAATTCAAAGCTTACTTGCCAATTCTGTCACGTTTTAATGATTAGTAATACCTTATATGTCAAATTAATTACTGATTTGTAAATTACTTCATTAACTTATTATCCCTTATGGTTTGACTCTTTTAAAATAATAAATTACCCATGAATTACCTGCTTAATTAATAATACACTTTAAAGAACAAAATGAAAAGGATTATAAAGTTCAATCTTGGGTCCTGTTTTCAGTTAAGTGAGTCCTTTGCTGTCCCTCAAATCCCACCATATAGGTAGCCATCTACTTTGTTTATATATTTGGCTGACTTCACTATGTCCGAACCATTAATAGCATAGAACACCTATTTTACACTTTAGAAACCTAGAAGTGAGAAGACCATCTTCTTACTAGGAAACCCCAATATCTGGTAACTCATCTAGTCACAACAATCATGGTTCTGTCTAACTCACCCAGCTGTATGTCCTAATATTGACATTCACTCTTCTCCTGGAAGCACAGAACACTTCTCATGTTCCGTTTTTCACCTGCACAGAGATCGAGTACACTGTTGTTGCCAAGAGCAAAGCCCAGGGTCCAAATTGGAGACCTTGATTTTCATAATGTTTTCAAACCATCTGATCAAGCCTTCTTTCCCTTACCCATATTTCCTCTCTCGCCTCTCTGCTGCTTCTCTCTTGTAAAATGTGTCTTAACACAAGAAGAAAAACTTTCAAGTGCAAAGAGAAAAATGGATGGTAATTACAAATGTAATTAGAATGGCAGCCTCTCCATGTGTTCCTTTCACGTCGATGTTTCTCTCTCTCTCTCTCCCTCCCACTCTATCTGAACAAAAAATGAAAAAATGTCCTTGGGTGAGGATAAAAACATTAGAATCGAGGCCATTCAATTTGCTTATTTGAACATATGAAGGTGTTTCTTCTGAAATACTCCACTGCACAAATAAGAGTGTATTCAGATATAATTTTATGTGATTACCCTATAATAGGAGTTCCTAGCCACAACTCTCTATTAGGTGTTGTTAAGCACAGAAACAAACTGCCTCCAAGTAATTCCTGTCCATCAAATCTTTATTTTTATTTCATGAAGATTCTATTTTGCAGGCAAACTCTGGCAATGTTACCTCCCTGTTAAAATAGCAAAAAAGGAAAATTTTAAGTTAGGAGAGACCTGTAAGAATCTTTGCTACAAAAATTTGTTCTGTGTCAAATATATTTCCTCCCTGAGCAAAAACTACATAGCAGGTCAGAAAAACCCATATAGTAAAAATAAAATTAAATAATAAACTATAAAAGCAGAAATAGTAAGTTGTTATTATGGAAAATAAAATTAAATAATAAACTATAAAAGCAGAAATAGTAAGTTGTTATTATGGACTTATTTTACAGCCAAATTAACCAGGGAATGTTTTTAACAATACTGAAGGGAGGGCAGCCAAGTTTGAGAAGACCGAAACTTTGTTTGTTTGTTTTTATCCTCACCCAAGGACATTTTTTCATTTTTTGTTCAGATAGAGTGGGAGGGAGAGAGAGGAAGAGAGAGAGAGAGAAACATCGACCTGAAAGGAACACATGGAGAGGCTGCCACCCACACGACCAACCAGGGCCGGGGACAAACTGCAACCAAGGTACGTGCCCTTAGCGGGAACCGAACCCGGGTCTCTCTGGACCACAGGCCGACGCTCTGACCACTGAGCCAAACTGGTCAGGGCTGAAACTTAGTTGTATTGATTATTTACTCTTTGAGTAGAGATTCTGATCTTGAAACCTTGGGTGGGCTTCAGGGATCTATGAATGGTCAGAAATTTGGGGGTGTTCTTTTTTCATGGTCTTTTTTTTTTTCTGAAAGGTGATCTATAGTTGCTGTCAAATTTTCAAAGGGATATACTCTAAGAATCACTATTCTTAGAAGATTCTTTAAGGAATATGGAAAAGTTAGATACAATGATACCAGATAAAGCCTGGTGTTCATGAGATCAAAGATATACACTTGGAGTATTTTTCTCTAGAACACAATCAGATCAAGCCTGTCTAGATAGTTATAGCGAACCCAGTCAGGGAAATTAGAGAATAGCTGAGAATGGAATTTAATTGTGTGAAATATCATCATCATCATCATCATCATCATCATCATCTCAGCAGCTTAACAAAATAAAAGTCTACTGCTCATTCACATGAAGTCCAATTCCTAGTCAATAGACAGCCTTCCATGTGGTCATTCAGGGATCCAGGCTCCTTGTATTCTATGGCTCTGTCTTCTTGTATAGCCTTGAAGTGTTCTGTTAGAACCTCAATAACTTGCCAATAGATAGGGGAAGAAAGAGAAAGTATGGAGGATTACATGAGGGTTGGACATCATTTCTATCCACATTCCTTCAATCAAAATTTAGTCACATGACCAAACCTAACTGTAACGGAGATTGAAATGTAGCTTAACTGCATTTTCAGGAGGTAAAAGAAATGACTTTTGGTGAACACATAGCATTTCTTCCCTAGCCTCTGAAATGAAGCAACAGTACCAGGAAGAGTTTGGAGGTGAAAAAGACATCCTGCTTTAGATACTGGACGAGAGTCTAATGTCATAGGAAGACCAACACATCCCACAGAAAATAGGCCTCTTTACCTCAGACCATTTTCTCTATCCAGCATAAAGGGATTGTGAGGTTTAAAGCCAGAAACTTCTACCAGTGATATAAGTGACTGCATTGACTCTTGAGTTGCTAGTGAGACTGTAAAATAGATAAAAGGGTTCAACTTCATAGAATTTGTTTTCTATGAAGAAAACAAATTTTTTTTTTATCCTCACCTGAGGACATTTTTCTATTTTTTTTGTTGTTGTTGTTGTTCAGATAGAGTGGGAGGGAGGGAGAGGAAGAGAGAGAGAGAGAAACATCGATGTGAAAGGGACACATCGAGTGGTTGCCACCCACACAACCTAACCAGAGCCAGGGACAAACTGCAATTGAGGTACACGTCCCTAGTGGGAACCGAACTCAGGTCTCCCTGGATCGCAGGCCAATGCTCTAACTGCTAAGCCAAACCAGCCAGGGCATGGAAACAAATCTTATATAACTAATCAGGAATGATGTTTCCATCCACTCAGGCATTGATTCTTTCACCCCAGGCTTTATCTCAGCATTTATCCATCCATCCAGGCATTTATTTATTCATCCCAACCTTTATCCAGCTTTATTCATCCATCCACCCATCCATCCAACCACCCATGCAGGTATTTATTCATTCATTTGCTAAAGTATTCACTTATTACAAAATATCTACTGAGCCAAAATTTGTGCTAAGACTTGAGTATTTTTAGCACTTTCAATCAATATTTTTCTTTCTGCCTGGTTTTCAGATTTTGTTAAAAAGCCTAGTGTTGGGATTTCGGTACATTCCATTATAAAATGAACTTTATATTAAATATGTTCAGGACTCATAAGGCCATTATTTTTCTATGGCACAGTTTATAGCTTCCATCTATTAATTCAAAGTAAAAAGGATATCACTTAGGAGTATTTCCTTTATGGCTCAGGACCTCATTTTGGGCCCAAGTGTCTTATAGACCACATGCTTAGTCTCAGGACCAACATGGACAAACTTGGTCAACAGTAAACTGCCTTCAGTATCAAAGAAGTACTCAGATTTCTGAAAATTGTGTCTATGAGAGTTGTATGGCCCTGCTGTCCTTGTTGAAAAGTACACCACTGTGACAAAGACATTTGTTCTCAGTTTTCTTGGAGGACAGTGGAGAAGGGATCCCTGAATCCTGCTTCCCTGACAGGACCCATCGGTTAGTGGTTTTTTGTGCAAACACTATAATCTACCTTCTACTCTAAATAATTCTCCTCCAGTGACCAGGGTTCCACTACCTCTAAGAGTCTGAAATGATTTTGTACAGCATGTGGTTCTGCACCACATAAAACATCATTTTCTGGTGGTAATAAAAAAGGAGACGACTCAGAAAACAAAGCATAATATCAAGGTGCCAACATCCCGAATGTATTTATTCACTGTTGTACTTATGGATGGAAAAAGTTTTCCTTGCTACAAAGGTTAAAACAAGTTGTTGCAAATCAGGAAGTAATAACTATAACTACTATCTATTATAAACAGAATAATAAGCAGAAAATAAATACAGATGCAGCTACTTTGGTATATACAGACATTCCATTGTTTTCTGTTATAAAACGGATATAAATGCCACCATTTTTATTTCTTTGTAATATTGATATACATTTTTAAAAACTGTTCATAGCTTTGAACTTTTCTTACCAGTCCAAGTTTGCAACATACCATAGAATTACAGAAAACGGTTTTCCTACCAAGGTGAGGGTCATGTGATCATTTATATATTACAAATGAAAAAGAAGCAAGGTACAAAAACTCGTGTGTGTGTGTGTGTGTGTGTGTGTGTGTAATATGTGCTGAAGGCTGTGAATACTGACAGGTATGAAAGGCTTTGAACTAAGTAGTCATCGAAATCACATATAATAGCCATTAAACACTCACTTAGCTAGCAGCATGTAGATCACTGGATTGGTTATTCAAAGACCAGACAAGCAGAATTCCTGGATACTGTTCCCATTTGGATTTTCCAATTCATATGGTTCCAGCTGGCGGTACTCAAAAGTCACACGATTTATGTTTTTTCCACTGGAGACCATGCGTACCACCGTGTTGTCACAGCCAATTTTCATTTGGGCTGTAATTCATGGAAAAGGTAAAAGTTTCCCAGCAAGTTAGAAACCACACAGTAAAACCATTTCTGTCAACAAGATCGTTTAAACACAAAGAAAGCGAGAGGATGTATCTTCCTCTCAAGTACTCAAATCATGCATCTGCCATCAGCTGAAACATTGTTTTTATTTTTATTAGAATACATAATTAATTGAATAATAATGAAACTAAACTCAGCTTTTTGCCTTATGTGCAAGAACACTGTTAGCCAAATAAATCTGGCTGCAGAGATGAGAAGAGACCTCCTTGCACTTTCCATGCTCCCCCTGGAAGGCTCTGGTGGTGAAGGCAGTGGTCTATGCGCACACCTTCGTTCTAGTTCAGTGTTCCCAGTGGGGACAGTACCACCCTCCAGGAACAGGCTGGAAATGTGCAGGGGTAGTTCTTGGTTGTCATAACATCTGGGAGTGCAAGTGACATTTAGTGGGCAGGGCAAGAGGGTAAACTTTACTGCTGAACACTTATGTAGACCAAAAAGATCACCTATTTATTCTTTTCTGAGCCTAGATAATAATTCGTTTTGACATATAAACAATCTTTTGCTTGATTTAAAGATGCCACACTGAATATATTCATCTTTGTTCTATTGTCCACCTATGTATATAGTTTCTTTCTCATTTTTTCCTGTGCTTCATATAAGGAATGACTTTTGATATCCTTACTTCTCTTAAATCCAATTGTCTTCATTCTTTGTATAAGCATCTGGCAGCATTTATGTGTCTCCTGGTACAGATGTGCCTGAGCAGTTATATATTAAAACTCATTATTTAGCCCTGGCCAGTTTTGCTCAGCGGTTAGAGCATCGGTCTGCGGTCCGGAGACACCCGGGTTCGGTTCCCGCTAAGGGCATGTACTTCGGTTGCAGTTTGTCCCTGGCCCTGGTTGGTCGTGCGGGTGGCAGCCACTCGATGTGTCCCTTTCACATCGATGTTTCTCTCTCTCTTCCTCTCTCTCCCTCCCACTCTATCTGTACAAAAAATGGAAAAAATGTCCTCGGGTGAGGATTAAAAAAAAAACAAAAAACTCATTATTTATATATTGTTGAAAGTATTATAGATGTCCCCCCATTTTCCCCCATTGATCCCTCCTCCCTGCTCCCACCTCCCCTTCCTGCTTTCCCCAAACTGATGTTTATGTCCATTGGTTGTGCATATATCTATATAAGTTCTTTGGTTTATCTCTTCCCACCCCTCCCCATCCCCCATCTGTCTGAGATTTGTCAGTCTGTTTCCTACTTCTATGTCTCTGGATCTATTTTGATCGACAGCTTATTTTGTTCATGATATTCCATAAAAAAGTGAGATCATGTGATATTTGTCTTTTTGTGATGGGCTTATTTTGCTTAGCATAATACTCTCCAGGTCCCTCCATGTCCTCTCAAAGGATAAGAGATCTTTCTTTCTTACAGCTGCATAGTATTCCATTGTGTAAATGTACCACAGCCTTTTTGTCCACTCATCTACTGGTGGACATTTGGGTGTTTCCAGATCTTCGCTATTGTAAATAGCACTGCTATGATCATAGAGGTGCATATATTCTTTCTGATTGGTGTTTCAGGCTTCTTAAGATATATTCCTAGAAGTAGAATCATTGGGTCAAATGGCATCTCCATTTTTAATTTTTTGAGGAAACACCATACTGTTTTTCATAGTGGCTGCACCAGTCTGCATTCCCACCAGCAGTGTACTAGAGACCCCTTTTCTCCACACCCTCACCAGCACTTGTTGTTTGATGATTTGTTGATGGCAGCCATTCTGACAGGTGTGAGGTGATACCTCATAGTCGTTTTAATTTGCATCTCTCTGATGATTAGTGATGTTCAGCATTTTTTCATATGTCTCTTGGCCATTTGTATGTCCTATTTGGAGAAGTGTCTATTCAGGTCCTCTGCCCATTTTTTAATTGAATTGTTTGCCCTCCTTTTGTTGAGCTGTATGAGTACTCTATATATGTTGGATATTAACCCCTTTTCCGATGTATTATTGGCAAATATGTTCTCCCAGAGAGTGGGTTCCCTTTTCATTTTGATGCTGGTAACTTTTGCTGTGCAGAAACTCATTATTTTTATTAAAAGTTACATTTATTTTATTCCTCCAGCCTCAGGCTGGCTCCTGAACAAGATTTATCTGCCCTACAGTCCTTTCTGTTGCTTTGTCTCTGATATACACTAGCATTATAGTGTAGCTGGTACTTTACAAACGTGTGCCTGGGTTTAAATGAAGTAAAACAGCCAGATAGAGTTACATATTGAGGTAAAATTCAATTTGGAGACATAATAGATATAAACCCGTAATTATTTTAATATAAGAACCAGGGAGTCTGTGCTATGCTTCTATGAGGAGGTCCAAATTTAATTTTCCTTAAATGACTTGGAAGGTCATTCATTTTCTGATCTTGCTCTACATAACATGTCCTATTTTTTTTGGTTAATGTGCATATTATTTATTTGTCATTTGACATGATCACAAAGAAAATCCAATTTAAAGAGCAGAGTCTTTAGTAGTTCTTCATTGTCTAAACAGCTTGGGAGGGGCTCGTGGAAACATGGTGAATGAAAGAAAAAAGTGACATTGAAATGAACCAATGAGTCGCAGAATCCAAGCCTCCAAATTATTTTAAGACTAGTTTCAATCGTCTGGATAATTTAGGCAAAAGTGGTGTCTTGGCATTAGTCTTCTCCTTTTACCTAATTCAGGTCATATAATTCAAGCACCAAAATTACTCTGGCTTCAATTGTCTCAATTTTAAGGCAGGGGTGTCCTTTAGTCTTTCATCTAATCTGCTTACCCAACTCAAATGCATATCCGCACAGGTGCCGTTGGCACGGGAGGACCCAGTGCTTCAGAGAACACTTGCAAGAGGCAAGAGAAGGGACCTGCACTGACGGTTTAAACCAGGGCTCGACGTAAAAGGGCATAAAATAATCCCCATGTTTTCAGCAAAGTGAGTTCTTAGAAACTTCTTGCCTTTACCTTGATTAGAAAGCTTGCCCTCAACCCAGTCCTGCCTTACATCTCATCTGAAGCTCTTTTATACCAGCGTGGCTGGTGTGGGGGCTGGAATACCACATGCTGGGCCTCAGCGTTTACTGTGCATATTATTTCTGTTTCAGAGATGTTTTGTTTATTACGGTCCTAATATTAGCTCAGAGAGAGAAAATACTAGTGGGCAGACCTGGGCTGATCAAAGGATGTCCGATTTGCAGCTTTATACCTAGCTGGTTCTGATCTGTGGTTACAAGAGAAGAAGGGGGCTGTGATAAGATCTTGCCATGAGATTAAAGACTATTGTTGTTGCTCTCCTGTTTTACTTTTGTCTCTTGAAAGATAATCTTCGATTCCTTCCCAGTTTTACTTAGGGCCAACCTTAAACACCCATCCTTGTTACTCCACAGGTTTCTCTCCCAGTGTCAGATGTCTGGAGAATGCATTCTTGATGGTGTGTATAGTCTTAAGTGCAAAATCCTCACACTGGCTCAAAGTGCAAAATTGAAGTCTTTTGGTGGGAAGTGCCTTCCCATGTATAAACAATTTGAGGTGTTTTACATAAGGAAATAGTCCTGCTAGGCACATAAATAATGATCAAAGAAACATCTCACCAGGGCCCTGAAAGGGATAGCAGAGGTCAGCTAAAGGCATCATCTTGGAAGGGTCCAATCCAGTTCCTCCCAGCAGCTCCACAAAGTCTCCTTTCCCCCCACAACCTGCTGAGGGTTTCTGAGAGAACAGAGACAGGGAAAGACATGTTTAAACCCACTATGGAAGTCAAACCATTTGACCAGTGGCAAGTTGGTAAATTCACTCAATCAGCCCTAGACATCCTGACAGTGCCATTTAATTCAACATCCAGGACTCCAATATGTCTTTTTAAATAAAAGACATTTAAAAGAAACAAAAACTATAAGAATTCCTTTTCTAAATCACTTGAGCAATCATTTTTTAAAACTGTGTGTGCATTTTTAAAATAAGCTCAAGTACTAGAATAATGAAATGGGAATCTGTAAACTCCATATAAGATGTATAGAAAATGAAATCTAAAAATGCTTTGCTTTTTAAGCCATTTGCACATACAAGCTGAAGTATTTGAATTAGTGTATGCAGTCAGAGAGTTTTTATAAAAAGGGCTTTCATATTAGTTTTTCCTTCAATTCACCTCTTTTCCTCTGCTGTATAAAGGACTTTTTCTGCTATTGGGACAATCCCCATCATTTCAACTGATAAGGATTTAGATTAGTTATAAGAATATTAAAGAAAGATGAGAATCCTAACTTGGGTTTCAAGTTACCTAGAGTTACCATTGTCTCTTCTTCCAATTATAACAAATTTATTTCAAGCTACTCAAAATAAGACTCTAGTCTAAGGCTTTGTGTGACCCGCTGTAACCACCTTTTTTCGCTGCCCTTCATCCTTTCCACACTGTCTCATCCACAGCAATTCCCATGCTTCACGTTTTCACACGAAGAAGCCCCAAACATGGACCGCCCATCTCCTTTGATCAAGACTGGCCTCGTGTGCATGCTGCCTACGATGCCACACAGGGCCCATGTTCACAAGGGCCCCCTGCTTGGTTAAATGCTCTTCTGTCACCATCTTGAAACTCTTCATAATTTTTAAGTAAGGGCCCTGCATTTTTACTTTGTACTGTTCCCTACAAATGATGTAGCTGGTTTTGCCTGTGGTCCTCTTCTTAACTAAGGCATACTCATCAAGAGACCTAGTGGAGTGTGCTCGGAAGTTAACCAGATAAACCCTGACACATAGGGACCCAGATCTAAATTAGATCGTTAAACACACACACATAACGATACACATTTAAATAGTTCGAAGACACTGAAATGCAACTGGAACTAAACAACAAATTAGAAAATATAACAGCAGCTGTTGGGCTAATGAATGAAAGCAGGTGGTTACATATCATATATCTATATATGGTTTTATTGAATTTTATAGAGAGAGGAAGGGAGAGATAGAAGCATTGATGTGAGATAGCAATATTGATTGGCTGTCTCCTGCACACCCCCTACTGGGGATCGAGCATGCAGCCCAGGCATGTGCCCTGACTGGGAATGGAACCAGGAATTCTCAGTCCATGGATGACACTCAGTCCACTGAGGCACACGGGCTGGGCCTAAAGTCTCACTTTAAATGTCTCCTTCGGGGGGGGGGCAGGGTGAAGGGTTAGGGGGGGAAAGGTGGGGACATCTGTAATATTTTCAACAACAAAGATAACAAAAGAAAAGAAAAAACAACTCTCCTCAGGTTTCTTTCCTGACCACCTCATCTGAAGGCGCTCCCGGCCCTCCTGCTCCCTTGTCCCCGGACACTGTCTATCACAGCACTCTGCTTCATTTTCTGTAGGCCACTCACCACTGGCTGAAATACATTACACTTTCTCCTGGCTCGTGCCATTAGAATGCAGGTTTCAAGGGAGCAAGATCTGTTTAATTCATTGCTAATTTCCAGCATCTAGAACGGTGCCTTGCATATGGCAAGCACTCCAAAAAATAATTTGCATAGAAAAAGATGCCTAGAAGAAGGCAGACTTTACATTTTTTAAAGGGGAAACACCAAGATTACTCCTCATAGCCAAGAATAACTAAAGTGCATATCTCCCAATCTGTTATCACACTGCCTGTGTATCAGGAATCTCATACAAACAAACCCAAGCCAATAGGGCTATGCGAGAGACACCCACTCATTCCCGTCTTTATCAAAGAAATATTCTTCCACTAAGGTCCAAAAAAAAAGAAAAAAAAACACCACCACTACCAACAACAAAAACCAAAACAACAAGCAAAAAAGCACTGGCACACAAATTTAGGGCTTAAAGGAAATTAGATATACTCCTTTTATTAGTCCTGGTCCTATTTTGCTTTCCCTAAAATCTGTTTCATTATGAACTATGACTGTCCTTGATGCCAGCAAATACGTGAGCTATCTTAACCTCAGCACACGAGACAGTGAAAGGAAATGAGGATGAAGCAGAGGAAGGAGCTACAGAGTAAGTAAATTAATGCAAGCTCAGCATTAATTTTAAGATCCATACAGAAGTTCATGAGAAAACAAGCTGATGGAGAATCTCAGCTAATATTTGTTGCAGAATGTATGAATTAAATGTAATGAAAAAAAAAAAAAACTCTTCAAAACTTTACTGTATTTTTCAACAGAAGAATCCAATTTCATATTTTATGCTACACTTAGCATTTCTTCATAACACACTCAATGAGATACTTCCTTCATGTCAAAAGAAAACTCCAATAATCAGGAAAACAGCTGTGTAGATGACTCACACTAGGTTCTGCTGGGAGAGAATTTTTTAAAAGGAGGCAAGTACAAGAGAGTTCAATTGTAATTATACACCACACATTTACCAATTGAAAACATCTCCTGCGTCACAAGAAAAGTATTTAAGTAGGCGCAGGGGACACCTGAGTATGCAACTGGCAGCGTACGGAAATAGAAGGGGGTTTAGTTAAAGCAGCCAGGGCATGTGAGACGCCAGTCAAACAGGACATACCACTCCAGTTCGCTAACGTCTGTGTTTGCCCTGTATGGTTACTTTGGCTCTGATAAAGGTGTGGCTTTAGTCAACGATTTGAAAGCAAGTAAGCACTCACCTTTAACTGCAGGCCATTCAAGTGTCCCAGGGTGAGATCAGATATTTTGATCACCACAGGATAAATTATGGAGAAGCTGCAGTTTCGATGCTGATGTGGAACTACCAAGGTGAACTTTCCATTGGGGGTCTGGGAAATGACATTGCAGGCTTCGTAGGAAAAAAAAATTTTTTAATTGCATTTTCACTACTTGGTATCCTGGCTTTTATGGACATTTACCCTATCCTTGTTTTAGGCTCCTATTCACGGTCTAGGGCCCTGTGGCTCAGAAGAGAGTACATCTCACCAAGGCAGTCTGGAGGTGGGAGAGTTGGGGAATGAAAATCACGATTGATATATGCACATTGTCAGGAGGCTCTGGGCTACCAGGGGGCTTCTGGTCTTCATCCCAGGTGGTTGTCTTGTTTATAGTAATCACAAGACCATAAATTCATAACCAACCTAACAATAGCAGCTGGTAGAAGTTTTAGGAACACCTCAGTTAACTAGGGTACAAGTTCAAGCTAGGAGTCTGGAAGAATCAAGGCTTTAAAGCTGAGGCTAGAACTCAAACTCTATCTGTCTGAATCCTTCATTCATTGAACTTGGCCATATGTTATTTTTTAAATAATAAAATAAATAAACAATGAAACAGTTACAAAATAGCCTGAGGAAAAAAAATAGAAAGAAATCAGACTTACATCTGAATAAATATTTGCTGGTCATTAAGTGGTAAGTTGACTAAAAGATAAATTTTAATGTTTAATATACTCCCAAGAATTTCTAAAATTTTTTGTTTTGTATCTCAAGTATAGACTTATAGATTTATCCTTCTGGTGATGAAACTAGAAGCATCAGGGTCTGTACCTTTTTTTTAAACAAAAGTTTCTGGTTGATCAGAAAAGGCCAGAACTACCTCTTGCCTCCTTCCACATTTTTAATTCCCCTTAATTTCAAAACAGAACTGAAATTCCTTGATGATTCTGGAAGGTTTCTGATCTATAACCAAACAAAATAGAGGAGAAGCATTTCTTTCTTTTTTTTTTTTTTTTTCTAGGATATTCTGCTCCAGTCCTCAGAAACAGGTTCCTTTGGGGGCTTCTTTCAAAAATTAAAAAGAAACAAACAAACAAAACAACAACGCAAAAATCAAAAGATCAGTCAGGACATTAATCTTGGGCAGATTAGGCCCCATTCTTTGACCACGTGAAGTGTTACTATTAATACTATTGTATGTAACCAAAAATGACTGATAAGTTTTCTTTACTTGAATTTTTTTAATTTTTATTGTTGACACGATTATGGATGTCCCCATTTTCCCCCTTTTACCCACCTCTACCCAGCCCCTGCCCATTATCACACTGTTATCTGTATCTATGGGTTATGCATATATATTATTCGGCTAGTCCCTTCACCTTCTTTCATCCAGTTAATTTTTTTCTTTTAATGGAGAAAAAATAAGCAGATGAGTAAAATTTTGATTAAGATAATATATTTCAGGCCTGGGCTGTTCATCTTTTTAGCATCTATATGCATATCTATCAGCAATGAGCTAAATTACAGTAAGGGCTCTGAATCAGAAGGCAACTTTGGGGTCCTGACCCAGGCTTCTGCCCAGGCATGAAATCCATCCGGCACATGCTAGATATGCAGTCTTTCAGCCTTTGCCTACGTATCTAAAACTGCAGTTTCGTATCTGAGCCCTCAAGCTTATCCCAGATGAGTGGAATGACTTGGAGGGATTAGAGTTTGTCACTGAATGAATTGTACTGTAGGAGATTAGAATAAGACATTAAGGAAAAAAATAGAATTCTATTCATCATAAAATAGTATCCTATTTAGACTGGGAAATAAATTAAAAACTGTGATTTGATTCTTATAATAATACATAGAAAATATTCTTTTTGGCCATTTCTAATTATAAAAGAATTTCCATTTAAATCATTCCTCACTTCAAATTTCTTAAGTCTGTGCAGATTTGACACACACACAACTCCCCTGTGCTTCCCACTGGGGAAGACAGAGAGCCCACTTACGGAAGAGGTTAGGATCTCTCCTGATGGTTAAGGTGAATCCATTTCCTGGTTCATGGACCCGGAAGAAGATCATGGCCACATTCTGGGAGGATCTGATGCTCCTTCTGCTAAGACCACTCTCACAGAAATCTATGTATCGCTCAGTCGTGGGCAGAGGATGGTCCTGGGAACTGGGGAACTTCTCCCCCTTGAGAATCCAACCATCAAATACCTTCCAACAAAAATACAGACGTAAGTGATCACTTCCATCAACTCCTTAAGTCCCAGGTGTGGAACTGACAGCCTGCACTCCTCTGCCCACTTGCTTTCCATTTGAATATACTTTGATTGTGAGGGTTATTTGCAAGTAGTATTATTAATTAATTATTGTTTTTTTCTTTATAAACCTTAAAGTTTCCAAAATAAGTAAACTTTATTATACTTCAACCATCTTCATAAATCAAACTACAGACAGTATATATTTTTATTCTGGTCATATTTGCCACAAATCTCAATTTCAGAAGACTTCTACAGAAGAAAAAGAAAGAACTGAAGCTGCAACGTGCCCTACCTGCCAATGGTTATATGTGCCCACTCCCCCACCCCCATTTTTTACTCTTATCAGCTATTAAAATACCGAGAACTGCTTCAACACTGGGACGACAATGGCTGATGTATTGCTTAAGACTTTCCCCCGTTTTACTTGTTAGGGTTTGCAGTTGAACAAAAGGTCAGAGTCTATTGACTTTACTCTTAACATCGCCACAGGTCTCCTTTTTAATGAGTCCAACCTAGTTCACATTAGCAGCACCAGCTGCATGCAAATTACTTCACCAGACTAGTCCTCTTCTAAAGCATTTTGAACCGAGGCACCGGTTCAAAAATAATTCCACCGTGCAGGTTTTAATCATGATCTTTTTCATTGGACTGCTGGACCCCATCAGCCGTGGCCAGCTGACCGGTTTGACTTACAAAGACTGGGAGAGCGGAGGTTGTGCCTCAGATGAGATTCCCTCTTAGCATCCCTCCCAACAGCCTGCGCCCCACGGCTCCAAAATCGGGTCACCCAGGCGCTGAAGACAACCTTTAAGAGCCTGGAATATCTCCAGAGAGAGGGACCGGCAGGAGCAGAGCAGGCTCAGATCTGACTGGTGGGACCGGCCTTCCACCAGCACCCGCCCGCTTGGTGGACTTGAGCACTTGAGCTAGTTTATCTATTTCCATCTGCCCCAGACCACGTCTGCAGCCGCGTACCCCCCGAGAGCGCACAGGGGCATTAAAAACCACCACGTCCCGTGCACCGGCCCTTCCTGGCGTGGGGCCAGGTCTTGAGGTAGAGGGGAAGTTCCTGTCGCATGGGGGTCACGGAGCATGCCTCTGCCACCGGGGCACCAGCCGAGCGTCTAATCAAGAGTTTCACCGGCTCCCCAAGCTTGCTTCCCCGCGCTGGGCGCAGCACCCCGCCCAGTCCCCCGCACTTGGTGGGGCTGCTCGGTGGGGACACCTCACCTTCAGGAAATCCCCGCCCTGACAGTCGATGGAGACCAGGTCGTAGTAAATGGTGATGAACTCCTCGGGCTCGCTGATGAAGAAGGCAGCGCAGTGCAGCTGCGGCTGGTCCGCGGTGAAGGTGAACTGGCCCTGGAGGCTCAGCATGTCCAGGCACCCTGAGGGAGGGCGGTGCAGCGGGGCCAGGCGTCTCCGGCTGCAGCCACCGCAGCGCCCGCCCGGGGCTGCCCTCTCGGCGCCCCTATTTCTGGGTTTGCAGCGCGGGGTGCCCGACTCCCAGCCGCACTCCCAGCCTCGGCTGCGCAGCTCCCATGCCCCAGGGCGCCGCACCCCTTCTCCCCCTGCGCTCCTTGTGGGACTGACCCTCAGCGATGGGAAGCATGCCCGGGCCGTCCAGGGTAGCCCCTTCTCAGCGATGCCCGGGAGCCTCCTGCTTTGGGCGCAGAGCCCAAACATCCACACATCCCCGCTGCCGGTGAACCCAGCCGGGCAGCCCCAACTTACGCAGCGCGCGGTGGTATAGCTGCTCCCCCGCCAGCTCCCGCTTCAGATTGGCGCTGAAGAGCAGGAAAGGGTCGGGGTCCCCCTTTTCCCGCAGCTGGCAAGGAAAATGGGTCAGTTGGGAAAAGTTCAAAGGGTGGGAAAGGGGACCAGGAGCAGGGCACCCTCCCTGCCTTACAGCAAAGAGAATAAAGTAACAGGATCCTTTCCATCAAACCAGGGAATCCTCAGGGGCCAGAGGGAAGGAGGAAGAGGTAGGAAGAAAGACCCCTCTGCGAAAGACCGGCACAAAAAATAGGGAAGAAAGAGCTAACCCCAACACAAGAGTTCAGGCAGCTTGCTGGTCCCCCAAGGCTGGACACTCACGCACAGGAGGTGTGATGGGTCAGTCCGGGGATCCCTCACCTCTAGGTATCGGCTCTCCCCTCTTAGAGCCACCAGGAAGATCAGGATGAGGTGACATTGAAGTTTGAAGGAAGGAGACATGCTGGCCTTGCCCCTGCAGCTGGTGTGCTCCACTCGGAAGGTCTGGGGCTTTGCTTGCATACCTTGTCCAGCTCAGAGCTGGGAGCTGGTAGGGTCCCTTGGCTGGGTCTCTTTTATAGAGCAGTGAGGAGAGAAGGCGGTCTGCTCCTTAACTGATCTGAGCTCAGTAACCATGGGTTACTCTGTCTCAGTGACACAGTGCGTGGTGATGACGAGGGTCCAGCTTTCGTCCCAAATTTTTGGAGTGATCTAGCATTATTCACTAAAAATGATTTCAGGCTCTTACCACTTACTGAACCAAAGTGTGGGAGACACAATGAGGCAGGGAAAAGAATAAGGGAGGGCATTTTCCTTGGCCTGGTAAATGCTGAATTATCCTCTCCTGTGGATATTCAGGGGATTTGGGGTTTTGCAAAGCCAAGTGACAAGGTTACACTCATGCATAAAATACCCAAACACATAATAACCTCATCGTGCAGCCTTGTCGCATAACCTTGGACAGACTCATGCTCATTCCTCTCAGGAAGAAACTTGAAGCATTTTCATCTCCAAAGAGAAACTGAACAGAAGCTGAAATCTGACTTGGCGGAATATTGCAATAATGTAATTCAAGCTTTCTTTCTGTCCTTTAGTCTTTGCTTTATCCTGGTCCAGTTTCTTATAAGCATTTTCTTGATGGAAAGCTAACTCTGGCATCTGTGCGCTTCTGGATTCTAGCTGAACTCTATTACTTAGCTTGAACGTATGCATGACAGACACGTTCCTGGGCCAGCTAACGGCATCCATGACCACAGCATCCCTCTGAACCACTGAGAGATGAAGTCATTCCATTTCACACCTTCAAATACCTGAATTACTTTAATCCTCATGTAGGAAGAACTACCCAGAGCTTAATTACAAGTGTTCATTAGCCCATTTACAGGGCTAAACAGATGACTTAGAGATCCAGAAATAAATCATAAATAAGCTTATTTGTTAATTAGATACAAAGAGAATTGGTTCTCCTTTACATCCAAAACTGTGGGAAGTGTGAGGACAGTCTACACTGGGCTTTCCCACCCCTTTTCAGTGTATGTGCTAAGCAAGGTAACTAAAAATCCTAAAAACTTCATGTTGTTTTACCACTGCCTGACAGAAAACTCAGTATCACCATAGCTGTCATTGTTATGCAAATTATTACAAATAATGAGGCCATAAACAGGGTTTTAACTCAAGGAAATTGTTCTATTTTTAGTTTATAAACACTCAAAATTAAGCAGCAATTTACCCAGTGGTGTCAGAACTTGGTATTTTCATATTTAAGACAATTCTGAGCTCTGAAGGAGCTGCCCTTTAGTTATTTAAACAGGAGGCCTTCCTACCATAGCCCAACTTTGTAAACAGTCCTTAGCCCACAGACAGCATGAGACGGAAGGTCATGAACACAGGCCACCATGTCTTTCTCCCCATCTTGGGGTTGTATAGATGTCTAAATTTTAGAGAGGGTATAAAGAAACCTGAGAGGAATAAAAGAGAAGAAAAATAACTGGTTTAACCCCAACATGCCAGGTCAGCTTCGGTCTGTCTCTCACCAGTTTCTGCCCAAAGGGAGGCTCAGGCACACTCACCCCACATACCAACAACCCATACAAATCATAGCAACAGATGTACTTTATTCCCACCAAACCCTATGTGGGGAAATTAATGTGTAATTTTCGCTAGCTTGGCAAATATCTTCTAAGCCGGCGGAAACTGCATTGTGGCTTTTATCTGTTTTTTTGTTTGTTTGTTTGGTTGGTTGGTTGGTTTTGAAGAGTAACTAAAGGATGAAAAATAGAACCGATGGGAGAAACTAAGCAAATAGAATTGGAAGACGAAAACAAGCCAGGTAGCCATTCTCTATGAGCAAAGATATTAAAAATGGGTGAGAACAATTGAAGAATAATTTAGATTAGGCAGAAGGAAAAGTTTCTGGATAATAAGTAGGTTTATATCTGAGGACTAAAGATAAATTGTTTTTGTCTACTGATTTAGTCATTCAAACAACTAGCTTAGTATTTGACAGATTTTTTTTTTTCTTAAATCAAATTGACTGGTTATTTTGAAATACATTGTTGGTAAACTCAGTCCTCAGTCTGCTGTTGGAATGACCTGGATGTTCACCTCCATTCCCTGCACACCTTTTAGTTTCTCCTCGTATTTTTGAGACAACCTCTCCAATCCTGCTTTAATCCAGTCCCAGATCAGTGGTTTGTTTCTTGTTTTTTTGTGTGGTTTTTTTTGTCTTTTAGGTCTTAAACTATTGTTAGGCAGGGTTAAGACATTCTTTCTGTCGGATAAGATGAAGACATTTTTTCTTTTATAAAGCCCAGAACAAATTTTTACCTGTGTGAGACCTGAAGGTGGAGGAGGTCACACAATATAGATCCATATAAACCCATGAACACAGGAGGGGAGCAGCTTTTTAAATTGGACTGTGACAGAAGAGGCACAGACGGAGAGTGTCTAAGCAGCACACAGAGGGACTTAGTGGTCACCCACATGACCTGTGATGTGACTGACAGCCAAGTGTAAGTGTATGGACGGAGGTGTCAGAAGCAGCAACTGGAATTACATAATCCCAAATCTCTTTCTATTTTGGGGTTGGGGCCAAGACCCCGTCAAGTACTCTCTATCTGTGTAGTAAATGTTTTCTTTCATAATCATTTCAAAAGAGAACACTGCCAACTCATGCTTTAGAAAACTTTCCTTTTCCATTTCCTGCCTGATACGTTGAAATGTTGGGGAATGGGACCTATGATTGAGTTCCTTAAGAAATAAATAAAGCCCTGGCCAGTTTGGCTCAGTGGTTGGAGCATCAGCCTGCAGACCAGAGAGTTCCGGGTTCGGTTCCTGCTAGGGGCACGTACCAAAAATAAAAAAAGAAAGAAAGAAAGATAATTGAATAAAACTCATTGTAGTTAGCCAACAACAACTAATGTTCAGTTGTTTTCAAGAAGACTTGCTCTTTCAATGAATTTGACTATTTTTTAATGCAACCATTTTTAATAGATATAATTTATTTTTAACATGAGTTTGAGATCAAGAAGGAAGAAACTAAATACACTTGGGGAACCAATATAAACCAGCCTTTTAACTGAACCCTCAGATGTCAGTGATTTTCAACCCAAATTCCTTATCTTCTTTTGCTATGGTTAAGACAACCAGCATTGGGCCTTTAGGGGTTGCAAGTGACTGATAGTAGATTTGAAGGAAAAAGGGGAATTATTTATCAGGACACAGGGACATCTTCAGGAATACGTGGATAGAAAACAGGAAGCAGGGGCCTGAATCCTACTTCCCAGTCCCCCTGTCTCAGGCCGCCTTCACCCCACAACTGCAGTCTCTATGGCTGTAAGTCTGCCACCAACAATTCCTAAGCTTTATGTTACCACTTGACTAATAAAAATACCCTGAGCCAATGTTCTCACAACCCAAAGTCCACAAAACTTTGTGAGTAAAGGTTCCAAGGCCAGGGGATAGAATCCTGATAACATGATTGTTCCCATGTCAGCCATATGGATGGAGAAAAGAGAAGCAATTTCCAGAAGAAGGGAGGCTAGATTCACAAAATAATGGGTCTCTTTAAAAGAGTAAAAAAATAAAATAAAAGTGCCCTGGTTTAGTGTCCTCTTTGATCATAAGTTTTCTCACCTATAAAATTATTTTTCTCACTGGGAATTAAATATTACATGTCCTGCATAGAAGATAGCCTTAAATCAGCAGTTCCCAACCTGTGGGTCGCGGCCCCCTTGGGGGGTCAAACGACCCTTT
Organism: Molossus molossus; assembly: GCF_014108415.1. NCBI lineage: Eukaryota > Metazoa > Chordata > Mammalia > Chiroptera > Molossidae > Molossus > Molossus molossus. The sequence continues at coordinate 51,912,384 of NW_023425366.1, read as the reverse complement.
CACAGGGGTCGCCTAAGACCATCGGAAAACACACATTTCTGATGGCAATTCATAACAGTAGCAAAATTACAGTTATGAAGTACCAACAAAAATAATTTTATGGTTGGGGATCACCACAACATGAGGAACTGTATTAAAGGGTCATGACATTAGGAAGGTTGAGAACCACTGTCTTAAATGGTAGCTATTATTAAATTATACCAATCATATTATGTCTTTATCACCAGGGCTTTCCTTCTAATGATGCTTTTATAAGAGTGTAGGCATAGCATATGTTTTTTCATATTATTATTAAAATAAAATGAATGGCTTCCTATTCGAACATTAACAGACTTTAAAAACCATAGTCAGAAAAAAAGAGAACTAAGTTAAAATATAATTACAGAACTGCATTTCAAAAGACTAGCTAGCAATGGATTCCATTAAAAATTATGTGCCTTAATGGATAGTGGCTTAGCTGCACAGAGCGAGAAGATGAGTGTAGAGAGTGGAATCGAGAAGATTGAGGAAAGGGGAAAGTTGAAGTTATAAAGCAGAAACAGAAGATAGTTAGGAACTGCCCAAAGAGAACAGCATTTTGATTCTATATCAAGGACTGTTGAATGACATCATCTGTTAAGGCTTGGGGACACTGGGAATGAGAAAGCAATGACTGGACAAGAAGGCTTCCAAACTAACTGATGATGAGAGGAAAGACAAGAGAGTAAAAGATCTGCCCAGGTTATTACAATGAGTCAGAAACAAAGTCTAGACTAAAAAGATCCCTCTATATCCAGCCAGGTAATCAATCCTTCCTCAAAGACAACAGCCCTGGAAATTAATACCATATAATTATGTTTTAGGTTTCAAAAATTACCAAACCAGGAGCAAAAAGCGAGTTGGCGCTGTCCAGAGCAGGGCGCGTCGGTAGCTGCAAAGGAGATTGGGGGTTGTTCATGTTTGTGCAATGGCTTCCTTGACTTTGGAGTGACATTGTTATCTCAACTCCCTTCAGGCTTACTCTAAAATATGCCATGACTAACATCTAGCCAGCAGGTCATAATGAAATGCCATTTAATAATCCCTCACTGCCTGCATCAAGGGGAAAAGTACAGCCGGGGCAGAGCTGGTGTGTTTGTCACTGGGTAGTGGTGACGAGCATCGGCACATAACATCAGCCTCTCCTCTGACGGAAGAGAAATGAAGTGTGAAGAGTCTCATTTCTTAGTGTCTTAGAATAGATCCAAAGGAGAAAAGCCTGACAGTTATGTGGAGGGACACAAGAAGCGCTAAATAAGGAAAGCAATAGGAACAACTGTAAGCTAGGCAGCGGTTAGCTATCTACGGTGGCTTTTTAGCTCACTTCTGTGGAACCCCTGCCAGAGGCCAGCCTGCTTCCCCTCCGTCAGTCTTTCCTCCCTTCCTCCCGCTTCCTTCCTCTCTTCTGTCTTTCCTTCCTTCTTTTCTTCCACAATCTCTGAGCAATAGATTTAGAGATTTAGCTGCCCTATACTCACAGTATTTTATATGTATACCTGAACAGCCTTTAATATATTTTATTATAACTTTTTTAAAACTTATCTTTATTGTTGAATGTATTCCAGATGTTTCTCATTTTTCCCCCATTGACCCCCTCCTCCCCACTCCCGGCCCCCTCCTGCCTTTCCCCACCCTGTTGTCTGTGTCCATTGGTCATGCATATATACATATAGGTTCTTTGGTTTATTTCTTCCCACCCCTCAGTCCCCTTCCCTTTGAGGTTTGTCAGCCTAACAACCAATTTGTACTTCTTAATCCCTTCTCCTTTTTCACCCATTCTCCCAACCCCTCTCCCATCTGGCAACCAACAAAATGTCCTCTGTATCTATGAGAATGTTTCTGTTCTGCCTGTTCATTTTGTTTGCAGATTCAATTGTCGATAGATATGTATTCACTGCCATTTTGTTTATTCATGTTTTTTATCTTTTTCTTCAAAAAGGCCCTTCAACATTTCATATAATAATGGTTTGGTGGTGATGAACTCCTGTAGCTTTTTCTTGTCTGGGAAACTCTTTATATGGCCATCGATTCTAAATGACAGCTTTGCAGGATAGAGTAATCTTGGTTGTAGGTTCTTGCTTTTCATCACTCTGAATATTTCTTGCCACTCCCTTCTGGCCTACAAAATTTCTTTTGAGAAATCAGCTGACAGTCTTATGGATACTCCCTTGTAGGTAACTAACTGCTTTTCTCTTGCTGCTTTTAAGATTCTCTCTTTGTCTTGAACCTTTTGCATTTTGATGATGATGTGTCTATTATAATTTTTAATATGTCTGTCCTCAACCCTAAATGTAAACACATGGAAGTCTGGCCTTGCAGCTCACCCGCCTCTATCCTCAGCATCTAGCATGCCCATATATGCAACTGGCACTGCTAGGTGGTACCTAAAAGCAAATTGAATAGAGGGGCTTCTGCTCCTCCCACCTAGTTATACATTAGAGAATTGGGCCTGGCCAGGTAGCTCAGCTGGTAGGAGTCATCCCATACACCAAAAGGTTTGATCCCGGTCAGGGCATGTATGGGAGGCAATTGATCGATGTTTTGTTTCTCTCTCATATCAATGTTTCTGTCTCCCTCTCTCTCTCCTCCTTCTTCTCTCTCTAAAATCAATAAAAACATATCCTCGGGTGAGGATTAAAAAAAGAGATACTATTATGAGAATTGTCACCAGCCAGGTGATGGGATTTGAGTGGTAAACCCTGAGGAAAGGGAGAAGTAGGGTGCTGAAGCAGTTCCTGGAGCCAGCTCTGGATGATCGCAGCCAACTGTGGTGGTCGTGAGAAAGGTAAGAGGGAGCTGGAGGGACAGGGCTGGGACTCGGGTGGGGCACTTAGGGCACTTGCCTGGGGCACAAAAACTCAGCCATCATGATAAATTTTATATATATGGTTTTTGTTAATCCTCACCTGAGGATATTTTTCCATTGATTTTTAGATAGATCGGAAGGGAGGGAGGAAGAAAGAGAGAGAGAAACATTGATGTGAGAGAGACACATCCATTGGTTGCCTCCCGAATGATCCCATTTGGGGCTGGGGATCAAACCTGAAACCCAGGTACAGTCGACCCTCATTTATCTCAGTTAATCAGTTCCAGACTCTAACACAATAAATTAATTTCCCCGAAGTTGGATTCTTTATTTATATATAGTCGTTCTAACCACTTCGCACTTCAACTATCACGGCTTCACTCTATGGTGACAATCGAAGCGTGAAGTGGTAAGGGACGACTATACCTGCCCTTGACCTGGAATTGAACCCAAGACCCTTTGGTCTGTGGGCCAATGCTCTAACCACTGAGCAAAACCGGCCAGGGCTATAATATTATAATGGAATGTGTTATAAGAGGATAATGAATGCAAAAAAAAACAACAACAACAAAACAAACAAAAAAACCCATGATGAACAAAATATCAAAGTTTGTGACCAAGACATCATGTCTCCTAGCGATGTCTCCTGTTGCCTCAAGCTTCATTCTGGCTCAGCACAGCACTGTGCAGGCAGCACAAGTACTCCCTGTAGGAGTGATTAAGAGTTCTAGGGCTTTCATCCTGGTTTCCATGAGTGAAAACAAAAGGGCTCTGGATTAGGTATCCCGAGCCCTGGATCACTGACTGAGAGCTTGGGTAAGTCATTTGCGTCATTTGTAAGATGAGAGAGGTGAGTAGCTGTCAAGACCACAACAGGAAACAGATGGTGGACTGTTTAATAAAAAGGCTCGATAGAGCCCTGGCTGGTTTTGCCCAGTGGTTAGAGCATCAGCCCTTGGACCAAAGAGTCACAGGTTTGATTCCAGTCAAGGACACATAGCTCGGTTGTGGTTTGGTCCCCAGCCCTGGTCAGGGTCGAACAGGAGGCAATCAGTTGATGTGTTTCTCTCACACTGATGTTTCCCTCTCTTCTTCCCTTCCTCCCTCCCACTCTATCTGAAGATAAATGGAGAAATACCCTCCAGTGAGGATTAAAAAAAAACCAGACTCAATAGAGATGTGGGCAGCATGCAGAAAAACCGCAAGGGCAAGTGCAGTGTCCTAGGACTAAGAGCAGAGAGAAAATGTCACCCAGCCTCCTGGGCCACAGGACAGGAAAAGGAGGGTGAGAGATGACCAGGAGGGGTCAATGCAAGCTGTCCAGCCCTGGGGCTCTTGGGGCTCTAAGGTTCTATGGTGGTTTTAATACTGGTCTGCAAATTCTTTGACACCCTTCTCACAAAAGGGTGGAGCCTCATCCCATTTCCCTAGAATATTTAGTGACATGCTTCTAATAAATTGGCCAAGTGATGCTGTGATTTCTGAGGCTAAGTTAGAAAAAGGCCTGAGCCACCATGTAAGGAGTCCAGCTACCATGAAGCTGCCATGCTGGAGACCACATGGACATAGAGGGAGGTGCCTGGGAGCCCCAGCTGTTTCAGTCCCCAGATGTTTTGATCATCCCAGCTCAGGTACCAGACACGTAAGTAAAGAAGCCCTTGCAGTGACCCCAATTCCCAGCCACCAGCTGATGGCAACATCATGAGAGACACCAAGCCAGAACCACCCCGATGAGCATCAACTCATAGGAACCATGACAGATAATAAATGACGGTTGTTTTAAGTCACTAAGTTTTGGAGTGCTGTGTTATACAGGAATAAGTAACTAATATAGGCCTGCCTGTCTGGGCTATTATGCTAGAATGCCATAGGCAGGGTGACTTATAAACAACAGAGATTTGTTTCTCACAGTTCTAGAGTCTGGAAGTCTAAGATCAAGGCAGACTCAACATTTGGTCAAATCCCACTTCCTGTGTCCTCACATGGTGGAAGGGACTGGGGAGCTCTCTGGGGTCTCTCTCATAATCATCTATGAGGGCTTTACTCTCACGACCTCACCACTTCCCATGGGCCCCACCTCCAAATACCATCACATTGGGGATTAGATTTTAGCAAATATATTGGGGGGAGGCACAAACATTCAGTCTATAGCAAGGCCTTTTCCATTTCTAATCTACATTTCTAGGACTTCGACTTAGGGTCTCCAGGTCCCCACCTGTGTGACAATCTTTGTCTGTGAAGCCCCTGAGCTAAGTCACCATCTTCAAGATGTGCCCTTGTGCCAGAACTGCACCTTCTAGACTGAGTCAACATCTTAAAACCAAGTCGGCTGGTGCCAGCCTCAGCTGTGGGGCACAGTTAGCAGCTGTAGAGCAGACACTAATCAGCCCTGGTGAAGGTGAGCCCTGTGCCTCAGCCCGAACCAGCGTGCCCTCACCAGCTGGTGGCTGGAATTACGTAGGAAAGATCGATATACACTGCTCCCTTTTGAATGACATTTGCCATTTTTAATTATTACTACTGTGCAAACACAACAAGATTTCTCTAAGGCATTTAAAGAGAGAAAGACCATCTAATATTGAAGAAATCTGGTTTTTTGCCAATATAATAATTATATGGTAGGTCCCGTTCATGTTTTAAAATCTAGTGGTATAAAAACCAAACTGAACACTAAACAACTGTCGAGTTTAAAAATAAACATCCAGAGCCACTGGAAGAGCTTTCGGTGGCTTAAACTGGGACCATTTGAGCAACAAAATAAAGTATTATTAAATTATAACCTGGCACATAAAATAAATTACCATGAGACCCTATTCATACAAGTAAATAATTGAATACATTAATTAGTGGGGAGAAGAGACTGACCTCCCACACAGGAGAATCCCGAATAGTTATGGAGCTAGGCTACTATGAAGGAGGGAGCATGACACCCCACTCCTGAAGAGTGGGCGCGCAGAGTGACCCTTCCAGAGGCTACAGTGTGGGGAGGGAGAGGAGCGAGAGTAATTTGACAGTGGAGAAACCTGACACGCACCACCTTAGCTAATTCAAGGTCGACATCAACAGTTACAAATCACACTGCTACTATGTACCCTTAATATAATGTGATGAAAATGGCACTTTGGCCCGGCTGGTGTGGCTCAGTGATTGAGCGTCGACCTGTGTACCAAGAGGTTGCCGGTTTGATTTATGGTCAGCACACATGCCCAGGTTGTGGACCAAATCCCCAGGGAGAGCATGCTGGAGGTGGCCAATTGATGTTCTCTCTCATTGATGTTTCTCTCTCCCTCTCCCTCTCCCTTTCTCTCTCTCTAAAATCAATAAAGAAATTTTTTTTTAAAAAAAGAAAATGGCATTTTGCCTCTGTGATCTTTCTTGTATGAACACATTACCTAGTCTGATCATAAGTAAAATATCAGACAAATTCCAGTAGAGGGGCATCCTATGATATACATGACCAGTACTCCTCAAAACTGTCAAGGTCATCAAAAACAAAGAAAGTCTGAGAAACTGTCAGAGCTAGTAGGAGCCAAAGGAGAAATGATGACTAAATATAACGTGGTATCTTGGATGGGATCCTGAAACAGAAAAAGGACATCAGGTAAAAACTAAGGAAATCTGAATAAACTATGGACTTCAGTTAATAATAATGCATCAATACTGATCCAAGGTACTATACTAATGTAAGATGGTAATAAAAGAAACCATGTGGGGTATATAGAAACTCTATACTATCTGTTCAATTGTTCTGTAAATCCAAATGTTCTTTTCTTAAAAATATATTAGTAAAATAAAGTCTCTTAAAAAAGAAAAAAATTGCCCTGGCTGGTTTGGCTCAGCAGTTAGAGCATCGGACCACAGCCCAGAGAGTCCTGGGTTTAGTTCCTGCTAAGGGCACATACCTCAGTTGCAGTTTGTCCCCAGCCCTGGTTGGGGTCGTGTGGGTGGCGACCAGTCGAGGTGTCTCTCTCACATCGATATTTCTCTCTCTCTTCCTCCCGCTCTGTCTGAAGATAAATGCAAAAATGTCCTCAAGTGAGGATAAAAATAAATAAATAAGCACTCATATATGGGCTTTCCAGCATCAGAGTGTATTCGGTATTTTCCAGGCAAGACCACGGACAACAAAGCTGGAGACGGGGTGGGGAGATGGGGAGGAGGGTGTCAATGGGGAAAAAAGGAGAAACATCTGTAACAAAAATGAATTAATAAAAATAAATAAATAAATAAAAAGACGTTTTGGCTCCAGAAATCCTCAGGCATTCCCTTTTGTTCCTTAAAAAAATTCTCTCTCAATTCTATTCGTAGCTGGTTACACCTCATTTTTTTCCAGTCTCCTTTGCTCCTCTGCCTTCCGCCTCCGCCATGCTATAGAAACACCCCTCACTTAGGTCGCTCCCAATTTTTATAGCTACTGATCACTTCCATTGTTTCGTGACTTCTCTACATTATTTGACACTTTCCGTCTTTCTTCTTTTCAGAACTTGTTCATTGGTTTTAAGTAAACTTGATTTTTTTAAGAGATGGACACACTAAATTTGAAAACACTGGAAAAGTGACTTAAACACCAGTGTTATTACATATTATTTCACCCTTTATATTATACATATAAGCTTGCAGCTCCATATTCAACAATTGATTTGGAAGTTGAATAAAAGCTAGACAATTTTTTTTCTTTCAAAATTTTTTTCTCTCTAAATCTAAAATACACAATTCTAAAATAGCAAGTCATTTCTAATAGTTTGGAGGACATAATTTGCACTTAAAGTTATTTGCTATGTTTTAGGGAGGCAGCAGTTTGTGGGAGACAAAGATGCATATCCCAAGATTCTCCTTACAAAAACGAAATTACAGTGCATAGACTATTTTGCAATATGATTTTTTTGTGTCATATATCACAAACATGATTTATGTTATTAAGTGTACTTTCTGAACATCATTTAAATGCTATTAAAATAGCATTTTATTGACATATTTTATTTAACAGATCTATTGAACATTTCTATTGTTTTCAATAATTAACTATTGTAATCAAACTTGTGTATAATTTTAAATCTCTTATTTTGATTCTATTGACTTAAACCTAAAGACTTTAATGGATTCTCACCACGGATTATAAAAAAGTGACGATTTCTTTGGGTCTGGGATCAAGGATAAATCAGCAGACCGCTGAGAAGGCAGTGCTATTTATTGTAGTAGAAAAGAGATAGATCAATTACTTTTCATAACATCTTGAACACTCAGAATCAGATGCCTCCTTCGACATTCAGTCACTGCCTTCTTTTCCATTAAGAGGAGAGCTTGAAAGGAGTAGATGCATGAGACCTGTCTGAGCAAGTAGTTGCTTCATTTATGGTGGATTTTGGATGGTTACATATGGTATCATAGCACACGCTTCCTGTCTGTATAGACCTCTGGGTATTCTGAGAGCAAGGAGGGTCAAATTAATCTCAATGATGTGTCAAATTAGTAATCATATTAATTCCATATTGTCACCTGCTCTTTGGCAGGTTTAATAAGCCACATGTTAAATTGATTATGCAAATTATCTTAGGCAAATTAAAACATCTGTTCCACATATCACCATATTTCAAGGTGAAAGTCTTCCTGAAGGTGAGTTTTCAGTCCCACTAAATATAATGCCTTTTGGCTACATTGTGCATTGGTTTGCAAAGCATCTAAACTCAGCATTGGTATCCTTTTTTCTTATGCCACACGTCAGGATGCCACCATTTCGTAGCACTAACAATAAGTTAGTTTGTTTTTCATACATAATACACATTGATGTGATCCATAAAAATCAGAATAAAAAATATGGCGGCCCTGGCCAGTGTGGTTCAGTGGTTGGAGCGTCAGCCTGCAAATCATAGAATCCTGGTTTGGTTCTCACTAGGGGCATGTACCAAAAAAAAAACACCAAAAAACATATGACAAAGCTATAAGAGATTTCTCTTTCACTTCATAAAAGAATAAGTCATGAGACCACAAAGAAGATATGGTGGACACACTGGAAATCATTCCAGGGGGGCCCACAGAATATTTAGGCTTTGAGAACTCCTAGAGACTTGTTTACTCTTTTCTCCCTTTTAGTGAGATCACTACCCTTGAGTTTCTTAAAATGCCTTCATTTTATCCACAACCATCAGTTGACAGTTGAATTTTCAATAAAGAAGAATGAAGTAATAGTCTAGTAACTTTAGTTTTATAGAAGAATCAACTTGGGAGCTTGTTAAAAATACAAAGATGATCATTTAGTAGGACTGGGGTGGAAGCTAGGATCCACATTGTGAAGTACTCGAGGTGATGCTGTTGTAGTGGTCTATGGTCTTCGCTGGGAGGAACAATTGTGTCCAGGATGGTTAAGAGCATGGGTTTTAAGAGTGTGACATCTCCAGATTTGAATTCTTACTCTGCCACCTATTCCCACTACGGCCCTGGGCAAGTTATTTCATGTAAGTCTCAGTTTCCTAGGCTTTAAAATAGATGCTATGCAGCACACGGTACACCTTAAACTCGCACATGTTACATGTCAATAATATTGCAATAAAAAATAGTGAAAAAAAAGAAAACAGAATGGGGATACTACAACATGGATAAGCCTTGAAAACACTGCTATGTGCAATAAACCACACAAAAAGACAAGTATTATATGATTCCACTTATATAAGTTTTTTATAATAGGTAAATCATAGAGACAGAAAGCAGAATAGGTTACCAGGAACTGGGGGAAGGGGAGTTTTATTTAATGGGTAAAGCCTTTCTGTTTGGGAAGATAAAAATTTTCTGGAAATGGATGGTGGTAGATGGTTGCACAACAGTGTGAATGTAGGTGATGCTACTAAATTGTACAATTAAAAATAGTTTAAAATGGTAAATTTCATGATATGTATATTTTACCACAATAAAAAGGTATGGCCATAAAGAAATGAAAAATAAATTGATAAATTATAATGTTTCAGCCCTGGCCGGTTTGGCTCAGCGGTTAGAGCGTTGGCCTGCGGTCCAGAGAGACCCAGGTTTGGTTCCCGCTAAGGGCACGTACCTCGGTTGCAGTTTGTCCCCGGCCCTGGTTGGTCGTGCGGGTGGCAACCACTCGATGTGTCCCTTTCACGTCGATGTTTCTCTCTCTCTCTCTCTCCCTCCCGCTCTATCTGAACAAAAAATGGAAAAATGTCCTCAGGTGAGGATTAAAAAAAAAAAAAAAAATTATAATGTTTCAAAATGGGGTTAAAAATTCCTACTCCCTAAGGTTGTTGTGAATTTTCTTTAAAGAATAGTTTACTGATTTTTAGAGAAAGGAAGGGAGAGGGAGAGAGAAACATTGATGTGGGAGCACAGCATCCATCGGCTGCCCCCTTGAGCTCCCACCAGCAATAGGGTCAGCAGCCCAGGCATGTGCCCTTGACGGGGAATCAAACCAGCAACCTCCTGGTGCACTGGACAATGTCCAACCAACTGAGACACACCAGCCAGAGCATGTTGTGAATTTTTGAGTGAGATAATATATGAATAGAGCTCATTTAATACAGGGCCTGGCATGTAGCAAAGGTTCAGTATCGGGAGGACCTCGTGAGTGACAGGCAACAGCTCCTTCATGTACGTGGCACATGTCACAGGCTGTGCGAGAGGGTGAGTCATTGCATACCACAAGTGCCCAGACTTGATCAGATCAGTGGCTTCTCAGTTCCTGAGGTGCATTCAAACTGGCCAGGGGGTGACCCTAGTTCTACAGCTACTTCTAGAAGAGGCTGCCTCACTCTTCCACTGCTGTCAGAAGAAACGGGCGGCGAGGACAATGGCCCCTCTCCACGCTGTCCCTGGGGCAGGTGAGAACTCCACCCCAAAACAGAGACTCCAAGGGGGAGTCTCCTCTCCTCCTGAGGACCCAGCTGACAGGGGGCTCCTGCCTGGCTCCACTGAGTCACCCACCAACCACACAGGTCTGGAGTTGCTGCTCCCATCTCACCTCACCACATGCCCTCTCCTCTGAATCATCTCCAGTCTACACAGAACTTAGCAGATTGCTGACTCTACAACACATAGCCTGTTTATTTATTTTTTTGAATTATATATATTTCTCTCTCTTTTTTTTGTATTATTTTATTTTTGTTACAGATGTTTCTCCTTTTTTTACCCATTGACATCCTCTTCCCCATCCCCCCCACCCTGTCCCCGGCTTTGTTGTCCATGTCCATTGGTTAGGCATACATGCATGTAAGTTCTGAGGTTTATCTCTTCCCTCCCCCACCACCCCCTCTTCTGAGGGTTGTCAGTCACACATAGCCCCTTTTAAAGAAAACGCCCACCATTGCAAATAGCAGAACCTGAGATGATTACACAACATTAAATTTAATTACAAAAGCACCTCTTTGTTTTTCCCTTGGATTTATTTTAACATTGATGAAGTGAATATGATTTTGATTTCTAATTAGTTTTAGCTCCCACTGGTACTAAGCTGCTTTAAATGTTACAAAGACTCATTAAAGGCTTTTCTTCTCCTGTTTTTCTTAATCTTTCTTCCCAAACCCCAGGAGCAAAAATTAAGTGTAGCCTCATTTAATTTTCATCTTTAAAATGTTGATGAATAAATACATGTTTTTTCTTTGAAAATGACCATGATGAAGTCACTCATCTGTGGGATGGGATGGGTGGGCAGTTCAGTGGGGCTTCGTTTTCCTAATCGGGGTTTTGTAAATGTCTTCACTTCTGTCCTGTCACTATAAAGGCATGAACGTCTCATGTGGAAAGCCGAAGGGAAAGCTCAGAAAAACATGTATGTTCCAACCTAACCATGTCATATTACTGAGGCTGAGCCTGGAGAACATTGGAAGGACTAGTCAGTCCTGAGCCAAAACCAAGTGAACAACAACAACAAAGCTCACGTCGATTTAGTGGGAGAAAAACAACGAGAGTTAACATTAAATGCTTGAATTTACAACCTGTTGTTTTGAAATAAGCAGACACAGCACGAGTGACCTTTGAGAAACAACTGGCAGCTGGTGAAAAGATAGCTTGAGAGGATTTGGGATATAAATTAAGTACATAAATAATACGCAGGCCATCTTAGAAAAATAAACATTACAGAGGAATGAATAAAGATGAAATAACTCACAATTTCACCATCTAGAATAGACTCTAATCCTGTTTTATTCCTCTGCCTCTCTCTTCATATATACATGTATGTGAATGTGAGTATGTGTACATGCTGATGTTGAATTTTACACTATGACTTAGATGTACAAAAAATAAATAGAATGAAAAAAACCTTTGTTTCTTCTCTGTGAATAATCTCATCTTGTTCTCTAGAAGGTGCCTTGCCTCTGATTACTAGGTTCCCATAATCAGTAGCCTCTTAACGGCAACACTAGTGTTCTCGGATCCCCACCCACCTGGTCCTTTCTGGAGCACTGCTCCTTCCCTGCCAAAGTTCAACCACACCAGGGGCTGCAAGTGAGGACACCTTGTCATGGTGTCCTCACTTGCATGAATGTTTGTGCCACCTTGAAATTCACATGTTGAGGAAATTCCGGTCAAGATGGCAGTGTAGGTAAATGAGGTATTGCGTCCTCCCACAACCACATTAAAGTTACAACTAAACTACAGAACAACCATCATTCAAAACAGCCTGAAATCAAGCCGAATGGAAGTCCTACAACTACGGAATTAAAGCAGCAGCCACATGAGACTGGTAGGAGGGGCAGAAGCATGAGGGGCTGGGCCCACACCCACGTGTGGCGGATAAAAATCAGGAGGACACCTCGGCTAGGAAGGTCCTCCCTGAGGACTGAGGGGTCCCGGTCTCACACCAGGTGCCCCGCTCAGGGTTCCAGTGCCAGGAAGGGAATCCCCATAACTTCTGGCTGGAAAAACCAGCGGGAACTGAGGCTCAGGGAAGCTGATGCGGCTGGAGCCCCAGGCAGCTCCTTAACGGGCCCGCACGGACTTATCGGACTCTCTCCCTCTAAGCTTGGAGGGGAGGCAGCTCAAGGGGCACCAGAGACACACAGGGAAGAACTGAGCTGTTTGGCACTGGAGCGAGGGCTGGAGAGGGGGCTTTCTCCAGGACAAACGTGCTGTCAGAGGCCTTTGTTCCTTTGCTGAGTCCTTCCCTGGGGCGGCAGACAGAAGCCATATCTGGGACTCCAGTAACCTGGCTCACACTGGTAGCCCCGCCCTGGTGACTCCCTGAGGCCCCGCTCTGCCCCACACAACTTTCAGGCCCACCCAAGCTGTTGCCACTTGCTTAACCATAGGATTGGATCCTGCTTCAGGTTTTCCTAAATTCTTTCAAACAAGCAGCATCTGGTCTCAGCGAGCCCCATACCTCTCGTTAAGTAATACACTGAAACAAACACAGGGAGGCAGCCAAAATGAGGAGACAAAGAAACAGGTCCCAAATGAAAGAACAGAACAAAACCCCAATAAAAGAACTAAGCGAAATGGAGATAAGCAACCTAACAGATGCTGAGTTCAAAATACTGCTTATAAGGATACTCAATGAACTTAGTGAGGGCCTCAAGAGCATAAAAAAGGACCAGTCAGAAATTATGGATGCACAGTCAGAATTGAAGGAGGCATTAACTGAAATAAAGAATAATTTACACAGCTTCAATAATAGAGTATGTAAATCCAAGGAGCAAACCATCGATTTGAAATATAAGGAAGCAAAAAATGCCCAATCAGAACAGCAAAAAGAAAAAAGAATCAAAAAAATGAGGAGAGTGTAAGGAGCCTCTGGGACAACTTCAAGCGTGCCAACATTCGCATCTTGGGGGTGCCCGAAGGAGAAGAGAGAGAACAAGAAATCGAAAACCTGTTTGAAACAATAATGGCAGAAAACTTTCCTAACTTGGTGAAGGAAACAGACATACAAGTCCAGGAAGCACAGAGAGTCCCAAACAAGATGAACCCCAAGAGGCCCACACCAAGACACATCATCATCAAAATGCAAAAGGTTCAAGACCAAGGGAGAATCTTAAAAGCAGCAAGAGAAAGGCAGCTAGTTACCTACAAGGGAGTACCCATAAGGCTGTCAGCTGATTTCTCAAAAGAAGCTTTGCAGGCCAGAAGGGAGTGGCAAGAAATTATCAGAGTGATGAAAAGCAAGAGCCTACAACCAAGATTACTCTATCCTGCAAAGCTGTCATTTAGAATCGATGGCCATATAAAGACTTTCCCAGACAAGAAAAAGTTAAAGAAGTTCATCACCACCAAACCGTTATTATATGAAATGTTGAAGGGTCTTTTTGAAGAAAAAGATAAAATATATGAACAAACAAAATGGCAATGAATACATATCTATCAACAATGGAATCTACAAACAAAATGAACAGGTAGAACAGAAACATTCTCATAGATACAGAGAACATTTTGTTGGTTGCCAGATGGGAGGGGGGTTGGGGGAATGGGTGAAAAAGGTGAAGAGATTAAGAAGTACAAATTTATTGCTAGACTGACAACCTCAAAGGGAAAGGGGTTGGGGGGTGGGAAGAAATAAACCAAAGAACTGATATGCATAACCAATGGACACAGACAATAGTGTGGGAAACAGTGGGAGGGGGGTGGGTGTGGGGAGGAGCGGGTCAATGGGGGAAAAATGAGGAACATCTGTAATACATTCTACATTCAACAATTAAAATTTAAAATTAAAAAAAAAAATTCACATGTTGAAGCCACAATCCTTAATGTGATGGCAGTTGGAGGTGGGATCTTTAGGAGGTAATTGGATTTAGATAAGGTCATGAGGGTGAGGCCCCCACGGTGGGATTAGTGTCCTTATAACCACAGTAAGAGAGACCAGAGTGATTCTCTCCAGCCATGTGAGGACTGGCAGAAGACAGCTGTCTATGAATCAGGAGGTAGACCTGCACCTGGAGCCACCTTGCTCTTGGAATTCCCAGGCTCCAGGATGTAAGAAACACATGTCTGTTGTTTAAGCCAACCAGACCATGGTATTTTGTTATAGCAGCCCAAGCTGACTAGACGCCTCCGTTTTCTAGCTGTGCAACTCAGGACACGTATTTACCTCCCTGTGCCTGGGGATCATCTATGAATTGATAATAATCCTGCTTCCATATTTAAGTTGTTGAGAGGATTAAATGAGATAATATGCCAGAAGCTTTATATATCTACTAGGTACAAAACAGAAGTCAACAAAAGCTAATTCCTGCCTCCATTCCTCGTCTGCCTAGACCCTAGAGAAACAGACTCAGTGTAGTTGAAGATTGTGTTCCCTCTCTCAGGGGTTAATTGAATTGACAAGGAAGCACTGTGAGTGCTTAACCATGAAGATACTGATTCACTTGTGTGAGGTTAAGGTAGCAGTGTGTTTGGAGGGCTTCCCTGAAGTCACTCCTCATGAGCTGCCACTGTCTCGACAAGAAGAAGCGAAGTACCCTGTAAACTGGGGGTGTTCTTATCTCCATTGTCCTACTCTTTATAAATTAACACCAATTGTGTTTTATAAATTTGAGGATTCTTTTATGACTCAGGATAAATGCAGAAGCCACAGGTTTATACCAAAAGAGAGAGAATGAATGTTTCTACCTTAAATTAACACCCTATTAGGCAGCAAACACATTAATAGAACTGAGTCTATAACTGTTTTTCCAACACAGGTAGCAAATGCTCACTGAGAGGACCCAAAGGCCAAATGAAGCCTAGATCAGACTTTCTTTGCTCTTTAGCAGTTTCTGTAAGTGCGCCAACCACCCCGGCACCCCACTGCCTCCACCTCAGGCAAGCACGCTCCTGGCTTTGCCATCCCAATGCTATCTCTTCTGGGCTGGTCCCGAATTAACTTAGGTGCCAATTTCCACAAAGTCTGCCAGGCTACATTTTGTCTCCTGCAGTGAACTCCTAAACCATCTCCCGGATGGGTAGTATGCCAGGAAATTGTAGAACCACAAACACCTTCTTCTCCCTGGATGCCCCTGTACCTGCAGTGATTTTCAGACAATTGCTCAAAAATATCAGTGATGAGTCAGACCCAGCCATCAAGAACAGAGCTCTGTGGTATTAAAATAGTGATGGTCTAAAGGCAAAGTTAAAGTAGCCCCAGCAGACGTGCTAATCACTAATCTTCAAAGCTGGTGGTAGAATCTTTTCTGGGGTGTCAGAAGCTCAGTTAAGAACTTCCTGCTGCAGATTGGACAGGAGGGGGATCCAAATCGCCTCCTGCCCTAAGCGACCAAGTCTTCAGCTCTGTGACCCTGGCACCCTCACGGAGACTAGTGCCTACTTCCCGTGGGGTTCGTCAGACCAGGTGTTGACGTGCTTCAGAGCCGAGTCCAGCTCTGGCTCAGCTGTGCCCCAGGGCCTTGGGTGTGTCACTTCCTCGAACCTCAGTTTTCTCCTTTGTCCATTCAGACTTGCACTAGTCAGGTCCAAGCTCGAGAGCCAGCAGGGAGGTGGTTGAGGGAGATCCCAGCCACTGCTCCGGAGACGCCGGCAGTGGCCAGGGTGGACCCCACAGATGTCTCTGGAAACACTGGACTTGGAGCTCGCTGGGCCTCTTCCAGCTCTCAGATTTCTTTGATTCAAAGAAGAAAAAAAAACGGCCCTGGCTGGTTTGGTTCAGCAGTAGAGTGTCGGCCTGTGGACCAATGAGTCCCCGGTTCAATTCCAGCCAAGGGCCCGTACCTGGGTTGCGATTCGTCCCTGGCCCTGGTCGGGGTTGTGTGGGAGGCAAGCAGTCAATGTGTCCCTCTCACATCAATGTTTCTCTCTCTCTCCTTTTCTCTCCCTTTCTCTCTACCTGGAGATAAATGGAAAAATATCTTCAGGCGAGGATTTAAAAAAATAATCTCCGTGGGGCTAGAAGATGTCTTTCCTGCAAATGCCTTGCCACGCTCCAGGGAAAGCAGGCCAGCGGGGCGTCTCAGCAGCATCTTAGGATGCCCAAGGCGTTCGTATTACCACTCACCCCTTGACAAAACAGTCTACACCCGTCTCCTTCCCTGTCTGTTTCTGGTAGCTCCTGTTCATTTCGCCTCTTCTCCTTAGCGGGAAGGAGCTGGCACCTCTTCTCCTAAACTAGTAACGGGGTTTCCAGGTGAAGAGACACGCACAAGTCAAAGCCCCGCTTGTGAACTTTTTTTCCAGCCAAAAAAAAAAGAGTAAAATATGCATCTGTCGTCTCCCTGCCATGTAAAAATCTGGGGGGGATATACACCTCAAAGGATATACATCATGTGTGGGGAGCATTGTTGAGCTAGGAGGTTTCATTCCACCTCCAAGGCCCTGTCATTTCTTTCTGTAGCATCCATGAAGGTTGTTACGTTCCTCCTCCTGGGCTCAGACTCTAACTGGCCAGGTAACACACGAGCCAGCCCAGTAGTGAACTTCTGGCCCAGTAAACAATGCTGGGAGTTTGCACAAGCTTATATGCCCCATTTGGAGGTGGAAAGAGCTCTCGTATGCAACTGAACCTCAGCTGCTCCTGCCTCAACTCATCTGCTATCGTCTTGAAGAGGAAATGGAAGCGTGTGTGGCTTTGACAGTTTGCTGTAGTGTGCACCATAATTCATAAAAAGAGCAGCGACTCGAAGTAGCCCCCCCACTCCCCAGGCTCAACCTTTCTCCATAGAGCCTCTGTTATTATGTGCAATATGTCAGGAGGGACACAGGAGTCTCTCTCCCACCCCGGAGATGCATGATCTCATTTTCAAAATGGGCTCTGAAGCCACAAGCACAACACTTACATTTAATTCTGCCGAGTAAAAGATTACTGGGAAGCAATCAAACTCCACAGTTTCAGCATCTTTTTGCTGCTCGTACATTCACCTCCTCTGCACTGGGGAGATTATTGATGGGCCTGTTATAGTCCTTGTTTCCTTTGCAATTGGAGGACCAGACCACTATAATTTATAAAGGTTTCTGCCATGTAAAAATGACAGTGAATTAGACCCTTTGTTTCAAAACCGAGGAAGCAGTTGCAACTCAGGTGCTTCTAAAGGATATTTGAAATCAATATAGGTGGTGAGAGTGTGGGAGGTGCTCTTCAATCCAGTTCCCAGTGGTCTTTTAACATCTGTGTAATGTCAGCACCCTCTCTGCTTACCCTCCACTGTGTCCTCAGAGCAGAGAGGGCAGGGCTGTGGGGTGGGACACACACACACACACACACACGGGCTTGGAGTCAGCCAGACCTCAGCTTGAACCCTGGTTTCACCACACATTAAAATTCCTGAGTAATTTGCTTTACCACTTTGAGCTTTAGTTTTCTTATCTGTGAAATGGGGCTACTGTTTCTTACTTCACAGGCTGCTTGAGAGAACTCAGTGGCATAACATGGGTAAAACATAGGGACAAGGCCTGAACTTAATAAATGTCAGTTTTCATCCCCCTAAATCCCCCACTTCTACACCGGTCATTTCATTTGTCGAAATTCAAATCCTTGTCTCATTTCTTTCTTCTCCAAAATGATCTTTGCTTTTTTAAAAAATAAAGTAATTTTCCAACAGTTTTCTTCAAGAGCCCAAGCTACCACTGAGAGGGTCATTAACTTCCCCAGCGCCTTTGAGGGCAGCGGTTTTACAGTGCAGGTGGGCTGTGTCTGGGAGTGCTCATAAGAGCCTAACTTGTTACCAAGAAGGGACTTAATGAAAACGGAACGATGGGGGCAGCTGACCTTTGGAGACTTGAACCTCTCACATTCACAGTGCATTCAGTAAATCATTTCTGAGCATTTACCATGCACAAGGCATTGTTTTAGATGCTGAGGAAACAGCGGTAAACAAGGTCGACTCAGGTCTGCTCTCCTGGAGTGCACAGTCTGGTGAGGACAGAACCTCCTAGGGAGGCTGCTGTAGCAAATACCACACACTGGGTGGGTTAGACAACAGATATTTTTAACTAACAGTTCTTGAAGCTGGAAGTTCAAGATCAGGGTCCCAGCATGTTGGGTTCTGGTGAGGGACCTCTTTCTGACTTATAGACAGCCACCTTCTTGCTGTGTCCTCAGATAGCTGAGCAAGATCAACTCTCTCCTGCCTCTTCTTGTAAGAGCACTAATCCCATCCATGAGGGCTCCCCCATCAGGACCTAATCCCATCCATGAGGGCTCCCCCTTCAGGACCTAATCCCATCCATGAGGGCTCCCCCTTCAGGACCTAATCCCATCCATGAGGGCTCCCCCTTCAGGACCTAATCCCATCCATGAGGGCTCCCCCTTCTCGACCTAATTACCTCCCCAAGGCCCAACCTCAAATACCATCCCCTTGGGGAGTAGGGCTTCAACATATGAATTGGGGGGGGACACAAATATTTAGCCCATAGCAGACACAGTGATCACACATAAACCAGACAATGTCTGATACTAGAAGTGTGGTGGAGATAAAGCAAGGAAACAGGACCAGGAGTGATTGAGAAGAAGCCCTTTAGGTAAGAGATCGGAACAGCCATAGATTTCTCAGCCAGGATTTGGGAGGGATTGGGGGAGTGGGCGTGAGAAGCCATTTTTTTTAAAAAGAAAAATCTCAGGATGTTTTTTGTTTGTTTCTAAATTACGTATCTTCCTGAAAAACGTCTCTCCAATTCAACCTAATACACAAAATGTCCGATGCGTCTGTGGCCAATGTCAACGCACTCACAGGATTTGCAAAACGCATTCATTTCCGAAGGCAGGAAGTGTATGTTGATATTGTGTGGAAATGAGCCTCTGAAATTGAAACTGCTTAGGTGGACACCAGGGGTTTTTCAATATGCTTGGGCCTTAACTTTCATTGTTCTTCAATGGTACTGTTGGCAGCAGAGGGAATGGCACCAGGTGTTAGACCAGCGAGGTCCGACGGGACCTGGGACCAGCAATCTTGGTACTTGAGTTCTGTCTCGGAAAGAATTCAGAGCCAAGACAAACTGGAAGAGAACATTTATTTAGAAAAATCACCGAGGTAGAAGTAATTCGTATAAGAAACGGGCTTAGGAAATAAATTGAAGAGGCAAAGGAAGGGCTCTTGGAACTTAGAAGTGAAGAGGGTAAAGGTGAGGCGCCTGGGGGAGGGGAGGGGAGGCGAGGGAGTGGGAAGGCAGGCACACTGGCATGGCCCTGGGGCAGGCGAGGTGGGTCCTCCTCGTCCTAAGGGTTTTAAGGGTGGAGATGTTAGGAGAGATTTTAGGGGGAGATGTGACCTTTCAGGTTCTAGGTCAGAACCAGGGCAGGGGGTCATTATTCAATGTAGCTGGTCCTGAGGTCAGCCCTGGTGTTGTCTGATTTTGCTGTTTTTCTGGGCCTGGAGCCTAGATGTTATCTCTAGGGCAGAAAGGTCAGCGGGCCCAAACCCATGACCAGCATATGCTAGGAGAGGAAAGATCACCCTGGGGCTGAGGTCCCACCCTACAATTGCTTGTTGCTAGGCACTTGGGGCTTTCTGCTCTGGTGACCTTCTGTACCTGGCCTGTGGTCCTTGCTCTGCTCGTGTCTGTCTAACTGTTACTGGAAAGGGGACCTGGCTCTCAGCGGGTCTGCCTAGGCCCAGCCAGTAGTGTGTGGGTTCTTGACTTCATGCAGGAAAAAATTCCCAAAACGAGTCCAGGTGAATTTCAGAGGGCATTTCTCAAAGCGGGGGACAATACAGCAGGAAGGGCTGGAGAAATGAGCCTAGGCTGGTCTACGTTGTCTCACTAAGAAGTGAGGGGAAAAGGGGCCTTGGGGACAGGTTCAGGGGGTTTGCCTGCGACAAACTGCTGCTGCCCATTGCTCCTCGGGTTGCAAGCCCCATGGGGTCCCTTACAGCTCAGGGGATTTGTGCCAGTGGGGGAGAAGAAGAAGTGGGGAGAAGGGAAAGGAGCAGGCATGCTCCTGGGAGGAAGAGCCAAGCTGGAAGATTAGGGAAGGTCTTAGGGGAGAATCTCAATAGAAGATTCATCAGTTTTATGCTGATGGCCAAAATGAGATTTATTCCCTTAACTTCCTCTGTCCTTGGATGTAGTTGGCAAAAGGCACTAACTGGATTTCTGCTATCTCCCTGAATAGGGTGATTTAAGCTATTTACCCCCTGGTTGGGGAGGAGAAATGCAAACCATTTGCTCTTAAGTGTCTTTGGTTTGGGGAAGATAGAATTTACTAGGCGGCTGCAAACTGCTGTTTAACTATCTGTTTCCCTATTCCACTTGTCCTGGCTTACTAGCCCTTCTTATCACTGCCCACCACAGTACTAGATAATATTTGCTGACCATATTTCTGTCATTTGGGGATTTTATGTAGGGATGTTTGAAAATAGCCCCTTTAAAAAGATTATTTCTCGTTTATCCCTGTGGAACTCCAGGGGCCAACGCTCCATAATTTGCTCTCTCTGTGAAGGGCAGACGGCTGGTATTCGGTTGGCACTATAACGGCCCAGTGGAAAAGCTTTCTAATGGCCATGATGTGAACAAAGGAAATCCTCGGCATGCTCAAGATCGGTTCACTTCAAAGCGCATGTGATTTGTTGGTGCTGTGCTAGGTCCCAGGGTTAGAAAAAAGGCAAATCAGCGCAGAGGGGGTGTGGTAAGAGCCAAGCGTGGTAGGGGAAGCGGTTTCAGAGAAAAACGCATTTCAGCTGGTAAGGTGGCATAAGGGAGGAATGAACACAAGTAGAGTAGTGGGAATTCTCTAATAAAAATAAATAAGCACATTTTTTATTACTGTGGAAACAGCAAAATTATATAAAAGTATAAAAAAAAACATTAAAATTGCCTATAATGTCACCATCCTTGATTAACATCTTCCTTCCAGTCTTTTTCAGGATGTTTGTACCCAGATGTTAGAATTTGGGCTGAGGCCTCAAACTCAAAGGGAAGTTGGAGAGCACAATGCAAGACTTCTAGAAGGAGGTGGTGGAAACCCAGATGCCCCCTGCGCAGACCGCCCACCTCCAGTGGGTGATAAAAATCCCAGCAGATGGGAGGCCGAGGAGAAGTTCGAGGTTAGAAGAGGATTCTCCGGGGCGGCACAGGCATGCTGTGCCCCCCCCCCCCCCAGGACCACACCGCCCCTTCCTCCAGGGCTCAGAGGAAACCCCTTTCTCAGGGATAATTCCCTTTCTTCTGACATATTCCTTGGAGGCTTCTCACAGAAGTGTCTCAGTGGCTTACCCCTGAAAACAAAAGCTAGAAAGAGGAGTGGATTCCAGGCAACTTTCGCCTTCCACCCAGCACAGGCCTTCCCTTGGTAAGGACCCTTTTCTTCTCGATCGGGGTCGAGAAAATGAAAAATTGCAAGTAGAAACAAAGGACTATCTTAAAAACTCATGCTGCAGCACTTTTTTTTTAAGAAAAAAAAAAACATCCTGTTAAGTTAGTATTATATCATAGACATTATAGTAAATGTTCTTCAAAAACATATGTGTAATGACTGCACAGTCTTTCAGCTCTTGAAAAAAAACAAAACAAAAAACAACTCTTTGAGAAAGCTGAAGTCAAGGGGGAAAACAGCCATTCCCTATAACAGGAAAACAGCCATTCCCTGACATCTCTGCCAGGTACCAACTTGAGAGTGTAGGTTGAATAAAGCCCAGGTGCTGTGGAATCCAGGCTGGACCGGTCGTGTTCACCCTAGCACCATTACACCATTTTCATGTCCGTGATTACCACGTACTGAGCACTTACTATGTTCCAGGCACTTGCTATCTTATTTTAATGATCAGAGTTCTAGTTCTGTACCCTACGGCTGCATAATAATTTCCTAGAGTGCATGCTGTCCATACGGATTCTCACCTACCCCTTCTCCATTCTGATTCATTTGGACGGGGGTGGGGCCTGGGAATCCCAATGTCAGTAAGTGCCCCTGGCTGAGACCTGCCAAAACCTGCGGCTTAGAGAAGTTAACTACCCAAGACCTTTAACCGGAGGCAGCCTGGTGGCAATTCTTCCCTCCAGGGCCCTGGGCGACGTTCCTTCCTGGTGTCTGCCACCCCTCTCCCCGTCCCCCTGGCCCTCTCTGTGCCTAAGGTTTTGTGTGGTCTTACATTCTTCCAAAGGGCGCGTACCTCAGTAACAACTATTCTACAGATGACTGCTTCCAAAATGACACCTCCATACTTTCCCCAAATCCTTTCCCTGGCATCTAGATCATTTCTATCAGCGCTGTTGGCATCCCCTGGGAGTTTGTTAGAAATGCAGAATCTCAGGCCCCAGCCCAGACCGACTGATGCCGAATCAGATCCCCCGGAGATTTAAATACACAGTAAAATGAACAATATAAGCCATCGATCAAAATAGATCCAGAATCACGGAAATAGGGAACAGAGGAATGGGGGGTGGGAGGGGTGGGAAGAGATAAACCAAGAAACTTATATGCATATATGCACAACCAGTTGACACAGACATGAGGCTGGGGAAGGCAGGAGGGGGGTGGGAGCGGGAAGGAGGGGTATCAATGGGGAGAAATGGGGGACATCTATAATACTTTCAACAATAAAGGGAAGGCCAGTTCTCAGCCAGATGTTGATCTGATTATTTGATTAAGTGATTAGCCATAAAAGCAGTAATTTTCAACCCTGGTTACATTTAGAATCGCCTGATCCCTGGGCCCATCCCAGACCAATTGGATCAGAATCTTTGTGGGGCTGGAGCTTATTTATCTACATTTTTAGAAATACCTCGGGTGAGTGTAATGTGAAGTTAGGGTTCAGAACCACTGCTTTAAAGATTTTAAAAATTTAGGGGGATATTTAGAAACATAAAACTGCTCTAAGAAGATAAAATACATTAAATTCCACATTGGTTTCTCATAACATTCAGGATAAATTTCAAATATTTCACATTAGCATTCAAGGAAAGCCCCTTCTGATTTTTTTTTTTTTTTAATCCTCACCCGAGGACATTTTTTTGTTTTTTGTTCAGGTAGAGCGGGAGGGAGAGAGAGGGAGAGAGAGGAAGAGAGAGAGAGAGAAACATCGATGTGAAGGGACACATCGAGTGGCTGCCACCCGCACGACCGACCAGGGCCGGGGACAAACTGCAACCGGGGTACGTGCCCTTAGCGGGAACCGAACCCGGGCCTCTCAGGACCGCAGGCCGACGCTCTAACCGCTGAGCCAAATCGGCCAGGGCGCCCCTTCTGATTTTTGAGTCCTGTCTATATCTCCAGCCCTATCTCCTGCTCTCCCACACCCCACACTTTTGGGGTACCCCAAACCACTGGCATTCCCCCAAACAACACGTCCCGCTGCTTCATACATGCGTGACTTTGCTCAAGCTCTATCTTCCTTCGTTGCTTTGCCTTGTCAAAGGCTTGACTCCAGGCTCCTGCTCCTGGAAAGACTTCCACGAACCCACTGTTCCTGGGGGAAATTTTGTTTTTAAAATTAAAACAAGATTTTTGTTTTTGTTTAATGCTTTCTAATTATTAGTATTGTCAGCCTTATTTCAAATCCAGGGCCCCATGCAGACCTGGGCTGTTGTCTCCCATAAGCCTTGTCTTCCAATAACCACAGTGGAAAAATGTTACACATCAGAATGTGTTCATTAAGAGGTGACCCTTGAATGTTGTTGTTTTTTGTTTGTTTTTGTTTGTTTTTAGAGAGAGAAGAAGGGTGAGGGAGAAAGAGATAGAAACATCGATGAGCCCTGGCCGGTTGGTCTCAGCGGTTAGAGCGTCGGCCTGTGGTCCAGAGAGACCCAGGTTCTGTGGTCCAGAGAGACTGAGGGCGCGTACCTCAGTTGCAGTTTGTCCCTGGCCCTGGTTGGTCGTGTGGGTGGCAACCACTCGATGTGTCCCTTTCACATCGATGTTTCTCTCTCTTCCTCTCTTTCCCTCCCACTCTATCTGAACAAAAAATGAAAAATGTCCTCGGGTAAGGATAAAAAAAAAAGAAACATCAATGAGAGAGAATATCAATTGGCCGCCTTCTGCATGCCTCCCACTGGGGATTTGGCCCATGACCTGGGCATGTGCCCTGATCAGGAATCAAACCCACAACCTCTTGGTGCATGTGTTGACGCTCAACCACTGAGCCACACCGGCTGGGCTTGAATGTTGTTTAAAGTTGATTTATACCCCAACAAATGCAAAGGCCAGTGCCTCTGGGCAGGAGAAATAACCAATCTTGCCTCTTACAAACTTGTTGTATATACCTAATACACAGAAATCTCTTTTTTACTAGAAAAGAGCTTTTGGCACATCATGTAATTCTTACACATTTAAAATGTCATTTGACACATAAATTGCTTTTTCTCAGTTTTGATAGATTTTTAGAAGTAGCATAAAATGAACATTGTTTTTGCATTTATTTCTCTATGTTGAGAATGTCCTTCCTCAAATAGAATATGAGGAAAATTTTGGATTTATATGTCATGATTTGGTGACTCATTTTAGAATATGTAAACTTTGGTTCAAATTGAATGAAAGTTTAAAGGTCCCTGAGAAATATTTAGACTTTTTCTTGCAAAAGTAGTATGATTTCTTATAAGAAAAAAAATCTAAATACCTCTGAAATATGTGTTTAATTTTTTTTCTAATTTTTTTCTTCTAATCTTTCAAGAGACAGGAGAAATACCCAGTATATACATTTCTTCTCTAAATTTTCCCTATTCTATCTGCTCAGAATTGGTTTGAGGGAGACAAGAAATATTATTTTATTTAAAGAAAAAAATTAACAATCGGGAGGCTTCCAGGCAGAGTGGGTAAATGCAGTCCTCACCGCCTCCCACAACCTCATCAAAATTACAACTAAACTACAGAACGAACATCCTTCAGAACTGCCTGAAATTGAGCTGAATGAAAATCCTACAACTACAGAATTTAAAAAGAAGCCACATTGAGACTGGTAGGAGGGGTGGAGACTCAGAAGAGGCTTGTTCCACACCCACGTGTAGCATATAAAAGGAGGGAGGGAAAACTCGGCTGTGGAAGTCCCCCGGAGGATGGAGGGGTCCCAGCGCCATATCAGTCCCCTCGGCCTAGGGTTTGGTGCCAGGAAGAGAAGACCCCATTACTTCGGGCTGTGAAAACCAGCAGAGATTGTGGCTGAGTGAGGCAAAGCGCTCTGGAGTCCCAGGCAGTTCCTCTTAAAGGGCCTGTGTGTGAACTTACTGGGACTCACTTGCTCTGAGCGCCAGCACTGGGGCAGCAGCTTGAAAGGCACCAGAAATATATGGGAAGGAAATGAATTGTTTGGCTTCGGGATGAAGGCTAGAGGGCAGCTTTCTCTCAGACCCAAGTGCTGGCAGAGGCCATTGTTCCTTTGCTGAACTGACACCCACAGACCTCGCAGTCAGATGTCATATCTGAGTCTCCATCAACCTGGCTAACACACTGTTGCCTCACCCTGATGATTCCATGAGACCCAACCTCATCCAACTCTCGGGCCCACCCAAGCCCTTTCTAGTGGCTTTTCCATTCAAACAGCCAGTCGGCCAGTCATGGCTCATGCAACTGACTTTCCTAAAATCTCTCAAACAAGCAGCATCTTGTCTTCACATGCCCCATAACTCTTGCTAAGTTGCCCCAGGCTGGCCACTAGTGGCAGCTGGCTTTTGTTCACAGTTGGTCTCTCCAGGTAACTTCCAAAACCAGCACAATTAGCAGCCATCACCAGATTGCTTTGTAGCTCATGCTGGGTGACCCCAAGCAGGGCACAGGCAGCAACTGACCTGGCCTGCACCTCCTGGGAGGTGCCAGGGTCAATGCACCTGATGGACAGCTTCAGACCACATCAAAGCACCACCCAACCACTCCATAATCAATACACTCAAGGAGAAGACTCAGTGGGCACCAGAGACCCACTGAAGGGTGTCCTACTCTGCGCGGTCAGTCCCTGCGCAGCAGATCTTCCACTGTAGTCACTGCCAGTCCTCACAGTCAATTGGCCTGGGGATCAGTCCCTCCCATTAATGTGCCAACAGCAATCAAGGCTCAACTACAGCAGGAGAGTGCACACTGTCTACATGGGGGGTACACCTAAAATGCCCAGCTCAAGTGACCACAGAGGCTGCACCACGGGGCCCTACAGAATTCCTACTATATAAGGCCACTCTACCAACCCAGGAAACATAGCAACTCTACCTAATACATAGAATAAAACAAAGAAAGGCAGCCAAAATGAGAAGGAAGAAAAAAAAAACAGGTCTCAAATGAAAGAACAAGAGAAATCGATTAAAATAACTAACAAAATGGAGACAAGCAATCTATCAGATGCAGAGTTTAAAACACTGGTTATAAGGATGCTCAACAAACTTACTGAGAACTTCAACAAAGAGAAAAATATAAAAATAGAGATAGAAATATATAGAGTACTCATACAACTCAACAAAAGGAAGACAAACAATCCAATTAAAAAATGGACAGAAGACCTGAATAGACACCTCTCCAAACAGGACATACAAATGGCCAGGAGACATATGAAAAGATGCTCAACATCTCTAATCATCAGAGAGATGCAAATTAGAATGACTATGAGAGCCCGGCCAGTGTGGCTCAGTGGTTGAGCATCAACCCATGAACCAAGAGGTCGCCAGTTCGATTCCTGGTCAGGGCACATGCCCAGGTTGTGGGCCCGATCCCCAGTGGGGGGCATACAGGAGGTGGCCAATCAGTGTTCTCTCGCATTGATGTTTCTATCTCTCTCTTTCTCCCTTCCTTTCCCTCTAAAAATCAATAAAGAAAAATTTTAAATGACTATGAGATATCACCTCATACCTGCCAGAATGGTGGCCATCAACAAATCCTCAAACAACAAATGCTGGCAAGGGTGTGGAGAAAAGGGGACTCTAGCACACTGCTGGTGGGAATGCAGACTGGTGTGGCCACTAGGGAAAACAATATGATGTTCCCTCCAAAAATTAAAAATGAAACTACCATTTGACCCAGTGATCCCACTTCTTGGAATATATCCTAAGAAGCCTGAAACACCAATCAGGAAGAATATACGCACCCCTATGATCATAGCAGCACTATTTACAAGCTAAGATCTGGAAACAGCCCAAGTGCCCATCAGTGGATAAAAAAGATGTGGTACATTTACACAACGGAATACTATGCAGCTGTAAGAAAGAGATGACATGGAGGAATCTGGTGAGTATTATACTGAGCAAAATAAGCCAGTTGCAGAAAGACAAGTACCACATGATCTCACTTATTTGTAGAATGAACAAATAATGAACAAAATAAGCTGTCAACCAAAAGAGATCCAGAATCATGGAAGTAGGGAACAAATTGACAAACCTCAGAGGGATGGGGGGGTCCCTCTGAGGGAGGAGTGGAAGAGATAAACCAAAGAATTTGTAGGCATATATATACACAACCAATCAACATAGATACTAGGCTGGGGAAGGCAGGAGAGGGGTGGGAGTAAGAAGGATGGGGTCAATGGGGGAAAATAGGAGGACATCTGTAATACTTTCACCAAAAAAATAAAATGGAGATAAAGCTCTGGCTGAGTGGCTCACTTGGTTGGAGCATTGTCTCATACACCAGAAAGGTCGAATGTTCCATTCTTGGTCGGGGAACATGTCTGGATTGCGGGTTTGATCCCCAGTTGGGGCACACGTGGTAGGCAGCTGATTGATGTTTCTCTGACGCATCAATGTTTCTTTCTCTCTTTCTCCCATCCCCTCTCTCTTTAAAATCAGCAAAAACATATCTTCAGTAAAGCTTAAAAAAAGTGAAGATAGAAAACATGAAAGAAAATCAGTCAGAAATGAAGGATACAATAACTGAAACAAAGAATACATTACAGGGAATCAACAGTAGTGCAGATGAAGAAGAGGATCAAAAGAACAATTTGGAAGATAAGGAAGCAGGAAATAACCAATCAGAAGAGCAAAAAGAAAAAAGAATCCAAGAAAATGAGGATAGTTTAAGGAGCTTCTGGGACAACTTCAAGATTCCAATATTCACATCATGCTAGAAGGAGGGGATACTAGAAGCAGAACAGAGACAGAACAAGGAATTGAAAAACTATGTAAAAAAAATAATGACTGGAAACTTCCTTAACCTTGTGAAGGAAATAAACTTACAAGTCCAGGAAGCGTAGAAAGTTCCAAACAAGATGAATCCAAAGAGGCCCACACCAAGGCACATATAGTTAAAATGCCAAAACTGAAAGACAAAGACATATTTTTTTAAATATGTTTTTATTGACTTTTTTAGTGAGAGAGGATGGAAGAGGGAGAGAGAGAGAGAAACATCGATGAGAGAGAACCATCGATTGGCTGCCTCCTACACGGCCCCCACTGGGGATTGAGCCCACAACCCAGGCATGTGCCCTGACCGGGAATTGAACCAGCTACCTCTTGGTGCATGGGACAATGCTCAACCAACTGAGTCACACAGGCCAGGGCCCAAGAGAGAATCTTAAAAACAGCAAGAGAAAATCAGTTATTTACCTGCAAGTTGCTCCCATAAGACTGTCAACTAATTTCTCAGCAGAAACTTTGCAGGGCAGAAGGATTGGCACAAAATATTTAAAGTGGTGAAAAACAAGAACCTACAACCAAGATTATGCTACCCAGTAAAGCTATGATCTAGAATCAAAGGACAGATAAAGAGCTTCCCAGACAAGAAAAAGCTAAAGGAGTTCATCTCCACCAAACCAGTATTATAAAAAATGTTAAAGGGTCTTCTTTAAGAATAAGAAGAAAAAGATTCAAAATATAAATAATAAAATGGCAATAAATACATATCTATCAACAATTATTTTAAATGCAAATGGATTAAATGCTCCAATCAAAAGATATATGGTGGCTAAACAGATCACAAAATAGGACCCTTACATATGCTGTCTACAAGAGACTCACTTCAGATCAAAATACACACAGAGACTAAAAGTAAGGGGATGGAAAAAAACATTTCATGAAAATGGAAACAAAAAAAAGCTGAGGTAGCAATACCTATACCAGAAAAAATAGTCTTTGAAACAATCAAAGAAGGACCTTGTAATTCCACTTCTGGGTATTTATCCCAAGAAACCCAAAACACTAAATTGAAAAGACTATGCATCCATATGTTCACTGAAGCATTATTTATAATAGCCAAGATATGGAAGCAACCTAAGTGTCCATCAATAGATTAGATAGAATGGATAAAGAAGTGGTGCAGATATACAATGGAATATGACTCACACATAAAAAGAATGAAATATTGCCATGTTCATGGCAACATTGATGGACCTAGAGGGTATTGTGCTTAGTAAAAGAACTCAGAGAAAGACAAATATCATATGATTTCACTTATATGTGGAATCTAAAAAACAAAATCAACAAACAAGCAGTACAGAAACAGACTCATAGTTACAGAGAACATTTGATGGTTGCCAGATGGGAGGGAAGTTGGGGTGATGGGTGAAGGGATTAAGAAGTACAAATTGGTAGCTACAAAATAGTCCCAGGGATGTAAAGTACAATATAGGAAATATAGTCAATAATATTGTAATAACTATGTGTGATGTCAGATGGGTACTAGACTTATTGGGGCGATCACTTCATAAGTTATATAAATGTCTAATCACTGGGTTGTATACCTGAAACTAATATAATATTGTACATCAACTGTAATCAAACAGTAAAAAAATTTAAAAGAAAAAATATTTAGCAATTAGTAGGTTCTTTCATTTGGTTATTAAACAAATATTTATTGAGCACCTGCTATCAGCCAATTACGGAGCAAGCACTTTGTAAGCAAAATCACCCTGCTTAGGGTCATTGATGTAACTGATGATCTCTGTCTTGGCAAATCTAATGGTCAATGATCTGTTCTTAATTTACTCCCCCTCTCAGTAGATTTCACCCTCTTTCCTTCTTCAAATACTTTCTTCTCTAGTCTCCTGAGATGCTGTTAGCTCCCGCTTTTCCTTTCATCTCCCTGGCTATACCTTTGCTGTACCACCTGCTGGCTCCGGACCTTTCTTCTCTACATACATTCTTGTCCTAAGTGATCTCCAGTCGTGTGACCTAGTACCATCTAGATGCTAATGACCCCAAATCTACATCTCTAGTCCCCTCTTGATCCTGAGCTCTTCACTGGATCATACCCAAGTGCCCGTGTGATAGCTCCAGCTGGGTGTCCAGCAGCCATCTCAGAGCTATTAACTTTCCCCCACTGTCCCCACACAAAAGCTGTCCTTCCTCCAGTCTTTCCATTTAGTAAATTGCATCATTTGCTTGAGCAAAAATCTAAACATTAGCAACTGTGTTTAGCTTTATGTAACAGAATCTAACTGAATGAGAGAGCAGTTATTTTTTTTTCACATAATTAGAGGACCAGAGGCAGACAGACCAGGGCTGTGTGGTGGCTGCTTAATGATAACAATATCCTGGGCTCTTTCTATCTTTTCCTTCACTGTCCTGATGGTTGCAAGATAGCAGCTCTTCCTCCAGCCTAGCATCACATTCCAATGGAAAGAAAAGGAAGGAATTAATAAGGTGGAAGAAATAGAGCCTATATGGAATTAGCAAAATACCCCAGAAATTCCCAATAGACTTCTGCTTATCTCTCATTGTCCAGAATTGTGTTTCAAGCCCCACCTCAGCTGCCAGAGAGGCTGGAAAATACAGCTCTTTAACTGGGCACATTGGTACCCTACACGAATCGGGGTTCTGACGTATGAGGACAGGTAGAGAGGATATCAGACAGGCAACAGCAGTGACTACTCTATCACCCAGACTTGTCTCTTTTCCTACACTTTACTAACAATCCGTCAGCAAGTACGATCAGTCCCAAAATACTTAACAGGTTCAATTGCTTCTCTTCATTTCTCCAAATCCTCACTTGAAAGACCATCACCTCTCACCCATATCACAGCAACAGCCTCCTGACTGGTCTCCCTCTTCCACACTTGTCTTGTCTATACTCTTTTCTTCACACAGTAGCTGAGGTAACTGTTTTATTATATTTTTTCTCCTTTATTGATATGAGAGAGAGAGGAAGTGAGAGGGAGAGAGAGACAGAAACATGGTTGAGAGAGAACATCGACTGGCCGCCTCCAGCATGCCCCCCACTGGGGATCTGACCCACAACCCAGGCACGTGCCCTGACCGGGAATCGAACCAGCGACCTCTTGGTGCACGGGTTGATGCTCAACCACTATCCACACTGGCCGGACCGAGGTAACTGCTTTAAAATACAAATATAAATCATAGCGTTCCCTTCTTAACTTCTACAGAGGGTCTGTCACAGTTTGGCTTTCCCCTTTAGGAGACCCTGAGATAAGCATTTGCATGCAACTCCTTTATTTGAGAGGGGCAGGGCACATGGGGTGGGGAGAACAGTGGTGAGACGAGGAAGGGAAGGTAGCCCAGAGAGGGTGGGATATCAAGCCAGCCTCCCCAGGGGAGACAGAAGCTTGCTCCAGGGGAGGGGCTGGGGCATGCTTTAAAACACTTGCCTTGGAATGATGTGAGCCAACAGGCAAGGGAAGGTACTTATACTCCAGCCCCCAAGAGTCACTGGCGTCAGCTCTCTCGGCTTGAGCACCTAATCCTGCATCTACCCCTTCCCTGACCAAGCTCACAGAAGAAGCCAGCATTTCTTGTATTTATCAGCCTTTCTGCTTATAGATTCTTTCATTTGAAGCAGAATCAGAAGAGGATGAAACAGCCACTTAATTTCTTTAATAGGAAAAAAGCTCAAAATGTAATTTAAGAATGATGAGCACCTGTCTTAGAAGTTTGCTAAGTTTTAGTCTCATTTGAAAGTAGCTAGGTTTTTGTGATACTCTCTGATCAAAAAAAAAAAAAAAGCATATAACGGTTTTAGTAAGAGGAAAACCTGCCCAGTCGGTGTGGCTCAGTGGATTGAGCAACGTCCCATGGACTGAGAGGTCCCAGTTCAATTCCTAGGGAGGGCGCATGCTCGAGATTCAGACTTTATCCCCAGTAGGAGGCATGGAGGAGGCAGCCAGCCAATGTTTCTATCTCTCTCTTCCTTCCTCTGTCTCTGGAAAAAAAAGTCAACAAAAACATATTTTAAAAAAACTACAAATCCCATAAGCCCTAGAGTAACAGCTGGTAGAGGAACAAAAACAGCTGAGGGTCTATTAGGGGTTGTAGTTTGCAAAAAATAAAAAAGAGGAAAATGTCGATTAGGGCATATGAGATTTGGGACATTTATTTAAAGTCAATATACACAAACAAGGTATACATTGTTTAATAATACTAGCAATTTAATTATATGTACATCTATAAATGGCATTACAGTAACTATAGCTCTGGAAGGTATAAATGAATAATAAGTAATTAACTTTGAATATATTTCTGCCTTTAAATTAGGTTGCTACTTATCTTCCCTTTCCTTTCTTCTTCAATTGTTCTACAAAGTAATCATTACAAGCAACTGCCAGGGCTGCCACCATGACCACAAATTAATTAAAATCCACTTCATTGTCCTTATTGGCGTCCACATCCTACATCAGCTTGTCAACAAGCTGGGGGTTTTTGGCACTAAAAGGAAAAAGAAAATTTCTAATTCTCAGGCTTTGAGACAACTAGAATCGTATCTTCCTTTTATCTATATTAAAGTTTTTATTTTCATTTTTAGCATCTAAGGACAATTCCCAAAGCCTACTTGCAGGAAGGTTTGAACCAGGCAGATTCTGAATGAGTCTTCATGAACTGCTGATGCTGAAAATGTATTTGCTACAGGACACCCCAGGTCCAAGGAGGCAGGCAGGAACATGGAAAGAGGTTTTCTACAGTCAAAAGGGGACAGTGTGAGTGGCTCTACCATTTACCAACAATGGGACTTTGAGCAAATCACTTAACATTTTTATATGTTCTTATATATAAAACGGGGAGAATAATATCTCCCCACAAATTTGAGGGATACTTCAACATACTTTTAAATGTGTTTAGCACCAGATTGCTATATTTAGCAAATAAAAAATACAGGACACTTAGTTAACTGAATTTCCGATGAACAACGAATACTTTTTTAGTATGTTGCATGGGACATACAATATTTTATCTGGCAGCCTTACTGAGCATAATGCCTGGCACCAAAAAGAGGCCCCGACAAAGGGCAGACTTTACAGGACGACTGCAGGAATGGGTGGGAAGTACAGCAAGGAGCCCACAAAGGGGATCAGGGTTCAGAGAGGGGAAGGCTGTGAGGCACCCGCCCTTCCTATGACAGGTGGTGGACGAAAATGATTCCAGAAGTAGCTCATTTCCTCCAGAAATTCCCGGCCGCCCTCTCATTAGCTGCCAGCCATTATCTGTTGGAAATGTAAACTGAATTGATCAAAACCAACTTGATCAAAAACAATTATAAATTTAACTTGAATAAATCAAGGTGCCAAGTTTGACCAACTGAGCCTTTTATTTTAAATGTTATATAATACAGTAGCCAGACTGAATTTGAAACAAACAAACAAACAAACAAACAATTCCTGGGGACTCCTAAAATCACTAAAAAAGGGTTGTGAAGAATTACTATATTAACATACAGTATGTGACTATCGTTAATAATACCACAGTGCATATTTGTGAGTTGCTAAGAGAGTGGCTCTTAAAAGTTCTCATAACAAGAAAAAAACATTTTTGTAACTATGTATGGTGACAGATGGTAACTAGACTTATTTTGGTGATCATTTCACAATGCGTACAAATATCAAATCATTATGTTGTACACCTAAAACTAATATAACGTTATATGTCAAGTATACCTCAATAAAAAAATTCTAGAAAAAGTATAAATTACCATTTGCTCTATCAATGTAATAAAGTAACATTATTTGGGGATTACAAAAAAAGAGAAGTTCTTCAAAAAATTACTGTTAAAAACCTGTTAATTTTAGCACTTGAACATGGGTCGGTGGGTCCTGAGGGATGGGCCAGCGCTGTTCTGAAGAGACGGGGGAAGGAAAAAGGAAAAGGAAAAACAAATGTCGTTACTTTAAGTTTTTCCTAGAGAGGGTGGGAAGAAGAGTGTTGCCATCACAGCCACCATCGTCCTAATACAGCGTTCGGACAGAATGTCGTCGTTCAAGGGCAGTACACTGTGCTAAGGATGCGCTGGCTCCGTGAACGGGAACGAGGCGGCCCATGCACTCCGCGGTGAGGTTCCGTGTGTGGCTGTGTTAAACTCCTGGCCATCTTGAGATGTGAATCAGTTTGCTACCCAACTGGTCACTGGCTAGACACACCCTTCCCATAAGCCCCTATCAGCTTGTGCTTGGCTGACAAAGCTCTCTAAGTATTTGTCATTCGTTAGAAAATTTGCCACCACAGCATAAAGTACCCCAGACTTCATTTCTGGCCCAGTAAACAATATTAATTTACAGACAGCTGGACAAATCTCCAGGTATAACTAGCATTAGTTATAGTTACTAGCTATTTAACTATAACTAGCTGTATCTTTGCTGCACCAGGATTTGAAGAATTGATGAGAACCTCAAATATAATTCACAGCACTTTGAAGCCCTAACCACAGGTAATACAGAAAAGGGCGCGTACAGAGGGATGTACACAGAACAAAGGTGTCTCATATTTGCACCCCTGTGTTTTGAATCTCCAAATGAATTCTACTGTCTGTGGCAGAATCCCAGGAGACGGTGCACAGAGGCTGTCCCTGGACGTGCACCTCATCCACCTTCGGCCCAATGGGGCAGAAAAGCTGGGGCTCACCGAGAGGAATTCCATGAGCTCTCTCTGCAGGAGCATCTTCAGTTCCCCCTTGTTGAGTTTGAACCTGTTCCCTTCCTTCAAGAGTCCCGGTGGAAGATTCTAATCATGGTGTCCATGGCCACCCAGCTTGGTGGGCACCTTGGCAGCAGACTGGCATCCCAGGGGCAGGCCACCAAACTCAGGGACCTGTTCAAAATAGGCAGGTGGGGAAACATTGGCTCTTTCATGAAAACAGAACATCTCATGTTCATAAGTTAGCAATCAGATGACAAATTCCAAGTCAGATTAAAACACAGGCTAAAAATAAAAAGAGGAAGAAAACACCTAACTTGGTACCGATTTGGCCAAGACACAGCTCTGTCAAAAGGTGTTCACAATTAAATTATACGGATTTATACCAAGGGCCCCACCTTGGCACACCTGTTCCCAGGAAGATGAAAATTACTGGAGGCAAGAGATTCAGATGGAAGTGCCCCTGTGCCTGTTTTATTCACCAGGTGGAACAGGTGTGAGCTGCTGTCCCCAGCGCCATCAAGGAGGGGTCGGTGCCCATTGTGAGCATCAGAGGAGAGGTAAACAGAAGGGGAAAGGAAGCCTTTAGAGAGCCCTCATTATCAGGAGTAGAAATGCAGTCAGTTGCTAGGAAGTTGATGAGGGGGGGAACTAAAAATAGAGGAGCAAAGAAAAAAAATCACTGGTTTAAACCTGGAGACAGCTCAGCAAAGCCAATGGCAAGGTCAAGAGAATAAACTCAGAGCAGACTGGTGAAACTAACCACCCGGCAGTTGTGCAGCTATAAAAAAAAGAATGAGGAAGCGCGTAGTGCACCGATTTAGAAAGGTACAAAGCAGGATCCCGGCTGTGTAAGAAGGAAATAAAAATGACAATATAAATGCGTATATACTGGCATTTGAGCAAGGAGTCACTGAGAGGACACGGAAGAAAGTAATAAAAGTGGTCGCTCTGAGGGGTGGGACAGAGGGTGGGACAGAGGGGTTGGGAGCGAGAGTCCTCATTTATAGCATTTCACTGGTTTTCATTTGTTCAGTTATAGGGGATGTATAGTCTAGTAAAAAATGAAAATAAAAGAAAGCCCAGAGCAGCTGTGTATACTGGAATCCACAGTGCAAGGCAGGGAGGGATTTCCAAGTGACAGCAACTTAAAGAAAAAATTTCACTAGAAAAATAAAGCCAGGCCCAGCTGGTGTGGCTCAGTGGACTGAGCATCACCCCATAAACCAAGAGGTTGCGGGTTCGATTCCCAGTCTGGGCACATGTTGGTCCCCCAGTAGGGGGCGTGCAGGAGGCAGCCGATCAATGTTTCTATCTCTCCCTTCCTCTCTTTCTTTAAACAAAATCAATAAATATATATTACAAACAAACAAACAAACAAAAATACCAAAGCTAGAAATTGACCACTGTGCCTGTCCTCTCAGAACTGAAATTTATTTACATAAAAAGCAAACCAGCATCTCCTTTTTACTTCCTTTCAACAAGCCTGTTGGTATAGAGCCTCGACCAGCCCATCCTCCTCCTTCTTACCACCTGAACACTTCACCAAATATTTTTGTTATTTTTTATTATTAAAGTGATAATGGTAAAGCAATAATAATATGTTAAATACTCAAGAGTATGAAATAAAAGTACAATTCTCCCTCCACCATTCCCCACCATAGTCCCCGTAGGTGAACCCTTTCTGGTGAAAAGCACAGACTGCCTGGCTTCCACTCTCACCTCTGCCACTAACGAGTTGTGAGATCCTGGGCTAGTCATTTACCACACTGTATCTCAGTTTCCTAATCTGTAACTACATGGGATAACAGTAGTACCTACCCAACAGAGCAGGTTAAATGAGTTAAAATATGAACATAGTAAGTGCTATATATATGTCCACTATTATCCTTACAAAAAGTATATATGCATATAACTTTTAAAATTATATATATTTCATATGTATCCTTAAGCATACATGTACATACTCAGAGTCAACATGTGTGCACCTTGTCTTTTTTCCATTTAATATGTACCTTAGAAATCTCGCTGTGTATACACATGTAGATCGACACCATTCTTCATTAGAGTTGCATAATATTCCACTGGATGAATGTACCTAGAGAGTCAAGAAATATTTATCAGGCACTTACATTATGCCAGGCCCTTTGTAAACCTGACAGAAGAAACTTGCCCTTGGAGCAAATGTTGTTGCTATTTTTATTGGGGTAGTGCTAAATATATAGGATGCAGGGAACAGTGACGACATCTTTTTATGTTGGGTCTTCCTATCCAAGAACAGCCCTATGGCTTCATGACCACACTCTTCTGGGTCTCCTCAACTCTGAATGCACTTTCCCCTCTCCAACTTTTTTTTTAATCCTCACCCAAGGATATACGTTTAGAGAGAGGAAGGGGGAGAGAGAGAGAGAGAAAGAGAGAGAGAGAGAGAGAGAGAATGAGAGAGAGATGCGAGAAAGAAACGTTGATTGCTTGTCTCCTGTACATACACCAACTGGGGATTGAACCTGCAACCTAACTATGTGCCTTTTGGTATATAGGATGACGTTCCAATCACCTGAGCCACCCAGCCAGGGCTCCCCTTTCCAACTCTTTTTTTTTTTTTTTTATCCTCACCTGAGGACATTTTTCCATTTTTTGTACAGACAGAGTGGGAGGGAGAGAGAGGAAGAGAGAGAGAGAGAAACATCGATGTGAAAGGGACACATCGAGTGGCTGCCACCCGCACGACCAACCAGGGCCAGGGACAAACTGCAACCAAGGTACATGCCCTTAGCGGGAACCGAACCCAGGTCTCTCCGGACCGCAGGCGGGCGCTCTAACCACTGAGCAAAACCGGGCAGGGCCCCTTTCCAACTCTTAAACATTGTTCCCCCCAGAGATTTCAGCTACTCCTAAAATTTTAATCACTCCCCAAAACATGTATTCTGGCCCAGATCTCTGCTCAGCTCCAGAACCACCTATACCAATTGTCTGCAGGACCCCCTTCCTACCTGAGTGTCCCACGAGCTTCTCAAATTCAATTATGACCAAAGCATGTTATCCAATTAATTCCACCCAGATTCTGGTACTATTTTTAAATATCAGTTGAACTCATCCATTTCTTTCCATTCTTTTTTTTTTGTTTGTTTGTTTTTTATCCTCACCCGAGGATATTTTTCCATTTTTTGTACAGATAGAGTGGGAGGGAGAGAGAGGAAGGGAGAGAGAGTGAGAAACATCGACGTGAAAGGGACACATCGAGTGGCTGCCACCCGCACGACCAACCAGGGCCAGGGACAAACTGCAACCGAAGTATGTGCCCTTAGCGGGAACCGAACCCGGGTCTCTCCGGACCGCAGGCCGATGCTCTAACCGCTGAGCCAAACTGGCCAGGGCCATTTCTTTCCATTCTTTACCACCTTCTGTACTTCATAAATCTTGGCTCTATTACTGCTTTTGCTGCTTTCTGTCTATTCCCTCCATTCTGACCTGCATCCCCTGTCAGAGCAGTTTGCATAAAACACATATCAAGGTCCCTACTCCTAGGCATTCAAACGTCTGACCCTGGCTACAAACTGACCGAAATGTTAGGTTCTCTCCTTCTTCTGCCTTTGTTCTGGGCTCACTACCTGAAATGTTAATTCTGTTCACTCCTTAAGGCTCAGTTCAAATGTCTCCTCTTGGAAGTTTGCCTGTACTCTTGCTAACTCCCCAAACTCCACCCTTGTCCTCTCTTATTGCTCAGAGCATCTCCTTCTCTTTTTTGTAATTGCATTTATCACACATTCCTGTAATCATTTTTTTCTGCCCATACACTCTTTACTCTCCAGACTTTGAGGGAATCCCTTGATGGCAGAACTGATATCTGGTTCATCTTTGCATTCCCCAACATTAACACAGGATCAAGCATATGATGGAAATGCTCAGAAATCTTTGCTGATGGATGGAGTGATAAGCAAATGACTTGGAGAGGGAAACTAAGATCTCCAAAGAGTTAAGCTTTGTCTAGTTTAACTGTCTAAAAAATTATCTGATTGCCTTTATTCCAAATAAAAAGTTGTGTTCATCAAAGGGACAGAAACAAACCAAGACAAAGACAGAGAGAGAGAAAAAAAAAGTCATTTTAAAAACTATAAAGTTTGAATTTGGAACTAAATATTACCAGGTTAAGCTGCTGACGTTATAAATATGCACTACAATGGGTAAGTAGTACAGAGTCCGCAGGTCTCAGCAGTATTACATTTAAGTGATATTCAACCATAAATTAATTTATTTGGAGAATTCAATTGGCAAGTAAAACTCTTAATAGAATAGATATTTAAAGTTGTAATGTATGCATATGCACCCCTATGTTCATTGCATTATTTACAATAGCCAAGATAAAGTAGCAACCTAGTGTCCATCAAATGATGAATTGATAAAGATGTGATATTTATATATATTTAAAATGGAATGTTACTCAGTCATAAAAAAGAATTAAATCTTGCCATTTGTGACAATATGGATGGACATGGAAAATATTATGCTAAATAAAATTAGTCAAACAAAGACAAATTCCATATGCTCTCATTTACATGTGGAATTTACAAAACAAAACAAAGCAGAAACAGATTCATAGATACAGAGAACAAACTAGGAGGCTGCCAAAGGGATGGGAGTGGGGGGAATGAGCGAAAAGGGTGATGGGTATTAAGAGATACAAACTTCCAGTTATAAAATAAATAAGCACAGGGAGGTAAAGAAGAGCATAGAAAATGTAGTTGATAATGCTCTAATAACTTTGTATGGTGACAGAAGGTAACTAAGACTTACGGTAGTGATAATTTCATAATGTATATAGATATCAAATCACTATATTGTACACCTGAAAATAATATAAATCAATTGTACATCAATAAAAACAAATTGAAATGGTAATTGTAATATGATGCGAGAGATGAGAATACGGCTTCTATAGCCTTTGTTTTACTTGGTTAAATCTTGGTTTTAAAAACAGACCTAGGGCTCCGGCTGGTTTGGCTCAGCGGTTAGAGCGCCAGCCGGTGCACCAGGGAGTCCAGCCTTCGGTTCCCACTACGGGCACGTACCTGGGTTGCAGTTTGTCCCCGGCCCCAGTTTGGGGTGTGAGTGGCAGCCAGTTGATGTGTGTCTCTTTCTCTCTTCCTCCCTCTCTCCCTCCCGCTCTATCTGAAGATAAATGCAAAAATAAAAAAAAAATAGCTAGAGGTCCTGCTGGAGCGGCTCAGTGGTTGAGCGTTGACCCATGCACCAAGACGTCACCAGTTCAATTCCTGGTCAGGGTACATGCCCGGTTGAGGGCTCGATCCCCAGTGGGGCGCATGCAGGAGGTGGCCAGTCGATGTTCTCTCTCATCGATGGTTCTATCTCTCTCTTTCCCTCTCCTTTCCTCTCTCTCTAAATTCAAAAAAGAAAAAATTTTTTAATAAATAAATAAAAATAAAAACAGGTAGCTATTTCCTTTGTACATGTTGCCCCCTACTGTCCAGCTGTGGGAGTGCATCTGGAAGCCCTCTAATTCCCCGAACATGCCTGAAAGTGTTTGAGTGACCCTAGTGCAAGGGCTTATCTGTGATGTGAGCCAGCCCCAACCTCTGTCCTTCAGGAGCCTTTCAGAAACAAAGATAAGCCGCCAGTTTGGCTCAGCGGTTAGAGCATCGGCCCGCAGACCAGAGAGTCCCCGGTTCGGTTCCCGCTAAGATCATGTACCTTGGTTGCAGTTTGTCCCCAGCCCTGTTTGGGGTTGTGTGGGTGGCAACTACTCAATGTATCTCTCACATCGATGTTTCTCTCTCTCTCTTCCCCCTCTCTCCCTCCTGCTCTATCTGAAGATAAATGCAAAAGTGTCCTCGAGTGAGGATAAAAATAAAAAAATAAAAAGAAACAAAGATAATATCAAAAGGCTCTATATGACTCTGTCAGGCTAGGGACACATATTTACAGGTGATGAAATCCCCGGGCAGGCATGAGAGACACGTCTGTTTGTAGCACAGAAGGGTTCTCCAGTAGCACTTTACTTGTTCTGTTAATTATCATAGTTTTACTTTTTAATTCCTGACATGAGCCATAACCTTTAGGGCTAAAAGGTACAACTTAACACTCAACATAGTGTGCAAAGAATGAGAGAAACAGAAATAATCAGATTTGGGGAGTTTGAAAGTCAGGGTTACTTTAGAGAAGAAAAGCTAGCACAGATCCACAGGTGGGAGCCAAGAGTGGGGCTGTTTGATTGACGGCGCGGCTTTGACCACGGGCCTGAACGATGGGCCATCCTATCAAGGGACATGACTGCCACCCTCCTCGCTGAGGACTCCCCAGGGTGCCTGAGCCTGCCATGAACTCCCAGCAGTGACTGGCTGCCTTGGGGCCAAGGCCAGGGTCCTACGGGAGGCCAAGTTTCCAGCTTTCGTCTTTTTATGTCGCCTGACTCCAATGTTCTGTCCTCTTCCTATCAATGCCATGGATGAATCTAAAACAATTACATGGGTTGGGGGGGTTACAAAAGGGCAGGAGGAAATTTTGGGAGTAATGGAGATGTTCATTATCTTGATCGTGCTGGTGGTCTCACAGGTGTACACTTCAAACGCCAGAATTTTAAAGTGTGCATCTGAAATCTGTGTAATTTATTGTAATCAGTTACAACTATTAAAACTATTCAAAGAAACTCTCCCAGAACCTCACGCCTAGATTATAGTAGTATGGTTCAATCCATGTTTGTCTGACAAAAAACAAACACCATGCAGCCATTTAAAAGTAGAATTATAAAGAACACAGAAATGCAAAAAAATTTTTTCAGCCAAATAAGTGAAAATAGCTGAATTAAAATCATACGTGTGCTGTAATGGAAACATGTGTACATATAGAAAAGATGAAAACTACAAATAGTTTTGATAGTTATTTAATACAATTATGGATGATTTTTAAATGATTTAATGCTGCTGTTATATTGCATTTTTCAATTACAACATCAATTGTAATTGTACAGCATTTAAAATTCTAATCTATCTTTATTATTAGGCAAGTCTTTTAAGGTATAAAACTGAGTTTTAAAACTTAACAATTAAAATTCTAGATTCAAAATGACCATATTTTTATGTAGTCATAAGATAAAAAAATAGACTAAAATGTTATTAGATTTTTTTTTAATTTATTTATTTTTTCCTCACCTGAGGACATTTTTGCATTTATCTTCAGATAGAGCAAGGGGGGAGGGGGGACATCGATGTGAAAGAGACATATCAACTGGTTGCCACCCACATGACCCCAACTGGTGCAGAGACAAACTGCAACCGAGGTACGTGCCCTTAGCAGGAACCGAACCCAGGACTCTGGTCCGCAGGAGGATGCTCTAGCTACTGAGCCAAGCTGGCCAGGGCATTAGATGCTTTTTAAGGGTAATTTTTTTTTTCTTTTCATGTTATTCTTTGTTTGGGTAAAGTTAAATCTTTAGCAATGACTACATTTTCCTTTTATAACAAAAAATTAAGTGTTTAAAAGCTATAAAGTCGACAAGAAGCATTTGCTCTAAGCAAATGTTGATGTGGTTGTGATACCCACAGACCTCCCTAAGGCACTTTCTGGGTAACAAAGCTTTTTCACACACACTATTAAGGCGCAAGCACTTGCCCAGTTCTGGATATAGTCTGTAAGAGATTATCAAGACAGATGCTCAAAATAGTGCTGAAAAATACATTACAGAGTATTATTAAATAATAAACCAGTCATAGATAGGTATATGACATAACTGGACTTCCTTTTTCACAAAAGGAAAATAGCAACCTTGAGCTAATACCCTTGAAATTCCTTCCTTTAATTTTCTTTTTTTTATTCCAAAATTAGTTTAAGGATCGGCGTGTGTGTTTGTATGTGAGAGCGGGCTGGTGTGTGGGTTTTCATCCCCCAGAAAGCAATTAGATAGTGAAGGGCAGAGGTCCCCCAAGGAACTTCAAAAGGGAACCATGACTGCAACTTTTCTCCTCAACCTGTGGTCCAGAAAAACAGGTTTAGAGAATTTGTCACACCTTTCTGCCAGGAAGGTCAGCTATCCCTACTCCAGGAACAACAGAAAGGAGTGTCCCTTTCTCTGTCCGTTGAATGATGTCTTCTTTGCTGAATTAAAGGCATTTTATTGTTCCCTTTACCTGCACACTGAGGCTGAAAGGCAAGGCAAAAAGAAGAGGAATTACAAAGGCAAGAGTTTGAATATTAATTTTTCTTTCACAAGTCAAACATTTCTTCCCCTGGGTGAAATGAGAAGATTTCTGCAATTTGCTTCAAAATAATCCAGCGTGTGGAGGTAGGTGGATGGATGGGGAGGGGGCAGAGAGAACAATACACCGGATTGACCGTGAGTCATTTTACTGCTGATGCTGGGTGCTGGGTCCATGGGAGTTCTTTAGACTATTCTACTTTTCTATTTTCTATAAGTTTACTTTTTTTTTATCCTCATCCAAGGATATTTTTCCATTGATTTTCAGAGAGAGTGGGAGGGAGGGAGAGAAGGGGTGGGGGAGAAACCTCGATGTGAGAGAGACATATTAATTGGTTGCCTCCCACACAACCCAACCAGGGCCAGGGATCGAAGTGCAACCAACGTATGTGCTCTTGACTGGATTCGAACCCTTGACTCTTTGATCCTCGGGCTGATACTCTAACTGCTGAGCCAAACTGGCCAGGGCTACAATTTTTCTTAATAAAATGTGTTTACACATACATACAATGCTCATCCCTGTCAGGATGAGAAAAACATTAAGGAAACTGGAATTATTTTACTGGAGAGTAGAAGTCACTTCATGGTATTGAGTATATGAAGGGTTGTACAGAGGAGAAGCAACCACTTGCTTTTTGTCACTGCTAAAATCAGATAAAAAATAACTTAATAATAAAGGAATAAAAGTATTCCCTAATCATGAAGAGTGTTCAACCCTGAAATCAATCACTAGAAGATAGCCAAACACATTTTTTAGCTGAAAATAGAGAGTGAAACTGAGTTATTTATACTGATGACCAAGCAGTAAAACATTAATGCTTATTAATTGCCCAGACTTATTCTTGGGCCAAGGGAGGTGAGTGAATCTTGATCTGAACCTTAGCCAGTCACATTGACTAGACTGCAAATAAGCAGGGGGAAT
This sequence comes from Molossus molossus, assembly GCF_014108415.1. NCBI lineage: Eukaryota > Metazoa > Chordata > Mammalia > Chiroptera > Molossidae > Molossus > Molossus molossus. Next base: position 51,867,876 of record NW_023425366.1, on the reverse strand, counting down.
GTCTTTGGGCAAGTGGCACATCTATGCCACAGGTCTTAACTACAGCTTACATCCACTGTCAGGACTAGCTCTTAGCAACTCCAACAAGTGTCCGTCCATTGTCTGCTGAGACCACAGCCGCTCTCTGCAGTCATGCTGAAACAGGTTCCAGCGGTAGCCAACCTTCAGAACAGCCCCCAGGGATCCTTGTCTCCCAGTATCCACACCTCTGCGTAGTCTCCTACCGAACAGAGCTGGCCTGTGTTACCAATAGGATAGCGTGTGTGACTTGCGAGACTAGGGCATAAAAGACATCGTGGCTTCTGCTTTGCTTCCTCTTGGACCACACACTCTGGGGGAAGTCAGCTGTCATGTTATGAGGACACCAAGAAGCCATTGGGAGAGATCCATGTGGCAAAGAACTTAGGCCTCTGGCCAGCAACCAGCACCAACCTGCCAAAAATATGATGAGCCCCTTAGAAGCGGATCCTGCAGCCACAGTCAAGCCTTCAGGCGACTGCAGCCTGGCCCCTGGAAAACCCCAGCCACAACCACAGCTGCACAGCTCCCAATTCCTGTCCTACAGAAACTGTAAGATAATAGGTGTTTCAAGCTAAATTTAGAATAAACTGTTATGTAACATTAGATAATTTAAAGAATATAATTTGTTTGTTGAGAGGTCAGTCTTTTTAACATGACTATAAAATGGTACAATGTAAATAAACATGTTTCTTCCACTAGCAGTTCTCAGAAATAAAAATGTGAGGGATGCAATTCTCCTGTGTGGTCTCCGGACACACATGCCCAGCTCTTCCAGAAGAGGGCACCGTTTCCTCCTTTCCCCGAGCACCTTTCTCCACAGAGGAGTGAAATGTAGGGGAGCAGCAATGGCTTCTCTGCCATGCTTGAATATCTTCATGGAATTAACATAGGGCTTTAGTCCTGGCCAGTTTGGCTCAGCGGTTAGAGCGTTGCCCCACGGACCAGAGTCCCAGTTCGGTTCAGCTAAGGGCACATACCTCAGTTGCAGTTTGTCCCTGGCCCTGGTTGGGGTTGTATGGGTGGCAACCAGTTGATGTGTCTCTCTCACATCGATGTTTCTCTCTCTCTCTCCCTCCCTCTCTCCCTGATGCTCTATATGAAGATAAATGCAACAACAACAACAAAAGTCCTCGGGTGAGGATAAAATTAAAAATTATATATATATAAAATAAGAAGAATTAATATAGGGCTTAAAAAAAATCAGTTTAACCAAAATCACTGTTTCTGCTTCTGAAAGCATCGCCTCAGACCACAAAGTAGCATCGTTTTGTCACTGCTTAGTGTCTGTCCCCTAGCAATATCTGCTTTATTAGAGCATCTCGGACTATTTCCAGAGTTCATATTTGTTATGAGTCTGTTTGCCTGATATGCAACCCAGAATTCCAGCGCCTTCCACCAGCCCCTCCCGGCTTCCCACAGTGAGCAGCTGAGCAGGCAGGGCCCTTCCCCGTCTCCAGGGAGAAAGGTTTCTCCTTACTCCACTCTAGTCTGCTCCAACAAAGACAACCCTAAACGTTTTCTGCCTGTGAACTTGGCTCAGAGGTGTGGCCAGCGTCCCACAATGTGGCTCGAAGTCCTGCAGAGGCACGCGCCTGGGCTGGCTGCACCCTGAAGCGGGCACCTCGGGGCTTGGTGGCTGCGGAAGGACCGAGCTCCCATCCAGCCATTTCCGCAGTGTGGTTTGGACATCCTTCCTGAAGATCCGCCTTGAGCATTGTCCTTCACAGCTCTCACAAGTTTTGTCAGCCACTCGTGTTCGTTTCATGGAGCTCCTTTTCTGCCTCAGCAGCTGGAGTCGGCTTCCACTGCCTGCCCTTACGCACCCTGACTCACTCGCCTGTTCAACAGCGGCTCTGCTAGGCTGGTCGAATCTCCAGGGAGCCCGGCCCTCGGTCCAGAAAGCAGCAGAGTCTCTCTCCACAAAGAAGGGGTCTTGACAGGCCGGATTTGCCAGTTTGGGATTAAATTACAAACTTAACCGAAGTCCCAGAGGCTAATTGTGGTTGCATCTTTCCAGACCACTAGATGCCCTGGAGTGTGGCCCTTGCCATCCCATGACTAAGGCTTTCCGGCAGAGCTGGGGGGTCCTGGGTATGAGATCCTGCTGTTCTTTGCTTTGGGATTGCAGGGCCTTAATACTAGATACGTACGAAAGAGCTGGATTTCAGAAAAAGTATTTGCTTGTTTTCAGCTGCTAACTCTTTTTTCCCCCAGCACTTCAGAAATAGATTAATCGTGGTAAAAAGGGCAAAAATATCCTAATCTTGATCAACTCTGAGTTCCAAAGTTCATATAACAATAATAATAATAATATATTTCTCCTATCTTGATTTTTCTCCTAATTATATAACATCATATGCTTTAATGTTTGCCTTTCTCCAGCCAAAACAATTTTATTACAATTGAATAATCTCTTAGATTTGTTATAGTCTATGTATCACCAGACTGAGACATTTCTCTTTACAGGTTACCCTCTTACCAGGAGGATTGTTTCGTATGTATCATCTCTCCAAGGCAGGGGTTCTCAACCTTCCTAATGCCGCGACCCTGTAATACAGTTCCTCATTTGTGGTGACCCCCAAACATAAAATTATTTTTGTTGCTACTTCATAACTGTGATTTTGCTACTGTTATGAATCGCCATTGGAAATATGTGTTTTCCGATGGTATTAGGCGACCCCTGTGAAAGGGTCGTTTGACCCCCAAAGGGGTCGTGACCCACAGGTTGAGAACCGCTGCTCTATGGGAACGAGGGCTGAAAAAAATCCCATGCTTACTCATTTATAAACACTATTTAAAACTGTGAAATGAGCCCGGCCGGTGTGGCTCAGTGGTTGAGCTTTGACCCATGTACCAAGAGGTCACCAGTTTGATCCCTGGTCAAGGCACATGCCCAGGTGGGCCTGATCCCCAGTGGGGAGCATGCAGGAGGTGGCCAATCAATGTTCTCTCTCTGTGATATCTCTATCTCTCTCTCCCTCTCCCTTCCTCTCTCTAACATCAATAAAGAAAAAAATAAATAAAAAACTGTGGCCCTGCCCGGTTTGGCTCAGCGCTTAGAGCATTGGCCTGCAGTCCAGAGAGACCCAGGTTCGATTCCCGCTAAGGGCACGTACCTCGGTTGCAGTTTGTCCCCGGCCCTGGTTGGTCATGTGGGTGGCAGCCACTCTATGTGTCCCTTTCACATCGATGTTTCTCTCTCTCTCTCTTCCTCTCTCTCCCTCCCACTCTATCTGAATAAAAAACGGAGAAAAAAAAATGTCCTTGGGTGAGAATAAAAATAAAAAACTGTGAAATGAGAGTTCAGAGGTTACTTCTGAAGAATTTTTGTTTCAGACTTTATAACAATTAGCCCCCACCCTGCTTATCATTGTGCTTGGATGATGGACACACTGGATCTCAGCTGGATCAGCCATTTCCCCTCACCTGCTCCTGGCATGATGCTTCCTGAGCCAGCTGTGCCATGACTGCACTGGCCAGAGTAGGTGGCGGAAGACCCAGAAGGAATATTCCCTGGGATTGCACATACTTCTGAAACGCCATTTTCATTGCCTCAAGACAGGCTTCACCCTTTGGACTTATCGAAAGATAACTGACCAGTTGAAATAGGTCCTGGCAGATACATCTTTTTGCAAAGGTGTTATTTCTTCAAGTTCTGGTTAGATAGGAACTTCCAGGAAGCATTTTGAAAACCTGGCTGGGAAAATGGAGGCAAAAACTAAATAAGAAGTTCCTAGAGTGGAATTTTATTATAAACTGCTTTTTGTTATTTCTAAGAATCTCAGGTAAAAAAGCTCCTGTGGAACGCTCTAGGTTGCTAAAAGTAAGAATGGGGTAGATCAGGGAAATTTTATCTACAGAACGTCTCTAAGGGAGTATGTATGGAACGCCAGATTGTGACATATGCAAGTCCTTAGATTAGTGGGCTGCCTCTGACACTGCTTCCGGTCCTGTCTTCCTCAGCGTCTCTTGGCGCCCCTGACCTCGCCTGTGCGAGTTTCCCTCCAGCCCCTCTAACTCTTCGTCCTCTGTTCTTTCCTCGGCGGGAACTGGCCTTCCAGTGCCTGCCCTTTGACTGTGGGTCTTCTCCACTGCTCCCTGTGGTCATGCTAGACAATCTCATCTACTGTGATGGTTTTACCTCCAAACCATGATTCCCACTCCCATGTCTGTTCCCCAAACCCCGACTTGAGACCCCCAGATTCCTATCAGTACGGTTTTCTTCCACTCACCTAGAATATGGACACACGGCTGTGACCTGCCCATGTTTTTCATGGCCCCATTACTAGCCTCTTACTTTCATACTCACATCCCCAGGAGGAAAAATTAGCTTTCTGTGGCTTGAACTGTCCTTCCTTTGGACTTGAACTGATTATGGACTATACACATTACGATGCGTTTGTCAGCAAGCATTAGAATAACTAAATAAAAAGTCTAATCTTATTAAGGACACGTTATCTTATACCATGAGGGTTCGTTGTTTGTGTTCCAGCAATGTCATCATGCCTTTTGTCTTTTCTCGTCGCCATGACCTTTGGGCTGGCTCTCAGCCGACTGGCCCCTGACTGTCACAGGGCGGCTGCTGCGAGTCCAGGCACCACATTCCCGGAGCATCTATGGCAGACTTTTGGAGTCTGTCAATTTCTCCAGATAGTCTAAATTATTTAAAATTATCCCTGTATTAGTTCAGGGGAGAATTAGGTTATGGATCACACTGGCCTCCCCAAGAATTACTTACGCAGTTGTTCTCTGGGGAAATGACGCTTGAGAATCAGTCTTAGATGTGTATCTTCTCTGGGGATGGCTGCTGTTTGAATATATCATTCCCTCTTTATGAAGAGTCTCGGGAGAAACTTCTGTGTGGTCTTTGTGTGGACAGAGCCCTGACTGGCCTGAGCAATCATCTTACAGATACTATGAATTGCGTGTCTGATACTGTGTCCTCTCTTCGGCTGCTAGAAGGCCTGGGGTGAAGTCTGAAGGCCTGGGGTGAAGTCTGAGGATCACCTCGAGCAGATACTTGATTTCACCACCTGTCATAAACTCGAACACCTACAACAGTGGTTATGTGCAAACCATTCCACCGCCAACACACAGGATCCATCCACACGGGCACCAGCTGTCAGGAGTGAGCCTCAGCCAGCCTCTGTGGCCAGGCCACTGGTGGACAGGCAAAGAGTGAGAAGAAGGAAAAAAATCTCGACTTGTGTTTGTTCTGTTCACATTTGATTGAGATATAAGTTCTGAGAAATAGTCCACGATGGTTGATAAATGGACTGACACTCTGCCTCAGCGTTGGGTGCAACGGGAGGCCGAGGGCACCGTGGGCAACGGCAGAGCCATGCCATCTTAAGAACGCTGTGTGCTTCTCAGACCCAGGCAATTGCTGCCACATTAGATAGAATATGGCTCAAAGCTCCTAGAACTTCTAATATTTTTTTTTTAAAAGCCAGAAATCCTCATTTTAGAGGACACGGGATTTTAAGACTACAACTCGAAACATAGCACCCAACCAAAAATAAATAAACAAATATAAAACTGCAGGCCAATCCTAACTAGAGTTCAGCTACACCCGTGGCTTGTGACTCTGCCTTCTGCCGTGTATTGCGTATGGACTTCACGCCTCCATTGGACGTCCCATCCTTGTTCTCCTTGTTTCTTTCTCTCCTACTCAACCTATAGCATCTCACTCTATTTTGTGCATCCTTACATATCACTTTAAATCCTACCTGGGACAGTGGAGTGTAAATAAACTGAGGACAGGACATCTCCCCTTAGATAACTCATCAGCATCTCAAACTCCCAAGTCATACCAGCTGGATCATTTTCACCCCTTTGCCCCCTACCTCCTCTAGTCCAGAGGGAACCTTCCTTTATTTCCATTTCAATCAACAGAAGTACCCCCACTCACAGGTGCCATAAACTAGGAACCTGAGTGCCAGGCTCCTTCTGGCCCCTCCCTGTCAACCAGTTGCCAGCCTGTACCTCCTTAGTCTCCCATTTGCTCCTCCCCACCCCTAAGCACAGTGGTTCAGGGCCTTGCCGGGTCTGGCCTTTGTTGCTGTTAGAGACCCGACTCACCTCCTGCACCCACTTCGCCCTTCAAGATCAGCCTCTTCCAGCTGCCGGGACGCACAGCCGACCTCCTGCCTTCCTCAACCTCTCAGGGATTCCCCACCATCTCTAGGTTCAATTTAATTCAGGGACGTGATCCCCCATGTCACCTGCTCTACCCGCTTCCCACTTAACACTCTGCTCCCTGGAAGCTCACTTGGCGAGTTCAGGCATCAGTCCTGCAAGGAAACCCCGACGCCCCTCAGCTCCCTGAAATGTTCCACAAGCCCTCCCGTGCTCCCATATCACCTTATGCTTTCTACTATGCTTGCACAGGAACTAACGTGAATTAGCGCATACTCTGACCAAGCAATGTTCTAGGCAGTTTAAATGTAGTCATTCATTTCATCCTCAGGAATCTCAGGAGGAATTACTTGCCCTGTCTTATAGCTCATTAATTGAGACACAGAGGGGTTACATAGCTTTCCCAAAGTCACCCCAGTGATGAAGTGAGGATTTGATCCCAGGGCATCTGGCCTTAGAGCACATGCTCTTCACCACTAGGAGGCGCTGGTGGGAGTGTCTATCTCAAGAAGTTTGTTGAGAAACTGAGCCTTACCATTCTGTTTACTCAGAGATTGATGGGCTCTAAGTTATAAATTACAGCTCTTCCTGCTTTCTCTTCCGATAAGGGCCAACATGCCTGCCACAAAGGCTCCTTCCTAAGACCTGTATGGTTCCCAGTCAGGGCTCCTCACTGCCCTTGCTCTCGGGAGAAAGATTGCTTATCACCCTCAAATCAAGATAAAAGCATTCTCTTTACCTTATCTCCCCAGAATGCCCCTGTAAGGATTATATACCACAAAGGTGGGAGACTGTTTCTAAATCTACTACAGTAGTTGAAGTTTGAGGTGGGAGAGTTCTGGGCCACAGGGTAGCGGTTGGGGAGGGCAAACAGGGCAGAGGGTGGTTGCCTCTCTAAAAAGTGTCCTTACTTTCACCCTGGCCGGTTTGGCTCAGCGGTCTGGAGAGACCCGGGTTTGGTTCCCGCTAAGGGCATGTACCTCGGTTGCAGTTTGTCCCCGGCCCTGGTTGGGTCATGTGGGAGGCAGCCACTCGATGTGTCCCTTTCACGTCGATGTTTCTCTCTCTCTCTCTCTCTCTCTCTCTCTCCCCCCCCCCCCCCCTGTCTCTCCCTCCCACTCTATCTGAACAAAAAATGAAAAAATGTCCTTGGGTAAAGATTAAAAAATAATAATAATAAATAAAAAGTGTCCTTACTTTGGCCACAAAGGAGAAAGACAGCGACAGAGAGTACGCCAATAGGCCGATGATAGCTCAGAGCCCTGGCAGGTTCTGCGAGCCCTTTGCCCTACAAAACTCATTTCTTTCTGGCTCCTGTGACCATCCTGGCCTCCTGCCTGACTTCACCTTGCGAAATTCAGGTTCAAGTTCCTCTCCAGGATCTGGAAGAATTTTCAAGATGTGGCTTGTCCCTAGATATCTCAGGAGATTTAACTTAGTTTTGTTCATGTCGTCCCAGACGCCAGTTTAAGACCACTCCCACGAAGACTCCGCAGCCACTCAGGTCTCTCCTCGGAGCGGCCAGCGCAGGGTGGGACTGGACCATCAGCCCTGGGCCTAGATCACTCTCGGCCTAGAGAACTGCCAATCAAATAGAGAGATGGACAGAGTAGGGCAGGAAACATCCAATACACACAACAACATCTTTTTGTTTGTTTGTTTTGGGTTTTGTGTGTGTGTGTGTTTTTAATTTGGGGTTGGGGAAAGGCCTGGAGGAGCTTGAGAGAGAGAAGAGGGGGAGGGAGGGAGAGCGACAAAGAGGGAGGAAGAGGGACAGAGAGGGAAAGAGAGAGGGAGGAAGGGAAACAAGAAGGGAGAGCCACAAAACAGTATCTTGAAAGAAGGAACTCCTGGATAGATTCTGAAGACTAAAACAGCTCTTTCTAAAATAACTATTTCATCCCCTAAAATCGAAAATTAAGAGGATCCAAACTTTGTATTTTAGAATGATGGGCATTCTGGAAACATCAGAATGCATCTGCGGGAGCAGAAGGCAATGATGAAATGTCTGCATTGCTGGCTAATGACAAATCCTGTCAGAGTGAAGTCCCCAGGCACAGCCGACAGATCCAGGTGGTGGCCTGGCGTCCTGTTCTTCTGTATCCTTATGAGCTTACTAAGATCACTGTGAGGCACCCACCACGTAGCAGAGCAAAATGATAAAAATTTTAGTATTCCTAGTTGCTTCCTATAAGTGCAAAATGATAGTACTAAAAGATAGTAATCAAAGTTCTTGGCAAGACTTCTGCAGTATGGGTGTGTGTTTTTTAAATTTATCTTTAGCATTGAAAGCTGTAGTATGTTTTATTATTATTAAAATGTGTTTATTGATTTTTTTTAGAGAGAGAGAGAGGAAGGGCAAGAGAGAAATATGGATGTGAGAAACATTGATTGGCTGCCTCCTGCATGCCCCCTACTGGGGATCGAGCCTGCAACTCGGGCATGTGCCCTGACCAGGAATAGAACCAGGACCCCAGGACCTCTCTGTCCATGGGGCAACACTCAATCCACTGAGCCACACTGGCTGAGCAATAGTATAGTTTTATTTTATTTTTTTAATTTCTTTTTCTTCATTGATTTTAGAGAAAGAGAGGAAGGAAGAGGGAGAGATCGAAACATCGATGAGAAAGAACATTGGCCGACTCCTGCATGCCCCCCACTGGGGACCAGGCCCACTACCTGGGCATGTGCCCCAACTAGGAACCGAACCAGAGACCTCTTGGTGCATGGGTTGATGCCCAACCACTGAACCACACCAGCTGGGCAATAATATGGTTTTTTAATTGTCAGTGGAGTGCAATTAGCAAAATCTAAAGTGTAGGGAAATCTACAAACAACCTGGTTTCTTCAACAAATAAATTGCAAGAAGAAAAAAAAAAAAACATGAATTAGGAGACATAAAAGCATTGACCAACAGCAATATATGTTTTATTTGGATTCTGATTTTTTTTTTTTAACTAAAAAATAAAACCAATTATGACCTTGGAGGTAAGTGGAGATTTGAACACTGACAGAATATTTTATATTAAGAAATTTATTTTTTAAAGGTATGATTTTTAAATTCCTTATCTTTTAGAGCCACTGAAACATTTACAAGTGAAATACCGTGATTTCTGGGATTTGCTTCAAAACACACAGGATGGAAAGGTGGGTGGGTTAGAACTGAACGAGCTGATGATTGTTGGGACTGAGTGATAGGGACGTGAGCTTCCTTATGTGATTCTGTTGACTTCTGTTGACAAAGTTTTCCAGGATATTTTTTAAAAGTTAAATAAAAAACAAGAATTCCCGTTGTAATTAACACAAACTATCATTAGAATAAACACCATCATTTCCTTCCTTGCTCTACAGTATTTTAAACCACACATTCTGATAAGCCAGTTATATATTTAACAAAGTCTCTATTTTACAAAACTCTTTAGTTTGAGGAGAAATCTGTCACCAATAGGAACTAGACACAGTCCCCTCTGAGAGCCCAGGCGGTGTCTGAAAGAGCTCAGAACACAAGGCTTGGCTAAAACTGCTTTCTCGGGACTAAGTACGTCTGCTCAGTGCTACATAGAAGATAAAATAAAGCCTTTTATGAAATTGGGTCTTTCATTCGCTCCAGGCTGCATAGTGAAGCTGCTGCGAGGAGCCTGGACCTGAGCTCAGAGCTGGCCGTGTGGAGAGTTAATCTCCCATCTCCAGAGCTGCTCAGACTCCAAGCTCTTAGGTATCAGCTGTAGTAGTTAAAACCATGCCCTTAAATTCTCCACGAAGGAATGACAGAAAACTTTCTAGAACAAGGGATGTTCCAAATGGTACAGAAATTTTCTACAACCCACCCAGAAGAATAACTTAGGTTTCCTTTCAGACATAATACAGAGAAAAAGGGGACTGGATTTCCCCAAAGCCAGCACCTTTCAAATGTCACTGCCTCAGTGGTGAGCAGGTGCAGGAGAAAAATATACCCCGAGTACAAAAGTAAATGAAAGAGAAAAGACATATTTCCATTTCTTCCAAGATGCTCATAGCTCTGCATGATCATTACACTCAGAAATGGCAAAGTTCCGTTGGGCAAGTATTTAAGACCATGAAAACTCAGTGTTTACAGTGATGAGGGGTAAACAGACACACACTGACAGGTGTGTACATTGGTGTGTTATCTCAAGAGGGCAATAACCAAAATCACACATACCATTTTACCCAGAAATTCTACTTCTAGAAACAGTATATCCAAAGACACTCCCACCACCAATAGCTCCCTCTCTGCGGAATCTCTCCTATCTGCATAGTCTTAAGATAACAATCACTCTTTACCTCTCTTGCCCCACATTCCTCCACTCCCTTTCACAATCACACTGTATCAGATCACCTACCATCACTGCGTCCTTCTCGTTCTTTTGTGAACACACCCCATTCTGGCTTCCTATCCCCACCACACCACTGACACTGGTGGTCTGGTCAAAGTTACCAGTGTCTTCCAAACAGTAGGACCCAGCGGTCACTTCTGTTCTATCTCACTGGAACCCTCAAGAATATTCCATGATTGACCGCTCTCTCCTTTACACTCAGCTTCCCTGACAGCATATTCTCTGTACTTCCTTCCTGCCCCAGGGGCCAGTCCTTCTTAGTCTTTTTCTTTTTTCTTTTTCTTTTTTTGTATGCACCCCTAGCAGGAACTGAACCCAGGACTCTCTGGTCCACAGGCCAATGCTCCAACCGCTGAGCCAAAGCGGCCAGGGCCTTCTTAATCTCTTTCACTGGTTGCTTTTCTTCTCAAAAGGTTGTAAACGCCTAAGGCCTCTGACCTAGACCTCCTCCTTTTCATCTATATTCTATTCCCGAGGGCACCTCACCAAGTCCTTTTATATAAAAGTGCTAATGATGTAGCAAAATCTGTATTTTCAGCTCTATTTTAAAAATCCAGATTCAGATATTCAAGTGCCCTACTCAACAGTGCTAGTTGAATGTCAAATGGGCATCTCAAACTCTAGATGCCATGCCCAAAATAGAACTCGACTTTCAACCCCAAAACTTGCTCACTCATTATTTCACCATTGCCATCAAACAGACCCCCCAAACAATCTATGCATGATCTTTGATTCCTTTTCCTCACACTTGCAAACCTTACCTCCAAAATATTGCCCAAATTAGTTCCCTTCTATCCTTCTCTATCATCACCCCAATTCAAGCCAGTCTCATCTCTTGCTTAGATTGGTGGGATTTCCTCCTGTTCTTGCTTCTCCTCTTGCCTTTCTTTCTATAATCCATCCATACTTCACAGTAGCCAGTGACTAAATTACCAGTAAAACAATTCTATGGCATCCCACCTAGAATGAAAGTCAAGCTCCTTACTCCCCCCCCCCCCCCCGCATTATCTAGCACCTGCCTGTCCAAACTCCTTGTTCACTCTCCCCCACTCATTCCCATAAAGCCCTTGCTTGGGATCCTCCCATGGCTGGCTCTTTTATCCTTTATATTGCAACTTAAATTTCACCTCCTTAGAAACCTTCCCTGATCGCCTAATAGAAAATACTCTTAACCTGTATCCTTCCTTAGAATTTACTACTACTGGATATTTTTCTTCTAGTCAGTCTTTCCAATTAGGAAGTAGACTCCATGAGAACAGGGTTCTTGTCTATTTTATTGAATATGACTTGGCACATAGTTCATGGTGGAAGAATAGTGAATGAACAACTATGTAAAGATACAAAAAGATATTCACTAAAATACTGCTTGTGTGGCAATAAAAGTATAGCAAAACAACAACAAAAAAACAAAAACAGGAAATACCTAAAAGTTAGAGGATTCCTTAAATGATAGTATATCTATACAATGGATTCATTTATTTAAAATAATGAGGTCAGCCCTGGCCGGTTTGGCTCAGCGGTTAGAGCATCGGCCTGCGGTCCAGAGAGACACGGGTTCGGTTCCCACTAAGGACACGTACCTCGGTTGCAGTTTGTCCCCGGCCCTGGTTGGGTCATGTGGGTGGTGGGCACTCGATGTGTCCCTTTCAAGTCAATGTTTCTCTCTCTCCCTCCCACTCTATCTGAACAAAAAATGGAAAAATGTCCTCGGGTGAGGATAAAAAAAATAATGAGGTCAATTATAAATGCTGATATGGAAATAATGTCTAAGATGTGTTTATATTATTAACCTAAAAATGAAAGGGCCTTTCAAAGTGAGAGACACAAGCATTGATTTGAGATCAAAAGATTCAGATAGTAGCCTAAATAGTGTTCAGATTAGGAGACAAAGGCAATGAGTATTTATGAGAAAGGGAAGGAAAACAATTACACCAATAGGAGGAAGGCGTTTCTATTGGTGCAGATAACATGACAGTGATGTTAATTCTAAAGTGACTTTAATTTTCAGCCTGTCTCAGTGGAGTAGGCATATTTGCTTTACTTTCTCTGCAAACACAAGGTTGTTTTAGGCCATACAAGTTTATTTTGCCATTTTAACATTCCAAATATTTGAGGCATAAGACGTGCAAGGCAGTTCCTCCAGCCTGGCTCCACTTAATTTTGTTTTGACAATACATGTTGTGGTAGCCAGCTTCTAAAATGACCCGCAATGGTCCTTGCCTCCTAATGCTCTTATGTAGTCATCTCCCAAATTGACTTGAAGCTAGACTGTGTGACAACGAGTACTGGAAATGACGTTGCAGGACTTCTAGGTGAGGCTCTGCAAGCACTGCAGCTTCCCCCTTATTCTCTTGGAGAATTTTTTTGCGGGGAAGCCAACCTTCATGTTATGAGGTCACTTGAACAGCCCTGTGGAGAAGTCCACGTGGAGACGAAGACCTTCTGCCACCAGCCAGCACCAACTTCCCAGCCCCTTGAGGGAGCCACACTGGTCATGGATCCTTCAGACCAAACCAAGCCTTCAAATGACTGCAACTTCGCCCTGGCCGGTTTGGCTCAGCGGTTAGAGCATCGGCCTGCGGTCTGGAGAGACCCGGGTTCGGTTCCCGCTAAGGGCACGTACTTCGGTTGCAGTTTGTCCCCGGCCCTGGTTGGTCGTGCGGGTGGCAGCCACTCGATGTGTCCCTTCACGTCGATGTTTCTCTCTCTCCCTTCCTCTCTCTCCCTCCCACTCTATCTGTACAAAATATGGAAAAATATCCTCAGGTGAGGATAAAAAAAAAAAAAAAAATGACTGCAACTTCCTGAGATCCCCAAGCCAGGACCATCTGGATGATCTGTTCATGAATTCACGACCCATAGAAATTGTACAAGTTAGTAAATGTTTATTGTTGTTTTAAGCTACTACATTTTGAGGTCATTGTTTATGTATAAATATAATACATATAACTCTTCTTTTATTAAAAAAAGCATGTAAGTACACAGGCAAATACATGCATAGAAATACCTCACAGGCTACACAAAGGGAGTAACTGGATTCTGACATGGTGGGGATGGAGGGGATATATTCACTTCTTACTATATGCTCTTATATTCTCAGATTTACAACAAAGGACATTATTTTTATAATTTTAAAATGTTTATTTTTTTAAAAGGTTTAAGCAAAAACAGCGATAAGCAGACAAGCCACCATATGGCCCTTCCTAAGCTTTCTTGTCCTTTGTTTTCCTGGACTTTCTCCCACTTGCAAGACCTAGTTTTGAGACAGGCTATTCTTTAAAGGCTTTTGAGTAAGCCAAATACTGGAGGATTGGTTGTTTTTGTTTTTAATGTTGATACAAGAATATCAACCCCATGGACTACTGCTAAGGCAGGAATCCTGATCTAATTATTTGCATTTAATAAGGCAATAATGTTGCAGTTACTCTGTGGGATGAACAATGAACCACTCACTATGCTAGATGCTGGTGGTTCACTTAAGTTCGTGAGGGAGCCCACAGGCTGGGGCTGTGGTTTCTGCAGAAGTAGGTGACCCATAAATCCAGTTGTGCCTAATTTCTCAACAGTAAAAACAGATGCTGGGAAATATTCCATAGATTGACCAAGTGGTAGAGGCAAGGGCGACTCATACCCAAATCACAGAATCCTTCATGCTGTCCCTCAAATGAAGACATTTCCAAAGAGTGACTCCATTATTTACATTTAAATAGAACTCAGTGAAGTTCCAAGGCCTGAATAAAATGGAGGACTCCATTCCCAGGTTTTGTTTTCTTTTTGAATTTCAGAATTGGGGTTGGGGATGGACTAGACACATGCTTTTGACTAGTGTGGAATCAGAAATTTCTCTTTTTTTTAATCCTCACCTGAGGACTTTTTGTTGTTGTTGTTGTTCAGATAGAGTGGGAGGGAGAGAAAGAGAGAGAAACATCGATATGAAAGGGACACATCAAGTGGTCGCCACCCACACGACCCAACCGGGGCCAGGGACAAACTGCAACCGAGGTACGTGCCCTTGCGGGAACCGAACCCGGGTCTCAGGACCGCAGGCCGACGCTCTAACCGCTGAGCCAAACCGGCCAGGAAAGAAATTTCTCTTAAGAAATCCAATCTCTGCAGCACAAATTGGTCATTTAAATCAATGAAACCAGGGGTCAGCAGTGACAAACTGTACCTTTGATTTGGTGATACAGTCATTCCATTCCCCTCATGGGCCTCCAAGGGCTCCAAGTTTCAGGAACAAAGATGTAATCACTAAACTATGCATACTGATGAGATTATAGCCCCAGGATTTATGAAATTGAGATAACCAGAAAATTAATGACTTCTGAAACTCCTGCTGCAAACCACCATAACATTCAAGGACATGCCCAGTAAACCAATTCCAATCAAGTCACTTTAGCCTGTGTCCTGCAAAGTGGAAGGCAAATCCACATCACTTTCAAATTGAGAGAACCCTTTTAGTAAATGGAGCTTGTGGAATGCAAAATATCCAAACTAAGATGGTTTGGAAAAATCAGACCACAAGACTGCTAACACCAGAGCAAAGGCAACCACTCCCAGGACACTTCTCCGCTCGGAACCGAGGTTCATGCGAACTGTGGGGTGTAATTCAGGTAGACCAGGGGCACAAGAAACAAATGTAATTTGAAAAGCTTTTGCTTCAACAAAGTACATTCTTATGATTGTATTTCTCAAATCATTTATTTTATACTTCTTAAGGTAGATCCAAAGAATTGATAAAAATGAACCAAGAAGCCTGGCCAGTGTGACTCAGTGGTTGAGCGTCGACCCGTGCACCAAGATGTTGCCAATTCAATTTCCAGTCAGGGCACAGGCCCAGGTTGTGGGCCAAATCCCCAGTGGGGGACATGCAGGAGGCAACCAACTGATGTTCTCTCTCATTGGTGTTTTTCTCTCTCCCTCTCCTTTCCTCTCTAAAATCAATAAAGGAAAAAAAACTATTGAAAAAAAATGAACCAAGAAAAATACTTCATCTTCACTAGGGTAATGATTAAATTATGATTATCCATAAATGGAATACCACCTGGTCATTAAAAATGAGGAAGATCACCCAGTTGGCATGGCTCGGTGGTTGAGCTTCGACCCATTCACCAAGAGGTTCCTGGTTCAATTCCCGTTCAGGGCACATGCCCATGTTTTGGGCTTGATCCCCAGCAGAGGGCATACAGGAGGTAGCCAATCAATGTTGATGTCTCTCATTGATGTTTCTATGTCTCTCATTGATGTTTCTATCTCTCTCTCTCTCTCCCTTCCTCTCTCTAAAATCAACAAAAACAAACACATTTTTTAAAAATGGGGAAGATCCATATGAACTGATAAAAATTGATATATATATATTTACATACAGATATTTGTATTTTAGTATATTCATTCTTATTTGAAGGGTTAATATACATACATTGTGTACAAACAAATTATTATAAAAATTAACCTTCTGGGAGATGAGAATGGGCATAGGTAGCAAAGAATAAACTTTATTACTTATATATTTTTGTTCAGTTGGTTTTTTTTTTTTTTTTGGCATGTACTATGAAAATGACTAAGAAATATTTTTTTCCACTGGATCACCCCATAGAACATCTGCAGGGTGTTTCTGCCCCTTTTAATCCTGTTTCCACCATATTTTGCTTTCTTACCTGTGAAATGGGGACAACCCACACGCCTGCTAGGAGACTCAAAGCAGAGAAAGCAAGCAGGCAGGCAGGATGCAACGGGCACAGAAAGGGGACAGACCAGAAGTGAGATCTCATTAGCAGACAGAGGAATAACGGTTATAATGCTACCTAATAGGAATGAGTGCCTAAATGTGCCAAATGTTTAATCCTGATAACTCAATGAGAAAGATACTATCCTCAATTTACAAATGAGGAAACTGAGGCACGGAGAAGTGTCTTCCCTAAAGTAACAAAACAAAGGCATAATGGAGTCAGAATTCAGCCACTCGGGATCTGCACCCTCAGCCACTAGGCTGTGCTGCTTCAAAACAAATGAAAAGAATGATATTGTTTTTCCCCCAGATTGGTAAAATTTCAAAATATTGATGGATCAAGTGGGAATGAGCATTTCAGGAAACAGGTACAAATGAACTTTTTGGTAGAAGTATAAATAAAGGCCATCTGGCAAGAGTCACCAAAATTTAAAACAGGTGTCTAACTTTTGACCTGGCCATTCTACTTCCAGGAACTCATCCTAGAGCAACACAAGATGTCAATGCAGCATATTTTAATGAGGGGTGGGAGCCATAGGTAGGGAAATTACTAAATACATCACAATATATTCAAAATATTAAATAGTCTGTGTCCCCTAAAAATAAAGGTCAACCTATGGATACAGACATGGAAAGAATTCTGAAATATAAGTAAGTGAACAACAATTATCACAGAGCAATATGTACAGTATGGCCCTAATTATATAAAAATATGGTGTGAGCGTCACATCATTTCTTCTGAGAAGAATGACGTTACTTTCCTTTTACATTCTTTTACACACACAAAAAAAAAAATTCAGAAAGACACTGTAAAAAATAGTCATGTTATGTATAAATCATATAATAAAATACTTATTTCAAAAAGTCACAAATACAAGTTGTATAAAGTTAGTTTGGAGTCCAGTACCTCTTAGATATATTATTGCAAGTAACATCTATTTTCATGTTCTCTCCAAACAGATGTTGTTCAAACCCAGTGAAGGTTTTATAATTTCATATTTGATAACAAGGGAACAAAACTGACAATAAATAGTCCAACAATAATTTCTCAAAATACTAAGTGGTAAATTCTGTTCCTAGATGCAAAACTCAGGCTACCTGAAGATTTCACTGAAGTCAGTAAAAAGTTACAAATTTTGTATTATCATGTTCAAAATCCTCATTGTATTTTTCTCAAAGTGATGATACTTATAAAAGCTCAAGATTAGCCTTGGCTCGTGTGGCCCAGTTGGTTGAGCATCGGCCCATGCACCAAAAGATCTCTGGTTCGATTCACTGTCAGGGCACGTACCCGGGGTTCGGGTTCTATTCCCAGTCAGAGTGTGTAAGGGAGGCAACAGATAGATGTTATTCTCTCACATAGATGTTTCTCTCTCCCTCTCCCTTTCTCTTTCTCTAAAATCAATTTTTAAAAAGCATATTTAAAAAAAAAGTTAAGATTAAAAGAAAAATTGAAAGACCAAGTAAGTCAACAAACCGATTTCATTTTAAGCAGAACATATAAGAGACACAAAGCACTCTGTTTGCTTCTCTTTTTAGAAACTACCAGGGCACTTTGTCAAGTGGAAGCAGCAACCAGACCACTGGTTCGCAAACCTGGTGTGCATGAGCATCATGCAGAGGCTTCTTAAATACAGGTCCCTGGGCCCTGGAGACTCTGAGCTCTCATTCCTGAGTCTAACAAACCTACATTTAAAAAAAAAAAAATCCTCAATAGAGGATATTTTTCTATTTATTTTCAGACACTGTGGGAGGGATGGAGGGAGGAATGGAGGGAGGGAAGCATTGATGTGAGAGACACACTGATTGCTGCCTCTCCCACGACCCCGACCTGAGCCAGTGACCGAACCACAACTGAGGTACGTGCCCTTGACCGAAATCAAACCTGAGACACTTTGATCCATAAGCCAATGCTCCAACCGCTGAGCCAATCCAGTCAGGGCTGAACCTGCATTTAAACAAGATGCTTGATGATTTGATGAGGTGGTACAAGAACCCTGCTGCCTCTGGTTAGAAGCCTGACTCTAGGCAGCTCCTTCACCTCTTTAATATCCTTATCTGTCAAGTCAGTCAATTGGACTGATCATCTCTGAGGGTGCTTAAGCCCTAACAAGACTGTGATTGACCCTAGATGTACAAGAAATGTAGTTTCAGTGAGGAACTTAGTCTTCATGCTAAAATCAATTTTTGCAAGTCACTGGGTTTCTGTTTCTTTGCCACCCTCTAAAAAGTCTGCTTTTATAAGTTCCATTTCTGGGAGCATCTGAGTAGAAGAATTCTGAAACTGACATTTATGCAAATTTAGTTGATTTTCTTCATGCAAAGAGGGAAGCTTCCAGCAATCCTGAGAGGTGCTGCATATACATGATATACGATAAGACCCCCTTGGTTAGGAAGTGACAGAAATATTGCCAGAGCATTAGGCAAGCCCCAAATCCTCCTGTAAAATTCTCATCGGTGGAGCTGGAATACTCAATAGGAGGTTTTAATGGTGGTTGAACTTGAAGAGTAAGAGCTGGATTTCCTGGAAGATTTCTTCGATGTGAGGGATACTTGCATCCGCTTTACCGTCCGGACACTCCGACAAAGAAGAGCGTTCTTTGCATGATTCCTAAAGTCTTCTGAGACAAAGTAATAGACAAAGGGGTCGATGCAGCTGTTGAGGGTTGCAAGGCAGAGGGCCAAGATGTACAGTCTGTAGACGTGGCTCTGGCCCCATTGTTTAATCATGAAATAATGCACTACAAGCAGAATGTTGCTAGGAGTGAAGCAGATAAGGTACATGACCAGGACAGTGACAATAAGTTTGATGGCTCTCTTCCTCTTCTTTCCTGAGTTTTCATCGATGGCAGAAGATTGAAGTGTTCTGATCATCAGCACATAGGCAGAAGCCATGAGGACGGCTGGGAACAGGAAGACTCCAATGGCCAGAGAAAGGAAATAATTGAACATGTCCCCCACCAACACCTCCTTGGGTAAAACATCATGACAGGTTGTGATGTTCAGGACTGGAATGTAACTGGTCTGCTTCACAACATACAAGGGGATGGTAACCAGCAGAATCAGCACCCATATTCCCAGGGAGATACCGATGGCAATATTCGAGTTCTTCCTGGTGTGCACCATGGGGTTCACGATAACCCAATACCTCTGCACGCTGAGGCAGGTTATAAAGAGAATGGAGCAGTACATGTTGCCATAGAAAAAACCAACAAGTACCTTGCAAAGAGATTCCCCATAAACCCAGTTGTTGCCATGTACATGATAGGCAATCTTCAAAGGGAACCAGATGATAGAGAGGAGGTCTGCCAAGGCCAGATTGGCCATATAAACCACAGCAGGGTGCTTCTTCTTTGTTCGGAAAAGAAAGACCCACAGGGCCATGCCATTACTTGGCAAACCAACCACAAATACAATCGTGTACACAGTTGGAAGAAAGACAGTAGTAAGTTTTCCAGTCAGGAGGGAGGCAGAAAACTCATCCACAGAAAAGCCTGGTTCCACTGTAACTCCTTTTCCAGCGATTCGAGATGAGTCATCATTTATACCAATTAGACTTCTTCCTTTAGAGGATTTGTTGACTCCTGTACAAGAAAGGCGAGGCAGACAAGGGTCAGTTCAGAAATCAATGTTTCAGCAGTAATGTTAGTATGCTCAAGTAAAAGCACTTTAAATAAAGACAGGAGTACACAAGATGCTTAAGGGGCTTTCTTTGGGTGATTAGATTAGTGGGGTTTCTGTTGCCTGTTCTTTTTTAACTGAGGAAATTTTCAGAGCCTTTACTACACCAAAAGACTGTGTGTCTTCAAGAAAGGCTAGAACAGGGGCGCCAAGTAAAACTCTTCTGGAATTCAGGCATGTTGGGTGGTCACGTGATGAATGGCGAGCTCATTTTCTGCCTAATGAAAAGCTACAAGAAATCATTTCTGTGTGAGCATATATTAACTGTATTATCATATCTTTAACATTTTAAGAGAAGCATAAATGTGAATTTTTATATAAAATTTCTTAACATTTTAAACAACATTAACCAAAATGGGATTATTTCGATTTTAAAAACCTCTGTAACCATTATTATTGCCCCAAATTCCCTGATCACATGCCTTTTCTGTAAGATTAGTGTTTCCTGGAATGTTGCCTGGTTTTTGTTTCCTTGCTTTGTTTATGCTTTATATCGAATATAACATTGATTTTTATGAATCTTGATAAAACTGACAGTATTCAATTTAATTTTACAAACTGTCCACACTGTTTTTATAATGGCTATCTCACTATGACTAAGACAGGATCCAGCCTGGCCTATCAGTCATTCCTTATCCCAAATCCCAACACAGGGAGATTCCCAGGAGCACATGGACATTCCCTCTCCACCCACAGGGCCAGCCTCAATCACGGCAGGGATTCCCCCAGCTTCTGTGTGGGCCTCCTGGAGACCTGCCCATGGAGGCCAGCGGGCAGGCAAGTTTTCTGGCTTCAAGATGACTGACGGCTGGATGCACCAAAGATAAATTTGTGTTCTCACTTGCAAGCTTGCAACTTATGCTCTCATCCCCAGATTATGAATTGAACTTTAGAAACCACATATGAATGATATATTCACCCTACAACCTGCCCTAATCAAGTGTTCATGGACCCACAGAAGAAAATGAGGGACAATCTGAGGACACTGAAGAATCTTTAGTTCTGGAGAAGAGCAGGCCTTCCATCGGCAGAGAAAACCACAAAGTACACCACAGTATGCCAGGAGGATGTTAAACTTACTCCCTAGTTTATCTGATACCCATAATAGAAAGAAAAGTTTCACACAATGATAATTACCCTTATTTCGGAGGGAACATTCTGACACTTTCTATTGTGTTCTGGTCCATTCTTATCAAAAGCTGGCTTCCACCATCTACATTGACGTCATGAACCACTTACATGCTTTTCAAAACCAGTGAACAGTGATCACCTGTGATTCACTTTAAGAGAACAGTACCAAAGTATTTAGAGATGGGTGAGGTCTCTGTGGAACCTGGCCCCAGGCCCCTAATGTTAAGAGTCTCTCTCTCTTAAAAAAAAAAAAAAAAAAATACACACACACACACACACACACATACACACACACACACACACACACACACACACACACATAGAGATATCTATATATAGATATATAGATAAAGATATAAAGTGAAGTACTGATACATGCTACCTCATGGAGGAAACTTGAAAAGATTTTGAGAAGTGAAAACAGTCAGTTACAAAGCAACATGTACTGCATAATTTCATTTGTATTAAATGTCCTAAATAAGCCACTCCATAGATAAAAAGTAGATTAGTGGTTGCCAGGGGCTGGGAAATGAGAGGCTTCGGGTGCTAAAGAGTGGGGCGAGGTGTTCTCTGGGGATAATATAAGTGTCCTTAAGTTGACTGAGGTAATAAACATACAACTCTGAATATTCTAAAAGCTATTGAATTACAGATTTCAATATATATTTTTTGTTTTAATATATTATTATTGCTTTTTAGAGAGAGAGGAAGGAAGAAGGAGAAAGAGGAAAACATCAGTGTGAGAGAGAACGATTGATCAGCTGCCTCCTGCATGCCCCTCACTGGGGACAGAGCCTGCAACCAGGCATGTGCCCTGACCAGGAATCGAACCTCTGACCTCTTGGTGCATGGGTCAATGCACAACCACTGAGCCACACAGGCTGGGAATACTTCAACTTATTAATAAAGCTGTTAAAAAAGTAATATGGGAAGAGGGCAGGAAGTAGACTGGGGCATAATTATTAAAGCTGAGGGAGGGATTCACTACAATATTCTATTTTTATATTTAAAATTTTTCATGAAAATAAGCACATACCAGGTCAGAAAGGTTCATGTTAAAAGAGATAAAAATATGTTTTAAATAAGAATACTAAAATAAAGAGGGGGAGTTCCAAAATGGTGGTAGAGTGAATGGAAGCTACACAGACCATCTCCCAGAATGAAACTGGAATTACAACTAAAATAAAGACAGTCTGGCCAGTGTAGTTCAGTGGTTGTGCATCGACCCATGCACCAAGAGGTCACTGGTTTGATTCCCGGTCAGGGTACATGCCTAGGTTGTGGGCCCAATCCCCAGTGGGGGGCATGCAGAAGGCAGACAATCGATGTTCTCTCTCATTGATGTTTCTATCTCTCTTTCCCTTAGAAAAAAAAATAAAGACAAATCATTAGAGAAAAGCAACAGAAAAGCAGCTGGAGAGGACCCATATAATCAGGGATAAAACAAAAAGACACTAAATCAAGACTGGTAGGAACAGCAGAGGTGCGAGAGGGTGAACTGGGAGCCCACAGAGAGCAGCTGTTTTAGCTGTAAGCAGCTCCCTTGGGGTTAACATCCCAAGCTGGCTCCACAGCACAGAGGGCTGGGTTAGAGCACTAAATTAGCTACATCCACTCACCATGGGCTCCAGCAGAGGGAGGGCAAACTGGACTGGAACTATGTGGAGACTCAGGAGCTTGGAGAGCTGGAAGGACGATGGGAAGTTTTTGCTGAATCACTCCCTCACTGGACAGTAGCCATCTTAGTCAAAGAGCCCCTTCCCAGAGCCCCAGGAAGAACCAACAGCCCCTCCCTCAGGAATTGAACACCACACAGCCAGGCCCGAGAAATGCAAATTGAGGCTTATTAACACCCAGCAAGCATCTGTCCAACCCTCTGGAAATCCTCTTACCCTGAACACCTGAGGGAGTTTTTCATTCAGCTGAGGACTTCAACCCAAGGCTCATCAAGTAACTGAGACTAATAGCCTGCAGGCAAACAGCTGGAGGATAACTGAACCTTTCCGGGCTTCAAATTAACCCAGGAAAGTAAGACTTGACAATGGTGTTTAATGAGAATCCTCCCTTACTCATCCAAATCCAGAAGAGGGAGCCAAAATCAGTGGAACACCAACACCCACAGGGAAAATTTGGCAGGCTCCAAACCAACTGAGAAAGCCAAAATGGTGAAACAAAGAAACAATACCAAATGAATGAACAAGAGAACTCTACCAAAGAAGAAATAAATGAAATGCAGTTAAGCAAGTTATCAGAGGTAGAGTTCTGAGTGATGATAATGAGAAAGCTCAACAGCATAAATAAAGATCTCAACTGCATGAGTAAAGACATAGAAACATTGAAAACCAACCAATTGGAAATGAAGAATGACATAGCAGAAATAAAGAACACTTTGGAAGGAATAACCAGCAGAGTAGAGGAAGCAGAGGCCCAGATCAGTGAATTAGAAGACAGGGTAGAAAAAAAATCACCCAATCAGAAAACCAAAAAGAAAAAACAATTGAAAAACAGGAATACAGCCCTGGCCTGTTTGCTCAGTGGTTAGAGCGTCGGACTGCGAACCAAAGAGTCCCAGGTTCAATTCTGGCCAGGGGCAAGTACCTCGGTTGCAATTCGTCCCCAGCCTCTGTTGGGGTCGTGCAAGTGGCAACTAGTCAATGTGTCTCTCTCACATCGATGTTTTTCTCTCTCTCTGTCTCTCTCTCTCCCTCTTACTCTGACTGAAAATAAATGTAAAAATATCCTCACGTGAGGATTAAAAGTAATAAAAATAAGAAACAGGGAGACAGCTTAAGAGAACTGTGGGACAATATGAAACATAGCAACATCTGCATCATAGGTCTTCCAGAAGAAGAAGAAAATGAGCAAGGGTTAGAGAATATATTTGCAGAAATAGTGACAGAAAACTTCCCTAACTTGATGAAGGAAAAAGGCATTCAAATTCAAGAAGCACAGGGAACCCCAAGTAAGAAAAACCTGAACCGGCACACACTAAGACACAATAACTAAAATGCCAAAAATTAGACAAAGAGAGAATCCTAAAGGCAGCAAAAGATAAGCAACAGGTTACCTACAAAGGAACCCCCATAAGGCTAACAGCTGACTTCTGAACAGAAACACTACAGGCCAGAAGGAAATGGTATGAAGTAATCAAGGTACATGAAAAACAAGGATCTGAATCCAAGACTACTGTATCCAGCAAGGCTATCATTCAAAACAGAAGGTGAAATAAAGTGCTTCCCAGGCAAAAAAAAAAAAAAGGCTAAGGGAATACATAAGCACCAAATCAGCACTGCAACAAATGTTAAAAGGACTGCTGTAATTAGCAGAAGAAATAGGAATAAAAATATAACCACAGTAAACAAAAGTGACAATAAATAAGTACATATCAATAGTAACCTTAAATGTAAATAGAATGAACTCTGATCAAAAGACACAGAGTAGTTGATTGGATAAGAAAGCATGACTCATATATATGTTGTTTACAAGAGAACCACCTCACAACAAAAGACTCACATAGGTTGAAAGTGAAGTAATGAAAAAAAATCTTCCAAGCAAATAGAAAGGGAAAAAAGAGCTGGGGTAGCAATACTCATATCTGATATAATAGACTTCAAAATGAAGGTCATAACTAGAGACAAAGAAGGACACTACATAATATTGAATGGATCTACCCAACAGGAAGATATAACCTTGTTAAACATATATGCACCCAAATATAGTAGCACCAAAATGTATTTTAAAACTTCCGGAGGACTTCAAAGGAGAAATTGACAGCAATACAATCATAGCAAGGAACTTCAACACTCCACTGACTTCACTGGATAGATCCTCTAGACAAAAAATTAACAAGGAAACAGAGACTCTAAATGATGCACTAGATCAAATGGATTTAATAGATATCTACAGAAAATTATACCGCAAAACTGCAGAATTCACATTCCTCTCAAGTGCACATGGGACACTTTCAAAGGTAGACCACATGTTAGGACAAAAACTAAGTCTCTAGAAGTTCAAAAAGATTGAAATCATTTCAAGCATCTTCTCAGATCACAATGGCATGAAACTAGAAAATCAATTACAACAAAAACATGCAAAGACATTTAAACGCATGGAGGCTAAATAGCATGTTCTTAAACAATGAATGGGTTATCAAGGAGATCAAGGAAGAAATTTAAGCCTTCCTGGAAACCAGTGAAAATGAACACACAACACAAAATCTATGGAATGCAGCAGAAGCAGGCCTAAGAGGGAAGTTTATAGCACTATAGGCCTACTGCAAGAAACAAGAATAATTTCTAATTGACTATCTACCCTCACAACTTAATGAAATAGAAAGCAACAACAACAAAAAAATTCAGAGCAAGTATAAGGAAAGAAAGAAAGAAATAGTAAAGATCAGAGCAGAAATAAACAACATAGACACTAAAAAAAAAAATTCAAAAGATCAATGAAACAAAGAGCTGGTTCATTGAAAAGATAAACAAGATTGATGGACTCTTAGCTAGACTCACCAAGAAACAAGGAGAGAGAATCCAAATACACAAAGTCAGAAACGAAAGAGGAGAAGTAACAACTGACACCACAGAAATACAAAGGATGGTTAACAAATACTATGAACAATTATACGGCAACAAATTGGACAATCTAAGTGAAATGGACAAATTTCTAGACACACATAGTCTCCAAAAACTGAACCAGGAAGAGATAGAAAACTTGAACAACTAAGGAAACAGAAGATGTAATCAAGACTTTCCCAGTAAACAAAAGCCTGATCCTGGACGGCTACACACAGGGGAGTTTTACTGAACATTGAAAGAACTAACACCCATTCTCCTCAAACTATTCCAAAAAATTCAAGAAGAAGGAAGTCTTCCAAACTCATTTTATGAGGCCAGCAAGACACTACAAAGAAAGAAACTACAGGCCAATATCCCTGATAAACATAGATGCCAAAATCCTTAACAAAATATTAGGAAACTGGATCCAGTAATACATTAAAAAAATTATTCACCATGACCAAGTGGGATTTATCCCAGGGATGCAAGGCTGGTACAATATTCACAAATCAATAAATGTGATACACCACATAAACAACATAAAAGATAAAAATCATATGATCATATAAATAGATGCTGAAAAAGCATTCGACAAAATCCAGCACCCATTTCTGATAAAAACTCAGTAATGTGGGAATAGAGGGATCATATCTCGACATTATAAAGGCCATATACGAAAAACCTATAGCCAACATCCTACTCAATGGGCAAAAACTAAAAGAGTTTCCCTTAAGAACAAGAACAAGACAGGGATGCCCACATTTGCCACTCTTATTTAACATAGTACTGGAAGTCTTAGCCACAGCAATTAGACGTGAAGAAAAAATAAAAGGGATCTAAATTGGAAAGGAGGAAATGAAACTGTCATTATTTGCAGATGACATGATATAGTACATTGAAAACCCTAAAGACCCCATCAAAAATCTACTAGATTTTCCCTGGCCAGTTTGGCTCAGTGGTTAGAGTGTCGGCCTGTGGACCAATGAGTCCCGGGTTTGATTTTCGTCAAGGGCATGTATCTCTGTTGTGGTTCACCCCCAGCTCTGGCTGGAGTCATATGGGAAGCAGCCACTTAATGTGTCCCTTTCACGTCGATGTTTGTCTCTCTCTCTCTAGCCCTCTCTTTTCCTCCCACTCATCTGAACTAAAATGGAAAAATGTCCTCAGTTTAGGATTAAAAAAAAAAATCTACTAGATTTAATAAACGAATTTGGCAAAGTAGCAGGATACAAAATTAACATCAAGAAATTGACAGCATTCTTATACACCAATAATGAACTCACAGAGAAACTAAAAAAACAATCCCATTCGCCATTGTGGCAAAAAAATTAAGATAACTAGGAATAAACTTAACCAAAGAAGTAAAGGTCCTATTTTTAGAAAACTATAGGACATTGAAAAAGGAAATAGAGGAAAATATTAAAAAGTGGAAGCACATACCTTGTTCATGGATTGGAAGAATTAACATCATTAAAATGTCCATACTACCCAAAGCAATCTATAGATTCAATGCAATCCCCATCAAAATACCGACATTATTTCACAGAACTAGAACAAGTACTTCAAAAGTTCATATGGAACCAAAAAAGACCCCGAAGTGCCACAGCAATTTTGAAAAAGAAAAAGAAAAAGGGATCACACTACCAGATATCAGGTTATACTACAAAGCCATTGTAATCAAAACAGCCTGGTACTGGTACAAGAACAGACATATAGATCGATGAAAGAGAAGAACGAACCGAGAAATGGGCTCAAGACATTATGTTCAACTAATATTTGACAAAGGTGGGAAGAGCATACAATGGAGTAAAGACGGCCTCTTAAATAAATGATGTTGGGAAAATTGGACAGCTACATGCAAAAAAATGAAACTAGACCACCAACTTACATCCTACACAAGAATAAACTCAAAATGGATAAAAGACTTAAATGTAACTCATGAATCCATAAAAATCCTGAAAGAAAATGTAGGCAACAAAATTTCAGACATCACACATAGCATAATTTTCACTGATACAATGCCTAAGGCAAGAGAAACACAGGAAAAAATTAATACATGGGGCTACATCAAACTGAAAAGCTTCTGCAATGCAAAAGAAACAACCATCAAAATGGAAAGGGAACACATTATATGGGAGACCATAATTGCCAACAATGCATCAATTTCCAAAATATATAGAGTATTCATACAACTCAACAAAAGGAAAACAAAGAAGCCAGTTAAAAAATGGGCAGAGGACCTAAATAGACACCTTTCCAAACAGGACAAACAAATAACCAAGAGACATATGAAAAAATGCTTAACGACTTCCGGTCAAGATGACAGCGTAGGTAAATGTAGTATTGCGTCCTCCCACAACCACATCAAAGTTACAACTAAACTACAGAACAACCATCATTCAAAGCCACCTGAAATTAAACTGAATGGAAGTCCTACAACTACAAAATTAAACAAGCCGCATCGAGACTGGTAGGAGGGGTGGAGGCACGACAGGCTGGTCCCACACCCACATGTGTTGGATAAAAATTAAGAGGATACTTCGGCTGGGAAGGTCCTCCCTGAGGACTGAGGGGTCCCCGTCCCACACCAGGCGCCCCGCTCAGGGTTCCAGTACCAGGAAGAGAATCCCCATAACTTCTGGCTGGAAAAACCAGCAGAAACTGAGGCTCAGGGAGGCTGAGGCAGCTGGAGCCCCAGGCAGCTCCTCTTAAAGGGCCTGTGCACAGATTTACTCAGACTTGCTCCCTCTAAGCTCAGAGGGGAAACAGCTTGAGGTACGCCAGAGACATACAGGGAAGAACTGAGCTGTTTGGCATTGATGCAAGGGCTGGAGAGGGGGCTTTCTCCGAGACAAACGTGCTGTCAGAGGCCTTTGTTCCTTTGGTGAGCCCTTCCCTGGGCCGGCAGACAGTCGCCATATCTGGGACTCCAGCAACCTGGCTCACACTGGTTGCCCCGCCCTGGTGATTCCCTGAGGCCCCGTCCCACCCAACTTTCAGGCCCACCCAAGCTGTTGTCAGTTGCTTAACCATAGGATTGGCCTGTCTTGGATCCTGCTTCAAGTTTTCCTAAATTCTTTCAAATAAGCAGCATCTGGTCTCAGCTAGCCCCATACCTCTTGTTAAGTAATACATAGAAACAAACACAGGGAGGTAGCCAAAATGAAGAGTCAAAGAAACAGGTCCCAAATGAAAGAATAGAACAAAACTCCAGGAAAAGAACTAAGCAAAATGGAGATAAGCAACCTAAAAGATGCAGAGTTCAAAAACACTTCTTACAAGAACACTCAATGAACTTAGTGAGGGTCTCAATAGCATAATAAAGCACCAGTCAGAAATGAAGGATGTATTAACTGAAATAAAGAATAATTTACAAGCCCTGACCAGTGTGGCTCAGCAGTTAGAGCATTGGCCTGTGGACCAGAGAGTCCCGGGTTTGGTTCCCAGTAAGGGCACGTACCCCAGTTGCACTGTGTCCTCAGCTCCAGTTGGGGTTGTGTGGGTGGTAACAGTCGATGTGTCTCTCTCACATCTATGTTTCTCTCTCTCTTTTCCTCTCTCTCTCCCTCCTGCTCTATCTGAAGATACATGCAAAAATGTCTGAGTGAAGATAAAAAGAAGAAGAATTTATAGGGAAGAAATAGTACAGTAGGTAAAGTCAAGAAGCATCCATCAATTTGGAATATAAGGAAGCAAAAAACACCCAATCAGAACAGCAAAAAAAAGAATCCAAAAAAAAATGAGGCTAGTATAAGGAGCCTCTGGGACAACTTCAAGCATGCCAACATTCGCATCAGCAGGGTGCCAAAAGGAGAAGAGAGAGAGCAAGAAACTGAAAATCTATTTGAAAAATAATGACAGGAAACTTCCCTAACTTGGTGAAGGAAACAGACATACAAGTCCAGGAAGCACAGAGAAAGTCCCAAACAAGATGAAAGCAAAGTGATCCACACCAAGACACATCATCACCAAAATGCCAAAGGTTAAAGACAAAGGGAGAATCTTAAAAGCAGCAAGAGAAAGGCAGTTACCTACAACGGAGCTCCCATAAGTCTATCAGCCGTTTTCTCAAAAGAAACTTTGCAGGCCAGGAGGGAGTAGCAAGAAATACTTAAAGTGTTGAAAAGTAAGGACCTACAACCAAGATCACTCTATCCTGCAAAGCTATCATTTAGAATCAACGGCCATATAAAGAGTTTCCCAGACAAGAAAAAGCTAAAGGAGTTCATCACCACCAAACCAGCATTATATGAAATGTTGACAGGTCTTCTTAAAGATTTTAAAAAATGAACAATAGCCTGACTGGTGCGGCTCAGTGTTTGAGCATCAACCCATGCACCAAGAAGTCACCAGTTTGATTTCCGGTCAGGGCACATGCCCAGGTTGTGGGCCCGATCCCCAGTGGGGGGCATGCAGCAGGCGGCCAATTGATGTTCTTTCTTATTGATGTTTCTATCTCTCCCTCTCCCGTCCTCTCTCTCTAAAAATCAATAAAGAAAAAATATTAAAATATATATATGAATAAAATGGCAATAAATACATTTCTATTAACAATTGAATCTACAAACAAAATGAGCAGCAGAATAGAAACAGACTCAGATACAGAGATCTTTTTGTTGGCTGCCAGATGGGAGGGGAGTTGGGTAAAAAAGATGAAGGGATTAAGAAGCACAAATTGGTTGTTAGACTGATGAACCTCAAAGGGAAGGGGGGAGGTGGAGTGGGAAGAGAAACCAAAGAACATATATGCATAATGAATAGACACAGACAATAGTGTGGGGAAGGCAGTAGAAAGGGGTCAAGGGGCAGGGAGAGGAACATCTGTTATACAGTCAGCAATAAAGATAAATTTTTTAAAAATCTGTGGTACATGTACACAATGGAACACCATGCAGGTGTAAGAAAGAAAGATCTCTTATCCTTTGAGATGACATGGAGGAACCTGGAGATCATTATACTAAGCAAAATAAGCCAATCAGAGAAAGACAAATCCCGCAGGATCTCACTTATTTGTGGAATATAATGAACAAAATAGACCCAGAGACATAGAAAGGGGTATTATTCAGACTGACAAACCTCAGGGGAGGGGGGATGAGGGGATGGATAAGATAAACCAAAGAACTTATATGCATGTATGTGTAACCAATGGACATAGACAACAGGGGGCAGGGGAAGGTGAGGGATCGGGAGGAGGGTGTCTAGGGGGGAAAAGGGGGAAACATCTATAACAAAAATAAATTAATAACAATGGAAAAAAAAATAAAAGAGGGGGGAAAAAAGAGTAAGAAATACTAAAAAAAAAAATGGAAGGGAGGCAGAGATAGAGAAAGAGAGGATGGGAGAGAGAGAGAGAGGGAGGGAGGGAAGGAAGGAGGGAGGAAGGGAGGGAGGAACTAATTCTGAGAATATTCTAATGTACAATCCTGAATGATCTCAATAAAAAATACTGTCCATGTTGTTCACGTTACCTGTTCATCGTTCCAGGTGCAGAGCACACAAGCAGGACGCTACTTATGTTTGGAAGGCAGCTATGCTCACGACTGTATCACCAATGCCAACAGAACTGGTAAATATTGAGATGCTGCTCAAAGGTCCCTGAAGCCCTTTCAGCAAAGTGCGCAGATTTAACCTGTACAGTGTCCTATACCATCCACCAAACTCTTGTCTAGAACTGACACTATCCCAGCTCCCAACTGCATAACCCACCTGTAAACCAAGTAAAATCACAATTCAGAGAGTGGAAAAGAAATTAAATGCACACATGAAGTTTAAACACACACAAAGTACTTGGCTACAAGAGCCCCCTCATTTGGGGGCTGTAATCAACCATACTTGCCCAAGTATGTAAACCACCTTTCCACCGATGCCCAAGGCAGCCCCTCCACCCCAACTGCACACAGGAAACAAGCAATGCTCATCAGCCCTCATTCCCGACTTACCATATCCCTAGCTTTACCGAGTCCCTAGCTTTAATAGTAGACACTATGCTATTCAATAAATATTGAAATGAAAAGACAGCCACCATAGTACTGTCAATTGAAAAAAGCACTGGCAGAACATGCTCCCATCTATATAACAAAATTATAACCTATTTGCCAAATCTGAAGTCTGGAAGGGTACTCAAATTGTGTCTGTGAAATAAAGTGGCTGGGGAAGGCAGAATTTTTTTTTTTTTTTTTTTTTATCCTCACCCAAGGATATTTTTCCACTTTTTGTATAGATAGAGTGGGAGGGAGAGAGAGTAAGGGAGAGAGAGAGAGAAACATCGACGTGAAGGGACACATCGAGTGGCTGCCACCCGCACGACCAACCAGGGCCGGGGACAAACTGCAATCGAAGTACGTGCCCTTAGCAGGAACCGAACCCGGGTCTCTCCGGACCGCAGGCCGACGCTCTAACTGCTGAGCCAAACTGGCCAGGGCAAATTCTTTTTTTTTTTTACTTTATACCTCTCCATACTGTTGGGTTTATTTATTTTTTATTGATTGACTGATTTTAGAGAGGACAGGGAGAGATAGAAACATCTATGAGAGAGAACATCGATCAGTCGCCTCCTGCATGCCCCCCTGGGGCTTGGCCCTCAACCTGGGCATGTGTCCTGACCAGGAATCACGAATGAGTGACCTCTTGGTGCATGGGTCAACGCTCAACCACTGAGCCACACTGGCCTGGCAAGTCAGGTTTATTTTTCAAAGTAGTATAAATTGGTAAAAATCTTTTTGGAGGTCAATTTGGCAAAACATGTCAAAATTTAAAGTGTGCTCGCCCTATGATCATCTATCAATTTATTTCTAGGAATTTGTCCTCCATGCATACTAGCTTAAGTGTACAATAATACTGTATGTACAAGAATATTTACTAGAATATTGTTTATCATGCTAAAACAAAAATGTTAGTCTTGACATCCATCAAAAAAGGGACTACAGTCATGCGCTGTATAAGGACAGTTCAAAGACAACCACATAAAAGATGGTGGATGCCCCCCTCCTCCCCAAGAAAGCCCTAGCTGATGTGGCTCAGTTGCTTGAGTGTTGTCCCATATACTGAGAGGGCCCCAGTTCGATTCTGGTCAGGCACATGCCTGGATTTTGGGCTCAATCCCCAATAGGGGGGAGTGTAGGAAGCAGCCAATCAATGTTTTTCTCTCTCTCCCTCTAAAAAATGAAAAACATATTTTTTAAAAAATGACAGTGGTCCCATAACATTTAATAGAGCTGATAAATTCCTATCACCTAATGACAAAAGCGCAACACATTGCTCGTGTGTTTGTGGTGACACTGGTGTAAACAAACCTACTGTGCTGCCTGTCATATAGAAGTATAGCACATACAGCCCTGGTCAGTGTTGTTCAGTGGTTAGAGCATCGGCCTGCACACCGGAGGTCTCAGGTTCCAGGCAAGGGCACGTACCTGAGCTGCAGGTTGGATTCCTGGCCCTGGCTGGGGTGTGTGCAGGAGACAACCAATCAATGCAAGAGATACACATGGATGTGTTTCTCTCTCCCTCCCTTCCTTCTACTCTCTCTAAAAACCCATGGAAAAAATAGCCTTGGTTGAAGATTAACAAAAATGTATAGCACATACAATTATGTCCAGTACATAATACTTGATAATGATAATAAATGAATGTTACCAGTTTATGTATTCACTATCCTACACTTTTTGTTATTTGAGAGCACGCTCCACTTATAAGTCTACTGTGAAACAATATGCTGCATCTCACCAGCGGCAGCCTGATACATTTCGTGTTTACTATGACCCTTGCTTACACCATTTTCTCTTGCACTTGATTTAATCTTGTGTTGTTTTGTACAGTAACACGCTACATGGGCTTGTGGCCTAGAACAGTCTACATCAGATAGCCTAGGTGTGCAGTGGTACGCAATCTAGGTTTGTGTAAGTGTCCTCTATGATGTTCGAACAACATAATGGCATGGCGACAAATTTCTCAGGAAGTACCCCATCATTAAGTGGTTCAATAACTTATGACATTTACACTATGAGTAATACTCCCCCTATAAAAGCATGAACAGGCCACCACTGCTGTGTTCTCTGAGACACCTGTGTCTGGACGTTTGTCCTGCTAGTGGTGGCTGTGCTTTCTGGTAGAGGTGCGACATTTGTGGCTTCAGCCTCAGGGCTGGGATGACCCACACTCTCCGAGGAGGTAGGGGAGCTGAACAAAGGCGGAGCCATGGCCAGTACAAGGGTAGCAGTTGGCGCCGCAGGATTTGCAAGCCCTTGTGTGCTGTGAGCCATGAAGCATATGGAGCCTCAAGTCAAACTAGTTTTCCAAAGTGTACCAAGTCTGCCTTCCCTGGTGGCTACTACAGAGGTGGGTTTGAATCCACAATGAGAAAACGGGAAGCAGCATTAATACTAGATGTAAGCAAGCCCTACTGTCAATAAAGGAAAAATAAGAGATGTTCAACAATAAATTTTATTTATTTATTTATCTATCTATTTATTTATTTAAAAAGAGGAGAAGGGAGAATGTGAAATATGTATTTGTTGTTCCACTTATTTATGCATTCATTGGTTGCTTTTAAACATTTTTTAAAAATATTTCTCTATTGATTTGAGAGAGAGAGAGAGAAGGGGAGAGATATCATTTGGCCACCTCCTGCATGCCCCCCACTGGGGATTGGGCCCACAACCTGGACATGTGCCCTGACCGGGAATTGAACTGGCGATATCTTGGTGCATGGGTCAACGCTCAAGCACTGAGCCACACCAGCCGGGTTCATTGATTGCTTCTTATATGAACCCTGACCGGAGATTGAACCCACAGCCTTGGCATATCGGGATGACATTACAACCAACTGAGCTACCTAGCTAGGACCAATAACAAATTATGCTTTTAAATCACCAAGACAAAGGAGAATCTTCTTATATAGCAGCCAAAATCAATGAAGCTCAAGATTTATTAGATCAAACAAAAAATAATGAAGTAAATGTATGATGAATTTTAAGTTATTAGTTTAATGAATGAGTACCAACTTTTTATAATAAAATGCCTCAAAGCTAGAAATTTAAAAAATAAGTCAGTACAAACTAAATCAAAGCCGTGGTAAAAGTTTCTTGTTTAAATTTTAGGATTTTAAATCAGATTATAGAATATTTAGAGATTAATGCTCAATAATTATGAATAAAATCATATCATTTGAATAGAAATATTGTTCATTATTCATTTAGCAAATAATTTGGAACCTACTTCAAGGCAAAGTAAACATGAAAATCTCTGCTCTTAAGGAACCTCAATCTAATGGGACACTGATAAACTGGTTATTAAAATACAATGTGATAGCCCTGGCAGGTTTGGCTCAGCAGTTAGAGCGTCAGCCTGTGGACCAATGAGTCGTAGGTTCCATTCTGGTCAAGGGACATACCTCGGTTATGATTTGTCCCCGGCTCTGGTTGAGATCTTGTGAAAGGCAGCCACTCGATGTGTGCCTTTCATGTTGATGTTTCTTTCTCTCTCTCTCTCTCCCACTCTATCTGAACAAAAGTGGAAAAATGTACTTGGGTGAGGATAAAAAAATAAAATAAAGTACAATGTGATAAATATTATGATAAAATTGGCAAAGGTTGTTATAGTATAGACTCATCTCACTGGGAGGAAAGGCTGTCAGGATACAGAGAGCTAGTTGGTGCAGCTGCTTGGAACCTTGAATTTAAAAGTGAATTTAGCCTCAACTTTGACCTAAGAAATCGATCTAGGTATTACTGACAGAATTCAGATTTATATATTAAAAACTTGATTAAAAAAAAAAAAGTAGAACATATTTCTACACTGACTATGAATAGATTTACTGGGTTAAATAAATTATAGGATGGCATGTATAGTATGATCTTTCTATTGTTACAAAATATATATGAGAAGTCTGTGGAAAGGGGAGAGAATCAGGGACTTTCTCTTTTATTAACTCTTCTGATTTGTACAATTTTGAAAAAAACTGCCCTGGCCAGTTTGGCTCAGAGGTTAGGGAGTCAGCCCGCGGACCAGAGTCCCGGGTTCAGGCACGTACCTCGGTTGCAGTTTGTCCCTGGCCTGAGTTGGAGTCGTGTGGGTGGCAACCACTTGATGTGTCTCTCTCACGTCGATGTCTCTCTTTCTCTCTCTTCCCCCTCTCTCCCTGCCCCTCTCTCTGAAGATAAAAGCAAAACAAACAATTTTGAAAAAAATTATATATAAAACTTTTAACTTTCAAAGCACTCATTTTTTGTTATTTTAAGTACTCCCCACTGAACCAAGTATAAAGCAAGTACTTTATTGGTGTTAACTCTCCTCTTGTACCCCTTTTCTTACTATCTCCGACCTCCAAATCTTGTGTTCCCAACCTTTAAGATTAGAGACTGTAAAAGAAGCTTCAGTTGCTGAGTACGCTTTAGTAAATTCTTATGTGTTGGTCCAAATTAAACTGTTTTCCTCTCAACACTTGCCCAGCTAATAAAACCATGAGAAAGTCAAACACAGATTTCACTAAAACATCACCTATCAAGTTTAATTAGTAACTACAAGGCAAGCTAGGGAACCAATGCATATTTAAAACCCCATCTCCATGCTCATTATAGTGTTCTCTCTTACTACAGCACCTTGGAAATACCTATGTGACTAGCAACAGAGGACCAATTTTAAAAGTATGATACATTCTTCTATAACATATTTTAGAGTGATTTAAAATGTTTTATAGCCCTGGCCGATTTGGCTCAGTGGTTAGAGCATCGGCTGGTGGACCAGAGTCCTGGGTTTGGTTCCCGCTATGGGCATGTACCTCGGTTGCAATTTGTCCCCGATGGAGCCGTGTGGGTGGTAACCAGTCAATGTGTCTCTCTCACGTCGATGTTTCTCTCTCTCTCTCTCTCTGCCTCCCTCTCTCCCTCCGGCTCTATCTGAAGATAAATGCAAAAATGTCCTCGGGTGAGGATAAAAAAAAGTTTTATAGTTACTGACATACTACTGATGTTTATATAATCCCAGATTTGTACAAAAAAGATTTTTGATATTTATGAACACATATTTTATGCACAGATGCATGCAAGCATGGGAAAGGATATATATCCAAATGTGAGCAGCGGTTATTTGGATACTGAGGGTGACTTAATTGAACTTCTCCTTTTTCCCCCCTCCCATTTTTGCTCTACAGTGATCACATTATTAATTACTTGCATCATCAAAAACCAATAACAAAGAGAACAGAAGTTTCAGTCTCCAAAAGAAAAATAGAATGACTGTATCATAGGGTACCTCCCACACTTGTGATATGGTAGAAAGTAATAAGTGCCTGAAAGAAACAGATTTAAATATGCCCAACTGCCATCAACCCACCAGGTGACTCTGGGCAAGTCCCCTCACTTCATTCTTCATTTTCTATTTACTAAGTTTCTTTAGGTAGTGACCGTGCTGGACCATGGCAATGGAGACAATGAGAGGGTCCCTCCAAGAGTTCACCATCCAGTGGGGAGACAGATTAAACATATTTACACAAGTAATTATCAATGACTGTTGTGATGGGAAAGAAAGGGAAGACTGATGGAGTATTTTCCTTGCTCACTCCCACCCCCTATTCTGTGGCCTGCATCTGTAAAATGAAATCAAATGGTTGTACTCTAGGCTGAGATTCCTTCCATGAGGCAGTCTTTTGGGATAAGGCCTTTGTCTTGTAGCAAACTGAGGAGCAGGCATAAGGGTCAACTAAAAGGGAATGAGCAAAGGCATGGGCCGAGAGCCAAAAAACATTGGTGATGCTCTATTTCTTAATCAAAATCAATTTGGCTTGGCCGGTGTAGTCAGTGGAAAGAGGTCAGGGCACATGACCAGGTTGTGAGCCAAATCCCCAGTGGGGGACATGCAGGAGGTGACCAATTAGTGTTCTCTCTTATTGATATTTTTATCTCTCCCTCTCTCTCTCTAAAAAAAAAAAAAAAAAAAAGAATCAATAAAGAAAAAAAAAATTCAAATTGGTTTCAAGTTGGGAGGAAAGTTACCCTGCAGTGAATAAAAATAGGCAGAGGAAAAAGAAAACACCCAAAGTGCAATATTAAACAGTTCTGGTTAACAAGTAACCAGATTTTTGTTGTTGTTAAATTAAGTTCACCTTATACTCCAAAGAATCCCCCATCCCTGACCAGTCACTTTGTTTTTGTTTTTTAATATGTTTTTATTGATTTTTTTTAGAGAGAGAGGAAGGGAGAGGGAGACAGAAACATCAATTACTGCCTGCTGCACGCCCCCCAAAAGGCACTGAGCCTGCAGCCTAGACATGTTCCCTGACTGGGAATGAATGGGGACCTCTCAGTCCACGGGATGAGGCTCAATCCACTGAGACACACTGGCCTGGGCCAAACCCCTCATGCTGTAAACAAGAACAAACCAATGCTCAGAACAAGCTTCCTATAGCAACTGTCTGAATCATAAAAGTCTGAATCACATGCATGACGACACATATTTTCCAAAATGTTTGCACATTCTAAGTTTAGCTCCTGAATTTTAAATTTCTAACTGTAAAGGACAAAAATAAATGGTGAAATATTAATCATTTTCAATACTTTCTAGAAATGAATAAATGCTGACAAAATGTATGCAGTGGTGAACTTTTCAAGGATACACCATAATATGCTTCTATTTCTTTGTGTGTGGTACGTGCCCCTAGCGGGAACTAAACCCAGGACTTTCTGGTCCACAGGCCTACGCTCAACCGCTGAGCCAAACTGGCCAGGGTACCATAATATGCTTTTCTGTGACTCCAGAGGCAAAACAATCACCTTCTTCAATCTAATTCAAATTCACAGTGATTTGCTCTTTTACAATGTCTTTATGAAAAGGATAAAAGTGAGAAACTGTCTTTTACAGCAGACCTACACATTTCCCATTGAAATAAACACGTCCCACTGAAGTTTACCCTGGCAGCCTCAGACAGCGGGGGTGGGTTAGCATCCAGTAGCGGGATCTCAGGCCAAGCATCCTCCACCCCCACGCCCTCAGAGGCCCTCAGAGGCCGCTCAGCCCGGGAGATTTCAGCCCAACAAGACAATTGGAGCACACCCAGGGCAGCACACCTGCGGAACCGGGTAGCCAAGAACAATTTGGCACCTGAGCACCACCCCAGTCGGCGCTCGAGCTGTTCAGTTCCCGAGGCTGGCAGCCTTCGACCTGAGTGGCAGCCAGTGTATGCTTGGTGTGGCACGAAGGGCCCCGAAAGCCAAGGCCCTAAGGTCACCTGGTCCAATAAAGGCGGGGTTCAAGGAGTCCTGTTCGTAAATCTGCGTGACGCCCAGCTGGCCTAACAAACTTGAAGCTGAGCGCTGGTTACCTCGGGAGCCCCGTTGAGCCCGGCTTTCATATCCGGGCCATCCACCATGCCGGAGCCGCGGCGGGCCCCGGTGGGTCTGAACGCCACGGGCCGATCCCAAACAGGGAGTCCAAAGGCTGAGGGGGTTGCAAAGAGAAGTAGAAGGTTCCGGGCCGCGGGCTCCCACGCAGTCCGCCCCACCCGGAGCCACCAGCTCCCTGACTCCAGAGGTCCCCTGGGACCAACCCGAAGGACGGGGCCAGCGTGTGCGAAAAGCTCCTTAATGACTTAGTGTTTGCACAGAAACCAACCCGTGGGAAGGGAGTTTGAGTCTCTGGGTACCCCTTTGACTCGAGCACCCGTCCCCTCCCCGGCTCCACAGCCGACTTCAGCCTCTCCGGGCGCCGGGATTCCCCATCAAGGCCGCCGAGAGGAGGCTGCGGGGCGGAAGGGAAGTGGTTGGAGGAAGCAGAACACCCTTCGCGCACCTGCCCCGCTTCCACCATCTGCCCCTGTTGCCCCGGACCCGACTGCTTAGCGGCACGAGCCCTCCGCCGCCAAGTTTCTCACCTCGGACGGTGTGATTGCAGGAGGCAGAGGCCACCAGCAGGATGGTGCCCCCCAGCAGCCACACCGGGCTCGGGCTTCGCATCCTTCCAGCAGTCCCGTTGCGGGGCCGAGAGGGAATCCGCCGCCACTGATTCGAAACTGACCTCCGCTTGCCGCTCGGAGAAAATGCCTCCCTCCCTCGCACCTGCCCCGCGTGAAGCCTCTGCGCCCCTCCCTAGGCCGGCTAAGTTTCAGTGAAACCTAAGCCGCTCGACGCACCTGCGGGAGGCCCCGCCCCCTGGCCCCGCCCCTTCGGTCGTCCGGCGCCGAGGCCGGCTCCCACACACCTGGCTCCGCTTATCCCCCACCTGCCCACACCCCCGCGCGCTCCGGGCTCCGGGGGCAGGAGCCGCAGTGCAGGGACTGCCGGAGGCGCCCGCAGGCCGGGTTGGCCGAGTCAAGTAGCCTTATTGGAATGCAAATGGCAGGAACGCCTGGACCGAGGGTTCCTCCAGGCTTGGGCAACGCCTAGAACCACCTCTAACCTTTAATTACTCCGGAGGAGCCAGTGTCTTCCGTCCCCTTCCCTCTCTTCACTTTCCTAAATGGCAAGAAGCCCAGACTCCAGCTCACTGCACTGATGGTAATTGGTGGAGGCTTCCCCGTGGAGTGGGCGCTTTGGAGGAGGGGTGAGTTTTTAATCTGCAGAGGCAAGACGCACCGCTGCGGACACCAACACGAGCGTTGGGGAGCGAGAAGGGTTCCCAGCCGAGGGGTCAGAGATCTGGGATGAGGTTTCCGCTCTGCTATTAACTAGCTGTGACCTCCGACAAACCTCTTCCCCACGGTCAACGCCCATTTCCTCATCCAGGAGGTGGAAGAAGAGAAAACACTTGCAACAGCTACTTTAAATGCCAAGTGCTAATGATTTCACAGCACTATGTAATTTAATCCCCATAACAACCCACGTAATAAATGTGATTACTATTCCCATTTTACAGACCAGGAAATGGAGCTTAGAAAGGTTGGATAAAGTTGCCCAGTTATGCCGTCTATAGACACAGGTTGTAATCGTCCACCACATTTAAACTCGAGTGTGTGCCCGCCACTGTCTTCTGTTAATCACTGCACTATAAATGCTTCCACCAAGCCCTTTCACATTAGGATCCCATAGTCTAAACAAATATATAAGCAGATAGAGGAGTATGAGATTGGTGATGGGTGCTCAGGGCTTTCATTTTATTGGTAATGTCTCACTTTTTATTTGCTTTAAGAAATAAAGTTTACTGTTATCCAATTAAATTAGTGGGTAGTGGAGGAGCAGAGAAGAGAAAGGTGGAAGCCGCAGTGGGCGGCTGATATTTGGCTCAACGGAGAAAGATTCCAACAAATCCGGCTGGTCCCAGTCGTGAGGGCTGCCTGGTGAAGCTGAGGGTCACATCACTGCATGGCTTGCAGCAAAGGACCAGAGCTCAGTGCAGCCTGTGGAGGAGATCCCTCCCTGGCTCAGGAGCCAGATTGGGTGAGTCCAAATGGCCTCATGAGGAGCTTGAAACTTGAGAGTCCATGATCCTCCCTAGAAGACCAAAGTTTGATGACTCAGTTGCCTGTGGCCATCGTTAATTTTTGAACAACCATTAACTGAATGGCCACAATCTTAGCACTGTGAATTTCTAGGATACAGCTTATATCTGATAAAGGCCCTGTGCCCTGTGTGTGACCTCTCACTAAAACCACCATGGGGCCAATTAATAAAACTAATGTGGGTTCCAGAAAATTCAGACAGACAAAATGGTATAAAATGTCATGTTAGCCCTGGTCAGTTTGGCTCAGCGGTTGAGTGTCGGCCTGCGGACCAGAGAGTCCAGAGTTCAGTTCCCACTAGGGGCACGTACCATACACACACACAAAAAGTCATGTTTGCCCATTGTTTAACCATATCCCCAATAATACATTTCCCCAAAGTTACCTATGGATGTTTAGCATTCTACCCCTTTCCTCTGCCCTGACAGAGGAGCTCACAAGAAGAGCTAAATAAATAGGTGAAAATGAAGAGAAGCACATGGCCTTGAACATGCCATGAGTGGAATAATTGCTCTCTGAATGACAGAAATAGACTGCCTCCCAACACACAGAGATGAGAACGGCAGGGAAAGCTCTTCAGTGAACGAGACAATTCTATTAGTAGCTGCCTTTCAGTAGTCCCAACTCTTAGGAAGCTCTCATTGCTATACCTCAGGTGAGTTCTTTTGGGAATGTGGGATGAGGTTAGCCATTCAAATCATGTAACCCTGGCAAATTCTGGTGTCTCCCCTTACTAACATCTGTGTGACCTTGGAGAAATTTCTTAACCTCTCTATGCTTTAGGTTCCTTACCTACAAATGGAGTTTTGCATCAGCTTATGCCTGCTTTTCCTCCAAGGAAAAGTTTACTTCTGAAAGCAGCACCAGCGACTTCCTCATCCTGTCCAGGGGACATTTCTGATGTGGATCAGTTTACTCCTGAGGGTCCCACACTGGGGCAGATAATCCCTATGATGTTGCCTCAATCTCTCTAAGCCTCCATTTCATCATCTGTGATCTATTATAATTATATCTAAAATCGGGGGATAGTCACAATACTTTTCCTGTAGGGTGGTTGTGAGGATTCATGTTTTCTAAATGTCCATAAAGTGCTTTTTAGAGCAATTCGTGGTACATAAGTAAACACTCAAGAAATGGTACCTACTATAAAATAATTTCCTCAAGGGGAAATCTTATTCTTTTAAAGAACAATCCATCAAGACCCAGCTGTTTTGGGCTGAAATTTTCACTGGTATATTATATGCTCTGAATCATCAAAGTTCCCAAGAAAATATTTTTTGAACAGTGCTATGAGTTAATTATCTCAAGAATGACTGTAACCCAGCAGCCAGACTATATCCATTTGAGTTAGTTTGCAGGTGTGACTTTGGGACTACAAATGTATTCTTTATAGGGTTTGGGGTTTTGTTTGCCTCTGTTGAATGATACAGCAAAATAACCACAGGCAGTTCCAGATATCCTGGCTTCCACTTTGTGTAGCTCCCCACAATCTACAAGTCTAAGGAAAATTAATTAGGAACTGAGGTAGGCCAGACACTGAGGGAAAAGCCATGTTATTCCATCAATTCTACAATCATTTATCAAACTCTTCTGGAGAAACAAAGATATGGTCCCTGCACTCTTGGGTTCCAGTCAAATATAGATGGAGAAAAAGTTTCATTTGTTCACTCACCAACTCATTGAACAAACCTTCTGGACAAGGTTAGCCATGACGTTTACATGGTAAATCCTTTGGTCCATTCTCAGTCTTCATGTTACTCAGCTGGGCTGTGGAATTTGACACAACTGATCTCTCCTGGATGCTATAGTCACTTGGCTTCCTGGACCACTCTTGTGAGGTCCTCCTTCCTCACTGGCAACTCAGAAGGGGTTCTTTTCTCGTTCTCACTCACTTCCTGAAGTCCACACTCTGGAGTGCCCCCTGGGTTTGTTCTTGAATTTCTTTTATTTTTAATGGACACTCATTTTCTGTGATTTTAAATAAATCTATATGCAGACAACTCCCAAATTTGTATTTCTAGCCCATATTTCTCCATTCCAGACATATAACATATCCACTCAATATCTCCACTTGGACATGACCGTAAACATATGAAGCTTAAGTCCGAAACTAAATTTATGACCCACGCCACTCCTCTCTTGGTCTTCTCATCTTCTTAAATTGCAACTCAATCCTTCCAGTTACTCAAATCAAAAGTCTTGGAGTCACCCTTGACTTACATTCCACATCTGATTCATCAGCAAATCCTACCTTAAAAATGCATCCCAAATACTACCTTGGTCCAAGTGACTATTATCTTTTGCCTAGATTATTGCAATAGGCTTGTAACTTGTTGCCCTCATTTTGCCCATAATGTTTAGATTGTCTTTTCTTAACATAGAGGTCAGAGAGAACCTATGGATTAAATCACTTCCTTACTTAAAAGACTAAAGTAGCTCCCCACTTCCCTCTTAGTTCAAACCAAAGTCTATCAAAGATTTCTACATCCTTTACTCCCCCCCCATACACATACACACACACACACACACACACCCTCCTTGACTTCATCTCCTCACTCCCCCTCACTCATTCTGCTCCAGCCATGCACATCCCCTTGCCAGTGCTTTGCACTTGGGATCCTTTGCCCGGAATGTCTTTCCCTCAAACACCTGTACAGCTTTAGCCCTCACTTCCGCTGGGCATTTGCTAAAACTCTATCTTCTCAGTGTTCTCAGGGCGCCTTCTAAGAATGTCTTATTTAAAATTACACCCACACTACCCTCCATGTCCTCCCTCCATGCTTTATTTTCCTCTGTGGCATGTATCAGTAGTATTGATAGCCTTCATGTATTTATTGATTAGCTAGTCCCGCCACTGCACTGTAAGCTCCATGAGAACAGAGTGTTTTTAACCTATTTGTTTGTTTTAGACTGCAGCATTTTTTTTAAGGATTTATGAAGTAACACCATCTGAAGCTGGCAACTGTCTCTGACACACACATCTCTATACAGGATGGGCAAAAATAGATTACAGTTGTGAGTATGCAAGCACAGAGTTTATTTTTGTATTATTACTTATTGATGATTGTGTTATTTTCTATACAAACAACTATAAACCTACTTTTGCCCACTCCTGTAGTGTTATGTTATTTAAATCCAGTTTAAATCACTTTTCTTTTTTTTTTGGTATGTGCCCCTAGCAGGAACTGAACCCGGGACTCTCTCATCCACAGGCCGACGCTCCAACCGCTGAGCCACACCGGCCAGGGCTAAATCATTTTTCTTAAAATACAGGAAGGTAGCCTGGCCAGTGTGGCTCAGTGGTTGGGCGTTGACCAATGCACTAAGAGGTCACCAGTTCGATTCCCGGTCAGAGCACATGCCCAGGTTGTGGGCCTGATCCCCAGTGTGGGGCATGCAGGAGGCGGTCAATCGAGGTTCTCTTTCACTGATGTTTCTCTCTCTC
Organism: Molossus molossus; assembly: GCF_014108415.1. Lineage (NCBI taxonomy): Eukaryota > Metazoa > Chordata > Mammalia > Chiroptera > Molossidae > Molossus > Molossus molossus. The sequence continues at coordinate 51,823,397 of NW_023425366.1, read as the reverse complement.
TGTCCCTCTCCCTTCCTCTCTCTCTCTAATATCAATAAAGAAAAAATTTTTTTTTAAATACAGGAAGGTAAGTTTCTAAAACACTGCAAAAGTTAACCTTTAAAATGTAGAGGACAGGGATTTTTAAAATCTGTTTTGTTCACTGATGTATTCCCAATTCTAGAAGTGTCTGGCACATAGAATCAACTCAACAAATACTTGTGAGTGAGTGAGTGAATTTTCATATATTGTACATCTACCATCTTTTACTCATTCTGCTAGAACTGTAAAGATCAGTATCTCTGCCTTCACTAAGTTGATGGTCAAACATAGAGATGTGAAAAGCGACAAGCGCTGGATGGGTAGGGGTGGGGGTCAGTAAGTGGTGCACCTTTGAAAGGCTATGGACACACAGAAAAAAAAATCACTCCTGCCTAGAGAAGTCAGAAATGGCCTTCTGCCCAGCCAGTGTGGCTCAGTGGATTGAGCATCGTCCCATGGACTGAGAGGTCCCGGTTGGATTCCCAGTCAGGACGCATGCTGGGTTGCAGGCTTGACCCCAGTAGGGGGCGTGCGGGAGTCAGCCAATGGATGTGTGTCTCTCTCACATCCACGGTTCTATCTCCCTCTCCCTTCCTCTCTCTCTAAAAAAAAAAAATCAATAAAAACAGCCCTAGCCGGTTTGACCCAGCGGTTGGAGCGGTTTGACCCAGCGGTTGGAGCGTTGGCCTGTGGACCAGAGAGTCCTGGGTTCGGTTCCCGCTAGGAGCATGTACCAAAAAAAAAAAAAAAAAATCAATAAAAACAATTTTTTAAAAATTTAAGGAATGGCCCTGGCCGGTTTGGCTCAGCGGTTGGAGCGTCGGCCTGCGGTACAGAGAGACCCGGGTTCGGTTCCCGCTAAGGGCATGTACCTCGGTTGCAGTTTGTCCCCGGCCCTGGTTGGTCGTGCGGGTGGCAGCCACTCGATGTGTCCCTTCAGGTCGATGTTTCTCTCTCTCTCTCCCTCCCGCTCTATCTGAACAAAAAATGGAAAAATGTCCTCGGGTGAGGATAAAAAAAAAAAAAAAAAAAAATTTAAGGAATGGCTTCCTAAAGCAGGAGCATCTGAAGAGGGCCTTGGAGGATGAATAATTCATCAGTTATATTATTTAAGGAAAGACCAGCTGCCATAACAGGTAAATCTTCAAATCTTAGTAGTTCACTGAAATCGATGCTTATTTCTTACTCTCTTGAAGCCAAACACCAAGGTTATGTTTGTTGGGAGGCTCTTCTCCATGCGGGGATAAATGAGCCGGGCTTCTCCCATCTTAGGACTCTGCCATCTTCAACTTGTGGCAGCAGTAACAGAGCAGGAAGGATTGTGCGTATGATGTTTCCACAGCCCTAGCCTGAAAGAAGCGGCAATCACCTCTGTATTCCATTGACCAGAGCCCAGTCACGTGGACACAGCTCACTGCAGGGGAGGCCGTGTGCCCAGAAGGAAGAGGAAAGTTCAGTGGCCAGCTAACCAGTCTCTGTGATTCCAGGTACAAGGGGATGGGGACAGCCCCCCAGGAGAAAGAACAGTATGAAAGTGAGGTGTGTTTGGGCAGCACTGTGCTGGAAACCCAGACCATATGAAGGAGAGTGGCTACGGAAAAAGCTAGAAAGATAGGCAGAACTTATCTGTGAAGGGCTTGTTTACCATGAAAGACACTTTGAACTCTAATCCTGAGGGCATTGAAGGTTGAACCACCAATTCTGGACCCTATCTTTACAACACTGATATTGGCAGGAAAGTCTTTCTGGGACCGAAAAAAAGGGAGTAAATCAGGTAGGAATTGTAGGTGGAAGATACGGAGAGAGGAAAATGGAAGAGAAGAGGGATAGACTCCTACAAGTGCTGCCTGAGTGTGTGAGCCCCACCGATCAGCCATTCCCACCTCTTTTTAATCACCATCTGGCATAATGACTACTCTCCACACCTCGCTCCCGTCATGTGCTTGTTTCATGAGGTAATCACTGGCACAGATGCCATCACCTGACTTTTCATGAGGTGTGGGGTGTCGGTTCTGCTCCCCTCACCTTTTCAGAAAGGTGAGATCATGGCTGAATTTCACATGACATCATGACCAACTCTATACTCCGCTCAGTGATGCAATCCCCAACCCCAGTTCCAACCCAACTTGAAGGTTTTTATAACTCCTTTCCTTTAAAACAGTTTCCCCAATCACTTGACTGGCAGAAACAAAAAATCTTAAAAGTGAAATAAAACAAAACACACACACACACACACACAGACTCATGAACACAAGCCAAAGAAGGATTGCAAGCCTAGATAGTAGTTGGTCACTAATGCCTGAAACGATGATCAATTATCATTCAAAATTATTTCTTTGGAAGGCCTCCATTCCTGGTCCAATCTTTGGCTCCCCGTCTGCTCCCCTGCTGACAAGATGAGAGAATGAGGCACCACTGCCTCAGGACTCCCCTTTCTCACACCAGAGGGCTTCTAAGGTCCCCTCCAGCTCTTGTTTCTAAATCAGTGAAGTAAACTAACACCTCAGAGAGATGAGTTGAGAGCATGGGGAACAAGGCCTTCTGGGAGAGAGTCCAGCAGGGTAGGGGCCCCCCCAGGCTTACTGTGGGACAGGAAGGGGTGCCAAACAGACTGCCACCTTGCTCCTCCCAGAGCTTCTGCAGGAGAAGAAAGCCAGAACTCATCCAGTCTAACCACCACCAGTCCATTTCCAAGAAGTCTAATTGCTAACTTTTCTTGTAAAATCACGGACAATATGCTCTTTAGACAGTGGCACCAAAAAAAAAAAAAAAAAAAAAAGACATTTTGATCCCAGAATACAGTTTTGTTCATTTGGGAGCCTACAGACTAGCTGTTCTATCTTCTCTGCCTCCAGTCTCTACCATGAGCTACTCGCAATGGTTCCTGAGTGGTGCAGTCTTAGAATCTTATCGAAAGAAAGATTTCTCCCTTTTTATTACAAATCCAACACATGGCAATTAAGTTTAATGTAAAAAAGACTGGAAAATGCAAAAAAGAAGGCAAAGGGAGAGAGGAAGGAGGAGAAAAAAGGAGTCCAGAGATAACTATTCCTTCTAGTTAGAGGTATCTTTTCAAAAATAAAATTGAGATTACATTGCATAACTGTTTTTTTTTTTTGTTCAGATAGAGTGTGTGTGTGTGTGTGGTGGGGGAGAAACATAAATGTGAAAGGGACACATCTAGTGGCTGCCACCCGCATGACCAACCAGGGCCGGGGACAAACTGCAACCGAGGTACGTGCCCTCAGCGGGAACCGAACCCGGGTCTCTTTGGACCGCAGACCGACGCTCTAACCGCTGAGCCAAACCGGCCAGGGCTGCATAACTGTTTTGTTACTTAGTTTCCCCCAATCAGCAGCATAGTGAGCATTCCTCAAATTCTTAAATATTCTCCATAGTACCTTTTTAAACTACTGCGGAATATTTCCTCTTCTGAGTAGGTCTTAATTTATTGAATTTATGGGATATCCAGACTATTTCAGGTTTTTGTTGTTGTCTTAGATAACAGAAATAAACACATCCTGGCACACACATTTCTTTCTGTAGTCTCAAACTATTTCTTTAGGAAAAATATATTTAGAGACAGCCGATTGGTTACGTCAGAAACTCTGTTTAGCCCTGGCTGGTTTGGCTCAGCGGTTAGAGCATCGGCCTGCTGTCCAGAAAGACACAAGTTCGGTTCCCACTAAGGGCACGTACCTCGGTTGCAGTTTGTCCCCAGCCCTGGTTAGGGTTGTGTGGGTGGCAACCAGTCAATATGTCTCTCACTCTTCTCCCTCTTTCCCTCCCGCTGTATCTGAAGATAAGCAAAAATGTCCTTAGGTGAGGATTAAAAAAACAACAAAAAATCTCTCTTTATTTTAAAAGCTTTTTTTTTTTTTTATCCTCATCCGAGGACACTTTTCCATTTTTTGTACAGACAGAGTGGGAGGGAGAGAGAGGAAGAGAGAGAGAGGGAAACATTGACGTGAAAGGGACACATCGAGTGGCTGCCACCCGCGCGACCAACCAGGGCCGGGGACAAACTGCAACCGAGGTACGTGCCCTTAGCGGGAACCGAACCCGGGTCTCTCCGGACCGCAGGCAGACGCTCTAACCGCTGAGCCAAACCGGCCAGGGCTTAAAAGCTTTTAATAATTATCAAATTGCCTTTCAGAAACAGTGCACTAGTTTCTAGCCCATCCGCAGTGTATGAGTGTGTCTGTCTCCTCACACCTTCACCAGCAGTGTTACTACTTTTAGAATTCTTTAGTGATTTGATAATGCTGCCCTAATCTTACTCTTACTTACTCAAGCATTGGAGTAGGAAAAAGAACTTTTCATGGAGGTGAGAAGAACCTAAGAGATGGAGAGTTGTGATTTTAAAACATAATTTAAGCACATATCAGTAAATACCTGCACAAGCACTATGTCGATCTTTTCTAGCAGTTATTTTAGTATGTGGATATCACTGGAGTGGACCTGCCTCAGAGCTCTTTGTACTTACTAACTACAGGAAAGCAAGCAAATGACGACCTCTCAGTCTCAGATTTCTCTTCTGTGAAATGACCATATTAACATTCAAGCTGTTCAACCCACAGGATGGTTGTGACAATGAAATAAGGAAGGGTGCATAAATATCCTTTGGAAACCATAAAAGCACTATACAGATGCAGGGCACTCTTACTGTTGCTGTCACTAACCACAGTGAAAGGTCGTATTATAGCTGATCTTAAATATATTACATTGTTTTTAGACAAATCACCCCATAATGCCTGGTCAGCTAAAGGTCTTCCTTCTGCAACCCACCCTGCAGGGTTAGACCAGCATCCTGCAGGTCTGACGACTGGATGAGAGGGAAAGAACTCAGAGCCACTTCCTAACAGCCCAGGATCTTACAGCTTCACAAGGCAACTCCGGGTGCATGAGACTGATGTGTGCTCTCACTCCTGGGTGGAAAGTTATTTATAGTTAGCTCCAGGGCACAAGCCCCAACAAGGTCTTGGGAAAGAGAGGGGCTGGGGAAGAACCTGTGGTCCTCAAGCAGGGCCAGATTTGAGGTATCCCTCAAGTAACTCCTGAAGCCTTCATGGACCCTGTTCTCATCCAGACTCAGTGGCCCCAACCCTTCTGGAGAAAGGAGACAAAGTAAGAAGAAAAGGGCTGTTAGCATTCCAAAGTGTGTGTGCTTGACACTTCAAAATGCCAGAACTCAAAACTTCAGAGTTTGAAGTAGGAACAGTTTATTGATCAAGAAGGCTCCAACCAAGAAGAGGGGAGCCTTACTGGTGTCTCAAATCCATGTTAAGAAAGCACAGAGTTAGGCTTCTTTTATGTCAAGGGAAGGGAAATGGGAGGGGCAAGAGGTGATTGACCACTACAGACCTCTGGGTACCAGCAGGGGTTTGAGGAAGACTGTGCTAGTGTTACCATTGTAATTATCTAGTTATTAATAATAAAGGAGCAAAGAGAAGGCCAGACATCATAAACACGGCCATCTGGGTGGCTTCACCAGGAAGCCGCAACTTTACACTCTCCAGGGAACCATGGTCTGTTCCCTGCAAATCACTGGGGGGGTCCAACAAAGGGGAGATGGATGTATACTCAGTAAAGTTGGGGTGATCTGGGAAAGGTGCCTGTTAGTCAAACCTGAACAGAGATCATTGGCAAGAAAAGATGGGACCACTGAAAGTATGTGAAATCTTAGATTAAAATCCCCAGACAAAGGAATTCTTGCTCTCTTGTTCCTCTGGTTTTGTTCCTGCTTCCTTGTATTCGTTCATGTTCCATGGGCCATGCAGACCCTATACACGATGAACTGATGGACTGCAGCTGGGAACACAAGCTAAGCTAGCCTGAGGCCGGACCGGACTGTGCTCCAACATGGAACAGAAACTCTAGACACTGGCTTTAATCTTAGCTAAACTGAAAACAAAATGCGACTTTTTCCTTGGTGGGGCGAAGGAAGAAGGGACCTTGAAAACTCAGGGGCTTAGTTCCACAGAAATAATGCTTTCTACAATATCTCATCCTCCCATGCAAGTCTCAAAAATTCCTTTTCTTGTGGCATCTCAAGAAGCCCACTTGCACCAGCAACAGGTGGGGACAAGGGAGAGCTCCCCACTGATAACACTAGTTGCTGAGTCCTGTCGGAAGGTCCCTACAAATCTTCAATAAAGAATACACACTTTGCCCTGGCCAGTTTGGCTCAGCGGTTAGAGCATCGGCCCACAGTCCCGAGAGACCCCGGTTCAGTTCCCACTAAGGGCACGTACCTCGGCTGCAGTTTGTCCCTGGCCCCGGTTGGGGTTGTGCAGGAGGCGGCCACTCGATGTATTGCTTCCAAGTTGATGTTTCTCTCTGTCTCTCTTCCTCTCTCCCCCTCCCACTCTATCTAAAACAAAAATGAAAAAATGACCTCGGGTGAGGATAAAAAAAAAAAAAAAAAGAATACACACTTCACTCATCTCAACCAACTGGCAGAATTTCTCTAATGATTAGCATGTCTATATGCAAGACTAAGCAGAAGCTATGGGAACAAAGCAGGCCTGAGCCAGAGGAGTCAGAGAGACCCAGCTTTTCACTCTGTTACGGGGGTTGGACAGGGAGTCCAACAGCCCTGGGTTAAACCTTGGCTCTGTCACTTGTTCACCCTGGGCCTCTGTTTCCTCATCTATGAAATGGGACAGTACTACTTACCTTACAAAGCGAGGTGAGTATTCGAAGAACTAAAGGGTGTGGCCAATAGGACCCCCTCCAGGGTGCTCTGCACTTGGCAGGGACTGGCAGAAAGCTGGTTTTGCCTGGAATGCCGGCTGAAACTGCAGAGAATGACAAAGGCCTGTGAGAAGCTGGCAAGAAGAAGCGGCTTGGAGAGGCGGGGGGTGGGGTGGGGGTGTGGATTTGATGTGAAAGGCAAGTGGGGGCTACACAGGCCAGAGAGAAGAGTTACAGCAGTGGGCATGTTCTTGGCCATTTAAGCACAGCTGGTGGGAATGTGGAGGAAGGAGGGTCTGGGAATCGTAGGGAGGAAGAATAGGGCGATAATTCCCAGCTGCTCTGGGCAGCAGAAACTAGTTTGGTCCTGCTATTTAGCATTTGTGAGCTTCTCATTAGCATTTGAAGGAAGTGCCTGCAGAACACCCACAGAGCATTGAGAGCGGGCAGTGTTCCTGGGGGTGGATAGGGAAGATGGGGGATGGGAGTGTTATGGCTCAGGCCTCGGCCTGATTCCCCAGATTCAGATCCACCACAACTACTGGGCTCTACAAGAAGGGACTGAGGTGCTTCACCCCCGCCTAAAGCCCAAATTCGTTCTATTTACAGAACTTTCCAAGTTCTCAGCGACCTCTGTCATTGGACCAATGTAGAAAGCGTAGCAATTTTGGAAAGAAAAACAATTATAATAGGAATAGGTAACATGTTGAATTATAAACTCACTTCACCTTCACTATATCTTATGAAATAGACACAAGTATCGCCTCCTTGTTAGAAATAACACGTTTCAGAAGCAGTTTCAGAAACAGATGCCTAACTCATATCCTTAGAGTGGAGGTGTTCCTAGTAACAGTAAAAGCTTGCTACCAGATGCTTCCCCAACTTTTTTGCACCCTTATTAGAAATTACGGATTTATTTCTTAGGGAAAAAAACTATCAAGCCAATTTTGGCTTTGGAGCTGAGGATGGACTTCAGTTCTTGAAGAATGGCAGCCTGGCACTGCATATAAAACTGTCTTGCCATCCTCCTAAGGGAGGAAAGAAGATGTAGGGGAAGACTGGTGTTTCAAGCACAATGAAGGCCGGCTCTGTCTCCCGCTCTACAGCCCAGTTGGACACACCCAAGGTTCAGCCCACTCCTCCTGAAATGAAACTCACTTTAGAAATGCAAATGACTCACCCAGGAGTAAGGGATTTCAGCGTCTGGCAAGTGAAATGTGGCTTTGAAGACCTTGTGGGAGCCGGCTGTGTTCAACCAGGAAAACCTCCTGGGTTGCGGTCGGAGCCAAAGGAGGTCAGGATGGGAAACAGGCTTGGTAGCATGTAAAGTAATAAAAGAACATTCAGTTTAGAATGAAAGTGCTGTGTTCCGAATAACTTGCAGCCTGTTGAACTCACCAGCGGATAAGACAAGATTTTGCAATGACTCTATTCCATCAGCCAGGGTAGACAGAGTCTTGGTCTAGAGCTGTTTCTATTCTTAAAATCTGACTTCCATTCTCTCTCTACCTTTCTCCCCCGGCTACCCACCACACTGACTGGGCCCTCTCTTGGATGTGGTTCTGTGTTGGGTTGAGTTTGGTCAAGGATACTGCTGCAGCAATGTCAGAGAGAAAATAGATCGCAACCCTCCCCCCAACAGCAAAGCCTGAGACATCCCAATAGAAACAGAGTTTACAGAAGAGGGAGCTGTAAAGAGCAGGATAGGAAGAGAAGCCCAAAGTTCAATATATCACAGATATGCCTGATTCAAAGTATTTACTGCTCAGTGCCCAGTTGGTTCTCCAAATAGCCCTCAAAACTACCACTGGCTTATCAGATGCTAAAATCTCTCCTTCTATGATGAGTCATTTCCATTTCCAAAGGGAGTTTTATTTCTGAATAACTGGCATCATTGTTCAAGAAGGAGGACTCCTGGGCCATACTGTTTGGGTTAGAATCTTTGTTGCTGGTGGAAGTGAGCTTTTTGGGGTGCTGTGGGAACAAGAATTTCCCAAGGCCTCCTTGGGAGGATGAGATATCATGGAAAGCTTTATTTCTATGGAATTAAACCCCTGGATTCCCAAGGTCCCATCGCCCTCTGTCCCACCAAAGAAAAAGTCCCATTTCATCTTCAGCAGAGCCAGGATTAAAGCCATTACCCAGAGCCTCCGTTCCAAACTGAGGCACAGTGAAGTCCAACTAGTTTAGCTCGCATTTCCAGCTGCAGCCATGGCTCGTGGGGTCCATATGCCCGCGGGCCAGGCAGCTTCTAGGGCCACATGGCTATGGAGGAGCACAGGCGAGTGCAAGGAAGCAGGAGTGGAGCAAGAGGGACAAGAGAGAGAGAATTCCTTTGTCTGCAAATTTTAACCTGAGATGTAGTGTGTTTGCAGTGGCTCCACCCCCTCTAGCCAATTATTGTTTTCCCAGGTTAGACCAACAGAGGAGTATTTTCTCTACTTCACCCCGACTTTACTGCCAACGTGTCCACCTTCCCCTTTGTTGGACCCCTTCCCCCAATGAATTGCAGGGAATGAACCCCTGGTCCCTGTGGAGTGTGAAGTTGCAGCTTCCTGGTGAAGCTGCCCAGATGATCATATTTATTTATTTATTTATCCTCACCCGAGGACACTTTTCCATTTTTTTGTTCAGATAGAATGGGAGGGAGAGAGAAACATTGATGTGAAAGGGACACATCAAATGGTTGCCACCCGCATGACCCAACCAGGGCCGGGGACAAACTGCAACCGAGGTACGTGCCCTTAGCGGGAACCGAACCCGGGCCTCTCTGGACCGCAGGCCGACGCTCTAAACCGGCCAGAGCATGATCATACTTATAATGCCTGGCCTTCCCTTTGCTCCTTTCCCATTATTAATATTAACAACTAGCTAATTATGAGGGTAACATCTTGACTTCACCATTTATGAGCTGTTTGAACTTGGGCAAGATAATTAACTTCTCTGTGCCTGAAATTTTCTTATCTGTCAAGCAGAGGTAATAGTAATAACACATGATTCTTAGATTATTGTACAAACTACAGCTGTTAATCTTTGTAGAGTGCTTAGAATAGGTCCTGGCACATAGTTTCTTTACAGCTTGTGTGCGTGCGTGCATGCGCGCACGCGTGCGCGCGTGTGTGTGTGTGTGTGTGTGTGTAATAATGCATCTTCCTAAGAGCAAGGGCCCTGTATGGCTTGGCTTATAATTGTACCTCTAGTGCTTAGCACAGCATATGATAAGCACTCAGCTCTTTGTTTGGACAAAGGGAACCTCCCAAACCATTCCTAGACTTGGCTCCATAAAAGGAGGACTGGAACTCCAGGTCTACCCATCCAAAAGATAAAAGACACACCTGCTAGCAGTCCACAAAGCTAAAGGAGGAGCCCCAAGAGCTTGTTATGACACAGTTCCCTGTTCCCAGACCCTCTGACTTCTCCTTGTCTTTGGTACACAGGAAGTGCTTGATCTCTGAGTCAGGAGTGTCTACTCAGGTTCAAGTGAGGGCCAAGTGTTTGTTTCCCTGTCCTTGGTCTACTAGGCTTGTGGGTGGAGGGCCAGCCCCCCTGCCCTGCTTTCTAGGCCCCTGGATCCTTCTATAGAGGTTTGGGCTGGCTGCATCTATAACAGAGAGACAGCCCCAGCTTCAAGTTTCTAACAAAAATGTTGACATTGGCCCCTCAGCTCATTAGGCAAACAGTGTTTTCAGGGTCCTGCTTGGCCCTCCAATGGAAAACTGTAGTTGGGATCAAAGTAAAGTGACATCCCATAGTTCACTGAATCAAAGTCAACTTTGATGTAATTGTGTGTAGCATGATATTGTATGTAGCATGGAGAAAGAATAAGTACTGACAAAAACTGCACTGATTTTAAGATTTATTCCAGCCCTGGCTGGTTTGGCTCAGTGGTTAGAGTGGCAGCCTGCAGACCAGAGAGTCCCGGGTTCAGTTCCCGCTAAGGGCATGTACCTCGGTTGCAGTTTGTTCTCCGCCCTGCTGGTTGAGGTCATGTGGGTGGCAAGCACTTGATGTGTCTCTTTCACGTCGATGTTTTTCTCTTCCTCCCTCTCTCCCTCCCGCTCTATCTGAAGATAAGTGCAAAAATATCCTCTGGTGAGGATTTAAAAAAAAAAAGATTTACTCCAATTTCATAGATGCTAAAATACGAAGATACATCTTAGGATTGGTGAAAATTGGGTATCATTACCACATACAGACAGCAGGAAGAAGGGAAAGGTAATCAGAAGAGAATGTTCTCGTTTCATCAACAAATGCACCCAGCATATCTCTGCCCTCCCCCTTCTGACAATGGGTGAACCACACAGGCTCCTAGCTACCTCAGCCCCACACATGCGCACCGGGTCCCACCCTCTCAGCAACGAAAGGACCAGCAACGTGCACTCCTCTCCTCTGCCTGGTTCATTTTCTCCTCTGGTCTGGTTCATTTTCACTGCCTAAAACTAGGAAATAGTGTCTTCCTTCTTGGTCCCTTTCAATTCCATTTTACACGAGATTTCTCAAGAGATGTCTGCCCTCGTTGTCTTCTCATCCTGTCCTCCCGTGTTCTTCCTCCTGTCCCTGCTACTTCATCTAAACAGGTCTCCGTCATGCCGAACCCCATGATCGATCCTAGTCCTTAGCTTCCTCCCCTCTCAACAGCAATTGGCTTTCAAATGCCTCCCCCCTGGTTCTGCTCCCTCCTTGGCTCCCCCTTCACACATTAGTGAGACCCAAGGACCAGACCCCTTCTCTGCCTGTCCTGCTAGTCCTGTGGCTTTAATGACCATCTTTACTTTAATAACTACTGTCCCCAGCTCTGTCCTCTCACCAGAACTCAGGGCTTGCCCATTCTGATAGGCATCTCAAATTAATATGTACCAAACTGAACTTTTTGTTTGTTTTGTTTTGTTTACCCTCACCCGAGGATATTTTTCTATTGATGTTTTTAAACTGAGTGGAAGGGAGGGAGGGAGAATGGGAGGGAGGGAGGGAGGGAGAGAGGGAGGAAGGGAGGGAGAAAAACATCCATGTGAGAGAGACACATTGATTGGCTGCTCTGTATGACCCCAACCTGGGCACATGCCCCTGACCAGAAATCAAACCCATGACCCTTCAGTCCTCAGGCCAACGCTCCAACTGCTGAACCAAACCAGCCAGGGCCACTTTCAAATTTCAACCCCAAGTAGTCTTCCCCGACTTAATAAATGGCAATTTTTCCAGTTATTTTGGTCCAAAACTTTGGAATCTGAATCATCCACAATGGCTCACTTTTTCTCACATCCAATCTATCAGCAAGTCCTTTTGGATTTCAAAATATCTCTAAGTAAGACTGTGTCTTACAATAGCTTCCTAATGGTTCCCGCCATCCACCGGGTCTCCAGCCTTCTAGCCCCCAAGCAGAGGTCCCATGAGACCCTGGCATCTCTGCTCAGCCTCTCCGAGGCTCCCATCTCATGTAGAGGAAAATCCAGAGCTCCCTGCAGGGTCTACCCCAGGTCCCTGTGGCTCCCTCTCCCTACTCTTCCCGTGCTTGCTCTGCCTCCTTGCTGTTTCTAGAAGACTCTGAGCACTCTTCACTTCAATGTCTACCTCCCTCAGCCCTCGACTCAGCCCCTCCACCCCCTTCCCATCTTGGCTCCACTGTGACCCCACAGAATAGCCCTCCCCGACCCAGTGCCCTCCCTTTGCCTTGCTCTCTTGTCTTTTGCATGTCACGTCCTCACATACACTAGCCCCCACCATCCATAGGGAATATGTTCCAAGATCCCCAGTGGAAGCCTGAAACCACAGGCAGTACCAAACCCTGAGTATACTATGCTTTTTCCTGTACCTAATACCTACGATAAAGTTTAATTTATCAGTTAGTCACAGTAAGAGATTAACAATAACTAATAACAGAACTATTATAACAATATACTGTAATAAAAATAATGTGAATGTCATCTCTCTCTCAAAATATCTTATTGTACTGGACTCCCCCTTCCTGTGATGTGAGGTGATAAAATACCTACATGAGGAGATGAAGCGAGGTGAATGGCATAGGCGTTGTGACTTAGCTTTAGGCCACTGTTGCCCTTTCGATGGTATGTCAGGAGGAGGGTCATTTACTTGCACAAGTGGCCCGATGTCCCTCGTTTCGGGGATCCCTTGCCGAAGTCTTCATTCAGGCGCAGTGCTTTCTGGCGTAATGCGTTGCCATCAACCAGAACACGTTTTCTGTTCATGTCGTCCACCCACAAACGGATGCCTTTCCATCTTAACTAAGCACTTAGCATGCACTGTGGCTGTAACTTCTGCGGTCTGAGATGTGACAGCAAAGCTAGCGTGAATGTCTTGTTCCTTCTTAACAATTTCATGAATAGAAAATGTATTCTTATTGTGGATTTTAGCAGCCCCAACATATGATTTTCCCCCCTTTTCTTATTAAGAACTTCCACATTTTCACTTAAAGAAAGCATTTCCCAGCTGTCTTGGGCATATCCGAACTGCCAGCATCACTACTCTTGTGCTTTGGGGCCACCAAGTAAAATAAGGGCTACTAGATCGCACACCTCAACAGTCTATCTGGTAACCAAGATGCCGGCTACTAAGTGACTAACGGGCGAGCAGCCTCGCGTGGGTACTCTGGACCAAGTGGTGATTCATATCGCCAGGGGACCAAGCAGGATGGCACAACATTTCATCATGCTATTCAAAATGGCATGCAATTTAAAACTTCTGAATTGTTTATGTTTGTAATTTTCCATTTAATATTTTAGGACCATGGCTGACCTTAGGTAACTGACACCACAGACAGCAAGCAAAACCATGGTCGGGGGACGATTGTATTGTAGGTCTGATTTTTAGGCCGAGTCTGTGGCCCCCACTTGCACGTAAGCTCCGTGACATCAGGGATTCTGCTCACTGCTGTGTCCTCAGCACCTTCAACACGACCTGGCACGTGGAAGGTACTCCGCGAAGATTTATGGGAAGACTTCTGATGTTGGAGAAAACTTTCTTTGTTAAGAAATGCTAGGACCATTTTTCCTAGTCCTTTTTACAACGAGGTCTCTGGGAGTTTAAAGAAAGGCCTGTGCTTAAGTGTTTCCTGGCCTGAAAGCACAGAGAACAGCTGCCTTGTTGATCCTGCAAGGGGACGTGTCCGAAGGCCTCTGTTCATGGCCTGAGTGTGCTCGAGCCACCGAGGAGTCCGGCCAGGCTTCCCTGGGTCATTGAAGTGACCCCGCTGGCCTCTTCTGCCAAGGATGTCCCTATTCTCCCTGCCAACCTCCATCCCCACCCTGCCCTCTTTGTCTCACTGTCTAGGGGGCCTGACCCTCCTGTTCAATCAACTTCTCTGTCCTATTCCTATCGGCCCTCCCTCTGTGCCCCCTTGGCTCTTTCTACGGACTCTTTTTTAAATCTTCATCCGAAGATATGTTTATTGATTTTAGAGAAAGAGAAAGGGAGAGAGAAACATCAATCGGTTGCCTCCAGTGTGTGCCCCGACCAGGGATTGAACCTGTTACCTAGGTATGTGCCCTGATCAGGAATCAAACTTGCAACCCTTTGGTCTCCAGGCAGGGCTCTCTAGACTCTTGTTTTTTTTTTTTTTTTTATCCTCACCCGAGGACATTTTTCCATTTTTTGTTCCTATGGAGCGGGAGGGAGAGAGAGGAACAGAGAGAGAGAGAAACATCGATGTGAAGGGACACATCGAGTGGCTGCCACCCGCACGACCAACCAGGGCCGGGGACAAACTGCAACCGAAGTACGTGCCCTTAGCGGGAACCGAACCCGGGTCTCTCGGGACCGCAGGCCGACACTCTAACCGCTGAGCCAAACCGGCCAGGGCTCTAGACTCTTCTTAAGCCATTTATAAGCTTGCGCAGCATAGGTCTGTGTCCCATCTGTGCCTGTCTGCCCCTCCCAACCAAGCTCCCCTCAAGAAGGAGGCATTTGAAGTCTGGGATTGTGTCTTATTCAACTTCATATCCCTAACCCCTAACACAGTGCCTGGCACATCGTAGGTACTCAAGAAATGTTTGCTGAATGACTGAATGAACTCTCCATTTTCAACAGGTTGACTTTTTCACAATTTCCCTAAGACAAGCTGAGCTTATTCTTGGCAAAGCATTGCTCATGCCATACCCTCCAACCTACATTCCCTATACCCTCATTTCTACACGCGCGCGCGCGCGCGCACACACACACACACACACACGCCCTACCTTCAAATAGCTAACTCTTAACTACGCAAAATATTTCAGCGCAAAAGCATTTGTCTATTTACAATGTTCTAGTACTGTACCCAATAAATTGATAAAGATGGGTTGGTAGTTGATTCACTGGCTCAAATTTTATCAAATACCATTTTCTTCATTAGGCCTTTCTTTATAATTCCAAGCAATTCACATCTCCCCCAGCCAGAGGGTACGCAGCGTGGAGGGTTGGTATAGAGAAAGGCAGCAAGGCACTGTGTGTGGTTATAACTGTGATGTGTGTGCACTGGAGCCAGACTACCTGGTTCAAACCCAGGTTTTCCTACTTACCAGCTGCCTGGCCTTGGCCAAGTTACATCCTATTTGAGCATCCGTTTCATCTATAAAAGAGTACTAGAAATAGCTTCCTTCAGAGGACTGTTGGGAAGAGTAAATGGAATACTACATCAAAGCACATAGATTATGATCAATAAAAAATTGTTATTATCTTACAGTTTAAGCCTTTGATGTGATTTATTACGATTTTTCTAATTCTCATATATGTCAATTATTGCTTAAGTGACTTAAGTTCAAGTTCCTGGAAGGCATGGTTCATGAACAACTAATAGGTCTAGAATACACAAAGAAGAATTGTTCCAAAGATATGAGGTAATTCCCTGGGCAGACCTTTCTCTTGGACTTGGGCTAGGGCGGAGGGGCAGGCATCTCACAGATGGATATATAAACGATTGCATATGTGAAGTCACCAGGAAGGTGTTGGGTGGGGGAGGGTGCAGGGACCTTTGGCCCAGAGCTGCCATTCTTTTTCCTGATCAGTTGGAATGACTAATAGAAAGCAACGCTACACAGCTCGTAAGCCTACACAAAGCCTCGGCCCTCATGCTGGTTATGCCTTTGTCCAGCTGTGTTACTTCAGGTAAGTTATCTGAACTCTGCTTCTTAATTTGCAGAGTAAAGGTTATATAACAGTCCTATCTTGTAGGGTTATCATAAGAATTAAGTGTTAAGTGCCAGGAACACAGTTAAGGGCCCAATTTATGGTGGTGGTGGTTATTATTATCATTATTATTATTATTATGTTTTTATTGATTTTTTAGAAAGAGTGGAAGGGAGAGATAGAAACATCAATATGAGAGAGACACATCAAGTGGCTGCCTCCTGCATGCCCCCTACTGGGGATCGAGCCCTCAACCCAGGCATGTGACCTGACCGGGGATTGAACTGGGACCTCTCAGTCGATGGGATGATGCTCAATGCACTGAGCCACACAGACCGGGCTATGGTTATTATTCTTATGAGAACTTCTTTATTTATTTGCTCCATTTCTGGGCACATCTTAGAGTAGGGCCACCACTGGATCTGTTTTAACACTCCAGGCCACAGAAGGGACAATTTGGAGTGTCACACAGGAGTTTTATTACTACAGAAGCTTGCCCCTGCCTTGCCCTAGGAGGAGCCTCCTCTGCCCGGAGAGAGTACCCAGACACCCTACATACTCCTCCATGAGGGAATATCTGGGGTGCCAGGAAACAGCCCAACTTCTTGTTGCTATTATTTTATTTGCATTTCTGAAATTAACCTGGCATGGAAACTGGAATTTTAGAGTAGCAAGAGCTCTTGGGGCAGTATCTCTGAGAGGTGACGAGGGCACAGGCTTTGGGTCAGACTGAAGCTAGGTGGAGCCTGGAGAGGACCCTCACCAGCGGGTGACCAGGGCCATGACTCAAGCATTCTGGCTCCTGCTGCTCAGGGTGGGAGCTTGTTAGACATGCAGAATCTCAGGCCCCACCCCCAGACCTACTGCACCGGGATCTGGATTTTAGCAAGATCCTCAAGGTGGTTCATAGCACTTCACCTGACCCCCTCACGCTTCCCATCTGGAAGACTGGGTAAACAGTGAAAGGGAAACTGGTATCTTCACACAGCGCCCGTTAAAGAGTAATTAGGCTTTTTTTTCCATAACACCCTTCAATTTCTCTTTTATAACATGCATCTTTGTGTCTTATAATTGCCTGGTTGGCCGTCATCAGAATGGGAACTGTGAAATCAGGGACTGTATTTATGTTTACTGTTGTATAGTCAATGACTGTCATTCATAAGAGTCACATAATAAAGGACCGATTGACTGAATGAATAAATGAACACGGTCCAAGACTATTTCCTGCTCATTCTCTGTGGCACACACAGGATGGGCACATTGCTTTACACAATATGCTCAATGACAACAAACCAATAACTTTATCCAAACTTCTCATTTTATAGATGAAGAAATTGATGCTCAGACTGGTTGAGTAATTCGCCTACGGTGCCCACATATGAGTGTTACCCACCTGTGGGCACTTGCATGCAGTCTCCTCTGATTGCATCTTTATAAGATCTTGTATGCACAAACGCTGTCCAGAAACTGTCCTTCTGGTTTGGAGCTGGAGGGACTGCTTTCGTTTTTTAGAACTATCATATTTAGAATGAGTCCATTTGCCAGAGTGGTTGCTTTCCAAGCTTATGAGAGAAATTTTATTAGTGTTTCCTATTATTTATTTTATATGTATTTACTCTGTCTAGTGGAACATTGTTGTTTCTAAAACAGCTGAAATCTGGTCTGTTCACTCAGCTTTGCTAAGCTGCTATCATTGCTTTCTCCTTATTTATCTTTGGTTTACTATTATCCATTTACCCTCAGGTCTGTCCTTGCAGGAGAGTGACCTTCAGAGGCATCATGTTTTTCTGCTCACCCTTGTGCATTCTTGTGATCTTAATGAGAAGAAATGTCTCCTGGTGGCTGCTGGTCTGAGCAAAGGAAAACACACATGCAGGTAGAGCAGAACTAACCCAGTTCAGCCTGAACCCAAGCCCGGCCCAGTCCAGCTGAGTACTCAGAGCCTCAGTGGATCCAGGAAAGAGAAAAAGAAATGTTTGTTGTTGTAAGCTGTTGAGATCGTGAAGTTGGTTATGTAGCAAAAACTGATTCGGTGTGATCATCTCTGAATGATGAAATAGTTGATTTTTATTTTCTTCCTTATTATTTTCTGCATTTTCAAGTGCACTTAAGTGAGCTTGCTTTACTTTTAGAAGAAAAGAGTAAATGAAACATGAAGAAACATAAATTTGCTACTAGGTCCTTCACTATTATGATACAAGATCAAACCTATCTGAACTGTACACGCAAAGTGCTTAATTTGTAAGACTGCTAAAAGGCAGTCTTTGAAAACTCAGGTATGCCTGGCTGGTGTGGCTCAGCTGGTTCAGTGTTCCATTCCCAGTCAGGACACACACCCAGATTTAGGGCTCGATCCCCAGTAGGGGGCGTGCAGGAGGCAGCAAATAGATGTTTGTCTCTCATATTGATGTATCTCTTTCTCTCCCTTTCCTCTCTCTCTCAAATCAATAAAAACATACTTAAAAAATATTATTTAAAAAACCACCCAGCCGGTGTGGCTCAGTGGTTGAGCATCAACCCATGAACCATGAGGTCACTGGTTTAATTCCACGTCAGGGCACATGCCCAGGTTGTGGGCCAAATCTCAGTGGGGGGCATGCAGGAGGCAGCCAATCAATGCTCTCTCTCATTGATGTTTTTATCTTTCCCTTCCTTTCTCTCTAACGTCAATAAAGAAAAAAATAATTTGTAAAAACCCACAAGTATGCTGATTCCCATGCACTGTCTCTCATAGTGCTCTTTCTGCACAGTTAACAATGAAGCTAACATCTCCATTGCCTTGGCATATAAGTGTTTTGAAAGAGCAGCTGTTTCCAAGGTTGTTATGGGATATGGTCACGTGGCACAGAGCGGCAAGCTCAGGGGCCTGGGAGAACGTATCCAGTCTGAGAGAGTTAACACAAGCTAGTTCCCCGTGAAGGACTGATCTCTAAGAACCCTTTCCTTCCAGTCATCTTTGGTCGGAATAATTTTTAGCTTTCTTGATTTTTCTCATTCATTGTGGGACAGAGGGAGATGAGATTAACATAAAGGGGGCAGGAAAGGAATCATCAAAGGAAGGAATGAAGAGGGCAGATAGGAAAGAGCTTTGAAGAAGACAGGAATAAAGAATAAATCAGAAAGAGGAAACAGATGAGGAGGGGAGAAGTGGGGTGAAGAGGCAGAGAACAGAGTGGGGAGGGCTGAGCTGTAGGCAGGTCTAGCCAAAGTGGTTCCACATACTTGGTGTGCTTGGTTCCTCGCTGCCCATACCTGCACTGTCTACCCCCGTACTAAGCCAGTTCCAATAACTCAAACTCTCCTGACTTCAGACCTCCATCAACCCACCTCTCCCACCTTCACCTCCCTGATTCCAACTCAGTCAATCTGTGTCTGCCTTTCCTGCCTCCTTCCCAAAAGCCCCCAGTTCCTCTGCTCCTTCCAAATCTGACCAACCTTCCAGGCCCCATGCGAGCCTCTGCTGCTCCCTGAAGCACACCCAGCCCACACTGAAGTCACCCTTCTTTGAACCCTGAACTCTGGACCAGGTCTCTTCCCTGAGCTCCAGACCCATAAATCTGATCTCCCCATCAGTGTCAAGTAGTGTCAAGTAGTGTCTCACATGTATGTGACTTTTCTAAACCATACATTAGACATAAGCTTTACAAGGCAGGGAACTTAGTCTGGTTTGTTCACTGCTGAATCCCAGTGCCCGGAGGAATGCTTGGTGCCAAGCGGGCACCCGATGACTATTAGTCCAATGAATTCCTAGGGCCGTGACAGGCAGGAGCACACAGTTAGCTTTTATCGCATGGCATGCTGACTGATGTTTTCTGACCATCTAATTTTCCTGGCTGAACTGCAAAAATAAAGGATCAGGGATCCTGCGCTTTGGTATTCCTCTGTGATTTTGGCATGAATCTTTGTGTCCAGGTGATGTATTCACTCACTCAACAGCCACATCCCACAGCAGAACAAGCCCAGGCTAAAGCCACCCTCTCAAATCTTAGCAACTACATGCTAACTCAAGAAAAAATATATATTCATTCCTACCCACTGATTTTTAAGCACTTCAGCTTGAGTTCTATAGCACGTCAGTGTAATACTTTCCATGTTTTATTCTCCGCAGTCTTTAATTGGGTATGTCTTAGCTATAGATCTGGGTTGTGAGCAGCATCTTATTCCCTTTGTCTGCGTCTTATTCCCCTCCTTTTGAAACTGAGGGTCCTAGTAACTGATTAAATTTTACTTTAAATCCTAGCTCTAGAAATCATTCCTCTCTCTATGCCCTTCAGAGACTAGCTTTCCCCCATAATCAGAAACCCCCGAGGCACAGAAGATAGTAGCCCAGACCTGACTGAAGATCACAGGGCCCGGACCTCTGGCAGACTAAAGATAACATCCTGACCTAAGTTTTGTTTCAGTTCCTCAGCCCTAAGGTGGAACAACCCCCCTGACTACTTTCCCATGAAACCAGACAGAGGAATACAGGAACAGACCTCAGAGTTGTCCTCAAGACCTGAAGAAATGATTTATGACCCTTACTTCACCTCCAACACAGCCCTGAACCTCTAGCCTACAGGTATCTTGTGATTTTTGCCCTATAAAATCTGTAACCTACAGGGCTTTGGAGACTTTGAGTTTTTGAGCATTAGCTTCCCATTCTCCTGGGTGGCACCATTCATCAATAAAATAGCCAATGTTTCTCCACTGCAATTCTCTGTGTCTAGTGTTGGGTTCTGCCAGCACCAGGTGGACGGACTCTGTTCAGTAACTTTCTCCCTTCAGTGATTAACCAGCACTACCCAGGAGGCACGGGGCCTCCAGCTCTGCACGGCCTTTATTTATCTCTCAGAAGTTCTGCATGAGCCTGCCAGTGGCCTCCTGACTGTGATGAGAGATAAAGGCCTATTGCTCTGAGGCACAGCCTTTCAAGTCCTGCGAGGATGAAAGAGGAGTTCTGATTTGCTGCCAGTGACGTCACACTTCTGGAGCACTTCCTCCCCAGATGTGTCTGCTGTTTGTCTTAGTGCCCCATTTCCCAACAGCAACAAGACACAACAGGAAGCAAACGTCTAGAGCTGTTGCATCCGCTGCAGTTCGGGGTTTCTCATAGCGTCGCCCTATGACACAAGAGCGGCTCCCAGTCAATACCATGCTCTTGACTCCAACTTTTTCCCATCGAGTTACTGCGGTTGGGCTGACTTTGTTCTCGCTTATTTGGCTTATTTGTTCTCTAACATGGAAATGCTATTGGGATGACTAATGCTCACATCACTAATACATTAGGAAGCAATTATCTGAAAACAAATTCATTTCCTGAGTCATCCATAGCCTGTGTCCCTCTCTTTCTCTTTTTAAAAAATCATCTCAACAGGAAAGAAATCCACACGTCCTATAGGGCCTCCAGTGGTATTCGTCGGGAGATTATGTATCTGGTTTAGAGGGATTGACAGAGTTCTTAATTTGCTTGTGTTACTCAGTCTGTCCTATTCTAATCCTGGATTTATTTTCAAAAGACAAATGTGTTCAGAATTAATTTCTTTGCCTTCCACTCCTTTGTGTGGTGGATGACTAATATCGTATTCATTAGCTCAGCAACTGCTTGGCTTGGTTTCTTTCTTTCTTTCTCTCCCCTGCCCCCGACTCCCTTCCTGCTTTCCATTTTGTTTTAAAGATACAAATACTTTCCTATCTTCTTCGTGTTCTGTGTGAGTTTTCTGTGGCTGCTATAACAAATTTCCACAAACTTGCTGGCTGAAATCAACAGAAATATATTCTCTCAGAGTTCTGGAGGGCAGAAGTCTGCATCGGTGTGGCTGGTGGAAATCACCAAGCTGTCCCTTAGGGAAGAATTCGTTCCTTGACTCTTCCAGCTTCTGGTGGCTGCTGGCATTCCTGGACCTGTGGCCTTGTCACCCCAGTCTCTGCTTCCGTGGTCACATTGCCTTCTCCTCTTTGGTCTGAGTCCAACTTCCCTTTGCCTCGCTTGTGTAAGGACATTCGTAATGGCATTTAGGCCCCACCTGGATAATCCAGGATAATTTCTTCACAGCAAGATCTTCTTTTTTGTTTGTTTGTTTGTTTTTTATCCTCATTCGAGGACATTTTTCCATTTTTTGTAGACAGAGTGGGAGGAAGAGAGAGGAAGAAAGAGAGAGGGAAACATCAATGTCAAAGGGACGCATCGAGTGGCTGCCACCCGCACAACCAACCAGGGCCGGGGACAAACTGCAACCGAGGTACGTGCCCTTAGCGGGAACCGAACCCGGGTCTCTCCGGACCGCAGGCGGACGCTCTAACCGCTGAGCCAAACCGGCCAGGGCTAAGATCTTTACTTAATCACACCGGCAGAGATTCTTTCTCCTTATAGAGTAACATTTACAGGTTTCAGGCAACTACACGTTCCATTCCCTGCTCCCTGCAATGCACAGAATATTTTGTATCAACGTGAAAATGTTGGTGGAGGATAAGAAAAGAAAACAAATCAATAGGAAGCAGAAATAGTCAGGAAGTCTTTCCTTTTTTATTAATTCCTTCTGGCAGTATGGTGGCCCTCCTGACACCTGTTCCTGCTTCCTGAGGAAATATGGGGTGGTGGGAGGTACCCCACTCGGCAAGCCGCAGGGCCTGACATATGACATAGGCTCAACCAATCAGATGCTCTCATCCAGGCATTTTGATTCAAGGACGTGGTACACTGATGTCTGGGAACCGGAGATTATGTCCAGGGCAGCAATGTCAAGGGCCAGGAGCAGCACAAGCCAGCGCCACTGGCCGGGGCTCCCCGCTGGACTCCTGCTCTAACAGGATCAGGCTAAATTCTTGCTCTGCTTTTTCATCTCCCCAGGCTCCAGCCCACTTCTCCACCATGGTTCTCCAACATTTCTACCCATCCTGCCAGAACACCCCCTTCTGCTGAACTTGGCCTGTTGGTCTCTGTTGTCTTACCCAGGAACCTTACCTGACTTGGAAATGGCCAGGTCCAAAGCTGTGCTTCACAGAGCTTAGCAGCAGCCTTCTCTCAGGGGGAGGGCCCTCACCAGGCACAGGCAACGCAGGACGGGTTCCGCTATGTCTGCGGGAAACACAAAATGTCTGTGATTTTTATCCTCACCCGAGGATATTTTTCCATTTTTTGTACAGATAGAGTGGGAGGGAGAGAAAGAAAGGGAGAGAGAAAGGGAGAAACATCGACGTGAAGGGACACATCGAGTGGCTGCCACCCGCACGACCCAACCAGGGCCGGGGACAAACTGCAACCGAGGTACGTGCCCTTAGCGGGAACCGAATCTGGGTCTCTCTGGACCGCAGGCCGACGCTCTAACCGCTGAGCCAAACTGGCCAGGGCAAATGTCTGTGATTTTTAAAATAGTGGTTTCATGTTATGAATTACTGTGCAGAACTTGAAAAGAAGGAAACTTATAATGGGTCTCAGCTATCAGACCTATGTATCCTTAAAACAAGTTTTCATGCCCTCTTTATTACCCCGAAATGAAATTTATAAATAATACATTAACTCTTTCTATGATTTTGAAAGGTTAACACAATATAAAGGAAAAAAATTGTATATAAATAATATTTATGTATAAAATAATGACAAATTATTAAAGGACATATTTTGTATATAAAAATAAGCACCTCCACATATAAATGCATACATATTGCTACATTAGAGGACTCGGCAAATTTATAACCATGCAAATTTGTAACATTGAGAACTATGCCCCACTGGAAGAAAAACGCAGACCACAGAACCTGGCATAGAGTACGATACAGTGCCTTCGAACCACAGAAGCTACGTGTGCATGCGCACCTGCGTACAGAAAGGCAAACCAGGACGAATTGCTGGCTGAAGTGACCTCTGATGGAGGAAGTGCTGGGGGCACGATGAGGAGGAAAGAAGAAGGACTTTCACATATTGTTTTCTGTCTTTTTGTATCTTTAGTAAAACTAATGTGTTACTTTTATAATAAACCACATACAAGGAGGGAAAGAAAGTGATCAGAGAGGCTTTGTGTACCACAAGCTGGGTGAGGAGGAGCCAGATGAGAAAAGGTGAAGAAGGAAAGGGCTGGGCTAGTTTGCTGTTGAGACTCTACAGCTCCAGGGAGGAGACAGCATTGTTTTCTGTCGTCGTCATTAGAATAAACTTGGTTAATAGTACCTGCTTGATCTTTAGGAAAGTCGCCTGCCAAGTGCCCTCACCAGAGGCGATGGCGCTCCCTTATTTATAGCATCACAGTGTTGTTTGTTACTATTACTGCTCACCTGGGTGAAGCCCTAACCTGTGGAGCTGGTGGCTGACACCAACAGTCAGTGTCTAAGTTGTCCTGACCCCATCACCAGAGCTCTCTGTAATTCTGGTGCCAAACACCCGGAGGGCCTTTATTCTTCAGTTTATTCAGCTGAACTTCATTGACTACAAAACTGAATAGAACACCTCTTTGCTCACCTAAGTCCAAAAGCTTTGGACACAGCATTGGATTTAAATTTCTGCTCTGCAAATTAACACATATTCTATGAACTTTCCTTTCCTTATCTGTAAAATGAGAATAATAATTTATTCACCTTATAGCATTTGTTAAGAGTAATAAAATAATGTATATCAAGACACAAATTTAAAAGCTGAACAGAGATGTCAGCTGCTTCCCACCACGAGGAAGACAAATCTTGGAGTTGAAGTTCAGCCAAGTTAACTGCCTGTTAAATAAAAAATCAGGAATCTTCAGAGGAGCATAACAGAGTTCCATAAACTTTACAACTACAGTTGTATTAATCTGGGTTCTCCAGGGAAACAGAAGCAAGAGGGTATATGATAAGGAGATGACTCACACAGTTGTGTGGCTGAGAAGTCCCACGCTCTGCAGCCAGGGAGCTGGAGACTCCGGAGAGCCAACAGTGTAAATTCTAGTCTGAGTCAGAGTCCAGAGCAGAAAAAGACGGATGGTGCGGCTCCAAGTCAGTCACAGAGGGAGCAGTCTTGATCTTTGCGTTGTGTTCAGGCCTTCGGCAGCCGAGATGAGGCCCACCTACACTGGCCAGAGCAATCTGCTTTGCTGAGTCTGTAGGTTCAAATGTTACTGTCTTCCAGAAACACAGACACACCCAGGATAATGTTTAAGCAAATATCTGGCACCCTGTGACCCAGTCAAGCTGACGTATAAAATCAACCTTCATATCAATGTCCTTGATACAATCCAGAATCTTAATAGCAGATGGGGGAGGTGGGGAAAGTTTGTTCAAATGAGGATTCTGAGGCTCTGCCTATAACCTCCTGAATTGGAACCGTCTCAGAGAAATCTGTGTTTGAAAAGCTCCCCAAAGTCTTCTTGCCAAAGTACTGCTGCTTTGCTTTAGAATCCGACAAGATTTGGCAATGAGGATTTAGCAGCCATTCTGAAGGATGTTAGAATCATAATTATAATCATGGACATGGCTGAGGTCTTCTTCTGGTGGCAAATGGGCCATTTGCAAGTGGAAAGGGAGAAGTTCGGGTGGGATATCAGTGTTGCTCCACCACAGGGCAGAAACCAAGCTGAGTAAATAATGCCCCAGGGCACACCCCTCACCTCCACCTCATAACAAGTTCACAAACTTTTGTTCAGAGTCCAAATGACATGGGACGGTGTTGGATTATCAGTGACCTTGGGTGAGTCAGACTTTATTGCTTAAAAATTCCTCTTCCTCCTCAGACTTACTTCCTTCCTATCTCCGGAGGGTGTTTTTTGTTGTTTTGTTCCAAGAATCATACTCCATAAATGGGAGCCTTTTTTCTAATATACTACCAAGATCTCCTACCCTCCCCCACCCGTGTGTGTGTGTGTGTGTGTGTGTGTGTGTGTTTTCCTGAACTTTGGAAAGCTTTTATGAAGTTCTATGTGATGTAATACTCCCCCACTGAATAAATTCCAGCTTTAAAATATACATAGCTAATTTTTTTAATGTATGACAAGTTGTTCTTCTCATGTTCCATACCTGCAGAAAGTGCACATAAGTGCGCAGCGTCATGCATTTCTGCAGTGTGACCCAAAGCCCACATTAACCAGCAGGTGGTACAAGCACACTAGAACACCCCGCATACTCTCTAGTCATCAGTCCCCACGATGAGCAGGGTAGCCACTGCTCAACTTCTGGAAGAATAAATCAGGTTTGTCTGTTTTGTAAATGTGAATTTTACAGAAGTGGAATTGTATTCTCTGGCTGCTTCTGCTCCTCCTTTTGTCTGTGACTCACGTGTTTGCCGTTACAGTTTCTGTTTCCACTGCCGAGTACAATTCCATTATGTGGCTATACCACCACTTATTTATCCATCGATTTTTTTCTTCACCTGAGGATGCTTTTATTTTTAGAAAGCAAGGAAGGGAGAGAGAGAAACATCAATGTGAGAGAGAAGCATCAATTGGTTGCCTCTCATAAGCGCACCAACTGGGGATGGAACCTGCAACCCAGGTCTGTGCCCTGACTGGGAATCAAACTGGAGGCCTTTTCGTGTACAGGACAGCGCTCAATTCTTTTTTTTTTTTTTTTTAATCCTCACCCGAGGACCTCAGATAGAGCGGGAGGGAGGGAGGGAGAGAGAGAGAAAGAAACATCGATGTGAGAGAGACACATGAATTGGTTGCCTCCCGCACAACTCCGACCAGGGCTGGGGACCGAACCGCAACCGAGGTATGTGCCCTTGACCGGAATTGAACCCGAGACTCTTTGGTCTGCAGGCCAACGCTCTAACCACGGAGCAAACTGGCCAGGGCTTCATCCAATTCTTAATGGGCATTTGAGTTTCTAGTTTTGAGATATTGCAAATAGTGTGAAACAGTTTTTATACTGAGTCTGATTTTAAGAGGGAATGTTAGATATTCAAGTTAAAAAAAAAAAAGATTGCTGTGGCAAATAACAGAAACATGTAAACATTCTACAGATTCCTCTGCTCACCCTGAAGATGGCTCTTAGGGTTGGAAGCCATGATGGAAGGGAGTCCAGAGCAGAACGTGATTGACAGTCCTGCCTGCCACCACTATTTGCTTCTCTAAGATAACTCCTTGCCCATCCTGTTCATTTGCCAAAATCAGTAGCTTTTCAAAGCACCTGCTGGGCATCCAAATCAACCCATTTAGGGAGCTCTGTAATGGATTTATTGTTATTTGAGACTAAGAGATGGGTGGATGGTCAGCCAGTTCATTTAATGTTCTACCAAATGATAGCCGGTGTTCTGACCTTTCCTTCACGGGCCAGAAAAGATCTGGTTCCAGAGGAAACAGAAAGGTTGAGCTGGAGGGGCCTAAGGCTGAATCTAGCCCAACCCTCAGCTCACAGCTCGGGAAGCTGAGAACCAGACCGCTGAAGTGCTCGAGATCACACCTGGAGCCGCAGCCTGAGCTAAATGATGACCTAGAACCACGTCTTCAGCCTCAGGCGTTCTCTGTGTTTGTTTTACCAGGCCACGTGCTGCTGTTACCTTACTGCTTCATTGTTATTTTGCAACATGATGCTGGTTGCTTTACTTTTCTGAGTCCTTGCATTTGGGATAGTTTCTTTCTGGTTAAATGTTACTTTGCTCTTCTAGGCCTTTGTCACTTTGGTTGGGTTTGTTTTCTATTGCTCCCACCAGTGTGCAATCAATAATATCAATATGGCTTGGATAGGGGAGGTGGAATCCACAAAGAATAAATACTTTTTAAAGATGTGTAGCTACGAATATGTATATGTACTCACAAAATATTAAATACAAAATACAAAACTCCATAACTCCATTGTATGCAGTATTTTTATAATACATATTTCTATGGATATATAAAAAGGAAAGATCTGGAAGGATATGAATGTTAATGTTTTTATCAGGTTTATGGAATTATGGGTAATTTTTATTTTCATCTTAGAATTCTCTGATGTTTTACAGTCAGTTTGGCTCAGCGGTTAGAGCGTCGACCTGCGGTCCGGAGAGACCCGGGTTCGGTTCCCGCTAAGGGCACGTACCTCGGTTGCAGTTTGTCCCCGGCCCTGGTTGGTCGTGCGGGTGGCAGCCACTCGATGTGTTCCTTCACGTCAATGTTTCTCTCTCTCTCTCTCCCTTCCTCTCTCTCCCTCCCACTCTATCTGTACAAAAAATGGAAAAATATCCTCGGGTGAGGATAAGAAAAAAAAAAAAAAACTGACAAAGGTAACAAAAAGAAGACAATACTTTTAAAATGGCTCTCTGTTAGTCAAAACCTGACATGAACTTACAGCGACTCTGGGACTCAATATTAGAGGCTAAGTTGGCAAAGCAAACAAACACACTCATTAAAGCTGTGGAGTGGGTGGGGTTTGGTTCTGTTACCTCCCACCTGATTATTATGCCTACCTACACACTAGGCAGCACACTAAATGTTACCCATCTCGTCCAATTTTCAGGTTGAGTTTGCTATAAGTATTGCTTACACCCATCTGCTGCTCGCTCTCTAGACAGTTTTGCCCAGAATGGTAGCAGGATGGCGACAGAATTATTCCAAATATAAAGCAGATTTTTTCTGAAGTCCAGTCTGTAAATATCCTGGTGGTAAGGAAGGTACCTACGAAAGTTTTATTTCTTTTTCATTGTAACATGAAGAACTTACTATTTGCCAAACACTAGGTTAGACCTAAAGGTGAATGAGATGAGATGCACTCAAGAAGCTCACTGTCCTAGGAGGAGGACACCAGCCAGTGCACAGCTGGAGTCCGGGAGATTAAATGCTGGGATGGATTTATGTAAAGGATGGGGTGAGAACTCTGGGGGTCGGTGTGGGTGGGGGGATGGGAGGACACACCCCACTCAGACTACAGGAGTCAGGGGAGATTCCCAAAGTAGTGTCCTGATCTGTTTCCCGGGGGAGACGGAATCAGTTACAGGTCCTGCTCAGATCTTGTGTTTTCTCCCCTTTATCAGCACTCACTCATCACCAAATTTTTAAGTTTTCTCCATATTGTTCTACATACAAATGATTTGGGAATTCTAAGACCTGCACAGTGTTTAATAGTGTATGTGGTGTGTGCCCCACATTTTACTCTCTGTTCCATGGTGATGGTCACCTAAGTTACTTCTGACTCTTACTATGACCAGGAATGATGCACAAACATTCCTGTTTTTGTGTTCATATAGTTTTGTGTAATCAATTCTCTAGAATATATACTACTGAGAAGTAGGTCTCTGGGCCATGGGGCATGCCTATCGCCAATTGCACTAAGTGCAACCAGACTGCTTTCCAGACTGCTGTTCTGGTTTGCACTCCTGCTAACAGGGCGTCCAGTCTGCAGAGGGGGTAAAGGTGTGTCAAGTGTACACCGGCTTCTAGGCCTTGCCATGAACGTGGCATATACATCGTTTGGGGAGAAGCGGTCGCTTTGTGCCATTTAATTGCAAGGAGTCTGGAAAATGTAGTCCTGGGCTGAGCAGCTGCTTCCCAACTACACATCAATGATCACAGAAGGTGAGAATGGATTTCGATAGGAAAATGGCCTTGTAGAGGTTGGGCTTTAACTCTGAATAAGAAGAGAAGCCATTGAGAGTCCACTGCAGACATTATATTTCACCCGTAAATACTTCAGTATGCATCTCCTAAAATAGATACTACATAACCACAGTATCATTATTAGAACATTAACAATAACTCAAATATCATTTAAATTTCAGTCCATGTTCAAATTTCCTAAATTGTTATGTAAATAATTTTGGAAATCATATTTAATAAACAATGTGGCCCGGCCAGTATGGCTCAGTGGTTGAGCATCGACCCATGAACCAAGAGGTTGCCGGTTCGATTCCCGGTCAGGGCACATGCCCAGGATGTGGGCCTGATCCCCAGTGATGGGCATGCAGGAGGCGGCCAATCGATGTTCTCTCTCGTGGATGTTTCTATCTCTTTCTCCCTCTCCCTTCCTCTCTCTCTAATAGCAATAAATAAAAAAACAAAAACAAAACAAAGCAAAAAAACAATGTAACCCTTGCCAGTTTGCTCAGTGGTTAGAGCATCGACCTATGGATCTAAGGGTCTTGGGCACATACCTGGGTTGCAGGGTTGATCCCCCGCCCCAGTGAGCTTGTGTTGAGGCAGCTGATCAATGTGTCTCTCTCACATCAATGTTTCTCTCTCTCTCTCTCCCTCTTCTTCCCTCCCTCCCTCCCTTCCACTGTCTAAAAAGCAACTGAAAAACAGTCTCCGGTAAAGATTTTAAAAAATCAAAATAATAAATAAATAAATCCACCTGGTGGTCCAAGTCGAATCCCATTTTTTTTCTGCCACTACCTTCATACAGTCTCTCTCCAAGTTCAAAGGAGCTCCCCCACCCTTTTTTTTTTCAATTTCACCTTGGAATACTGACCAGGAAGATGCAGTTTGCCAGCAGTACAGTAGGGGTCCCCACAAGTCCATTCTGCTGTTCCCCAGAGCTGGTGATTTCCCTAGGTGTTAGGGTAATTCCCACTGTCTCAATGTGCACCTGTGATTTCAGGGTGCCCTCAGGACCCCACAATGTCAACAGTAACTTTATGGGAAGTTACAAAGACTTCAAAGAAGTTTTTAATTTTATTTCATTGAAAAACCAGCTCAAGCCATGCATCACTTTTTCTGGTTAATTTTCCATATTGTGCTGTGAAAACAAATAAACAAAAAGCTATAATTCATTGAGCTAACTACTTAAAATCAAGAAACGTGCCCTGGCCGGTTTGGCTCAGCAGTTAGAGCGTCGGCCTGCGGTCCTGAGAGACCCGGGTTCGGTTCCAGCTAAGGGTTCGGTTCCAGCTAAGGGCGTGTACCTCGGTTGCAGTTTGTCCCCGGCCCTGGTTGGTCGTGTGGGTGGCAGACACTTGATGTGTTCCTTTCACATCAATGTTTTTCTCTCTCTCTCTGTTCCTCTCTCTCCCTCCCACTCTACCTGAACAAAAAATGAAAAAATGTCCTCGGGTGAGGATAAAAAAAAAAAAGAATTGTAACAATTTCAAAGATGGTTTTACTATTGCCTATAGGTAGCCATAATTTAAACATGACACACAAAAATTTAAAATATCAAAGTATGAATGGACATGGTTAAAAGAAAAAATAACCCAATGAGTTAGATTTTAAGAAATAAAAATTGTTTTCTCTTTTCCATTTCTTCCTACTTGTCAGACAAAATCAGTTTTTAACAATACTGTATCTGGTCTTAGTTCTTCTGGATGTTACCACCACAAAGTGTCTAGTTCTAGTTCCTGATTCTTACCTTTTGAAAGTCTCTATTGACTTCTACCAATGAGATTACAATTTTATTCACTAACACAAAAATTCACCCTTCCTCTCCCTTGCCCCACAATTTTGTTGATAGCTATATGATTGTCAAAAATTATTTTAACTGGCAGTCTTCATAATTCTAAAAAATATGCTTCGATGTCTATTTGTTATTCCGTCTGCTTTAGACACAATCTGCAGCCTCCGCACAGTGTAGAATGAGATACTAGCATCTCCATCTTCCCTCTCCCACCCTCCCTCCTTCCTTCGCCTTAAATGATCAAAGCTGACATTTCCCTTCTGTTCTGTAATCATCAAGTTCTCCCTGTTGGATAGGATCTAAAAGTCAAGATTCGGTAAAGCATGACATCATTATGACAATGTTAAATATTGTTCACAGAAAAGCCTACTTTCTTTGCTTTGAGCAATGATTATGATTTCTTCTCCTTAGACACAATGCCATATTTCCTACACCACTGTGAGGGGATCTGTCTAGCATTAAGGCATCAAGATGCTCTTTTCTCGTAATTCATCAATTACTCACAATCATGCTACAGTTTATATGTTTCATATTAGGATTACGAATTTCTTGCACAGACAGCCTTTCTTTAGTATATGTGCTGCCAAAGTGAGCACATCTAACTGCGTTTCTTTTTTTCAATCACAGCTTACATTCAATATTATTTTGTTTTAGTTTCTGGTGTATGGTATAGTGGTTAGAGATAATCATATACTTTACAAAGTATTCCCCTAATATTTCCAGAACCCACCTGGCACCATACATAGTTGTTACAATATTATTGACTATATTCCCAATGCTGTACTTTACATCCCGGGGACTATTTTTGTAACTGCCAATTTGTACTTCTCAATCCCTTCACCTTTTTCTTCTGGTCCCACAAACCCCCTCCTCTCTGGCAGTCATCAGTCTGTTCTCTGTATCTATGAGTCTGTTTCAGTCTTATTTATTTTGTTCTTTAGATTCCACATATAAGTGAAATTATATAATATTTGTCTTTATCCAACTTCTTTTTTAATGATATATTTTTCTTTTTTGATTTTAGAGAGAGAGGAAGGGAGAGGGAGAGAGAGAGAGAAACACTGATAAGAGAGAACATTGATTAGCCGCCTCCTGTATGCCCCCCACTGGGGATTTGGCCCACAACCTGGGCATGTGCCCTGACCGGGAGTTTAACCGGAGACCTCTTGGTGCATGGGTCGATGCTCAACCACTAAGCCACACCCGCTGGGCCTGACTGACTTATTTCACTTAGCATAATACCCTTTAGGTTCACCCATACTGCCACCAATGCTATGATTCCATTCTTTTTTTATGGCCAAGTACTATTCATTGTATATATGTACCACGGCTTTTTAATCCACTCATCTATTGATGGGCACTTGGCTGGCTTCCATATCTTGGCTACTCTAAATAACACTGCAATGAACATAGGGGTGCATATATTCTTCTGAATTTGTGTTTCTTCAGCTATATTCCCAGAAGTGGAATTACTGGGACATAAGGCAGTTCCAGTTTTAACTTTTTGAGGAAACTCCACACTGTTTGCCACAGTGGCTGCAGCAATCTGTATTTCCACCAGCAGTGCACGAGCGTTCTCTTCTCCACATTCTTGCCAACACTTATTTGTTTATTGATGATACCCATTCTGACAGGTGTGAGGTGATAGCCCATTGTGATTTTAATTTGCATTGCTCTGATGATTAGTGACATTGAGCATCTTTTCACAGGTTCGTTGGCCATCTGCCTGTCCTCTTTGGAGAAGTATCTCTTCAGGTCCTCTGCTCATTTTTTAACTGGATTGTTTATTTTTCTGGTGTTGAGTTGTATGAATTCTTTATACATTTTGAATATTAACTTCGAATTGGATCATTGGTGAATATGTTCTCCCATTCGGTATGTTGTTTTCTCCTTTTCTTCATGGTTTCCTTTATTGTGCAAAACTTTTTAGTTTGATGTAGAAGAAATATACCTTTGCCACCAGTTCTCCCTCATATCTTGTTTACTGAAGTACATCCTCAAGTAACCTCTTAAGAAAAGGTGTATAGCAAGTAAACTTTACCTGCCTTCTGAAAATGTCTTCATCTGCCTTATTTTTGACAGATGTTTTGGATGATACAGAATTCTAGGTCATAAATCATTTTCTCACAGCATTTTAAAAATCTGACCTTTTAGCCCTGGCTGGTTTGGCTCAGCGGTTGGAGCATGGGCCTGCGGTACAGAGAGACCCGGGTTCGGTTCCCGCTAAGGGCACGTACCTCGGTTGCAGTTTGTCCCCGGCCCTGGTTGGTCGTGCGGGTGGCAGCCACTCGATGTGTCCCTTCACGTCGATGTTTCTCTCCCTCTCTCTTCCTCTCTCTCCCTCCCGCTCTATCTGAACAAAAAATGGAAAAATGTCCTCAGGTGAGGATAAAAAAAAAACACACACACACACAAAAAAATCTGACCTTTTAGCATTCTGTGTTCAGCCTCTTATTTTTTTTTTAATCCTCACCTGAGGACATTTTTCCATTTTTTGTTCAGGTAGAGTAGGAGGGAGAGAAAGGAAGAGAGAGAGAGAGAAACATCGATGTGAAAGGGACACATCGAGCGGTTGCCACCCGCACGACCAACCAGGGCTGGGGACAAACTGCAACCGAGGTACGTGCCCTTAGCGGGAACTGAACCCAGGTTTCTCTGGGCCGCAGGCCAGCGCTCTAACCGCTGAGCCAAACCGGCCAGGGCTTTTTTTCTTTCTTACATGCAAACTCCAGTCCAAACCCTGTCTGGGCATCTGTCAGGCAGAGAAGCTCCACTGCCCTGGAGCCCCTCTGCGTTAAACCCCTTCTCTGCTCCCTCTGTTACACCTTCACGTCCTCTTCCATCTCCCAGAAATGTGCTGAAATGGCTCCAATGCCAGTGCCCAGCCCATTCCTCGCCATCTGTGTGATTATGGGCTTATTCTCTTTTAAACGCATTATCCCTTCACTACGATCTTGGGAAAGAGGAGAGACAAAGCTACATGCTCAATCTCACCTCTGGAGTCAGAGCCTGGTTCACATAAATTCGTTTTTTCTTTCTTCCTTTTTTTTTTTTTTACTTCAGATAGAGTGTGAGGGATAGAGACTGGGGTAGGGGTCGGGGGAGATCAACAAGTTCCCTCCCGCATGACCCCAACCAGGGCCGGGGACCGAAATGGAATGGAGGTACGTGCCCTTGACTGAAACTAAGACACTTTGGTCCTTGGGCTGACGCTATAACCGCTGAGCCAAACTGGCCGGGGCTAAAGTAATTTTTTCTTGCTTGTCTGTTTACTTGTTTGTTTTTATAAACACGAGGGCTGTGTTTAACTCTAATTTGTTCATTACACAGAAGCTATTGCTACCATGTTTACATAGCAGTTTTGCAAACTTGACTAGGTTCTTTGCATGTTTAGGAATTACTGACATAATAACTGATGGTCAAGGCTGAAAAAGTACACAAGGAGTATGTTCCTCCTGTAAGTTGGAGGATACAGCCCTGATTATTTACCAGGAAAAACATTTGTTAATTCCTTCCTGGAACTGTACTCTATATAGAAAAACCATTGTTCCATTCCTAATAAGTTTATAACTTCCAAGAGCAAAACTGATACCATCAACTAAAAGGAAAACCCACTGAGGATTAATCATTCCAATTAGAAGTTATTATAATTCACAGGACCCTTTTGTTGTCATTTCTAATAATTTGTTTGTTTGAACAAAAGTCTGTCTTAAGGTAATCGTGACTCTAAAAGAATCGCAATGTTTAGTCTCCCACGCCATCTGTGTAAATTTTATGGATCTTATCTTTCTTGCAAGGACTGAGGATCAATCTGAATTTTCATATTATTCAGCCTTGGAATCTTACTTGAAATAGATGATAGTTGACCTTCATATAACAGCTACAAATAATAGTATAAGAACTGGAATTATTATAAGAGCTACAGAATAATAGTACAGTAAGTCTTCACTTAATGTTTTCAGGTTCTTAGAAACTACAACTTTTAGGGAAATGACATATAATAAAACCAACTTTACCCTAGCTAATTGATATAAATAAGAGTTAAGTTCTCATAGCATATCTCTGGTCACAAAACCATTGCCAAATTTCTAATCTACTATTAAACATTGACATAAATGTGAGCAATACATATATACACACTTAAGAAAGATTAATAACAGCAAGTAAGATCATGATTTTCCAACCTGCGTATTCCGGTTCAGGGTCACAGGTGGCCAGAGCCTCTCTCAAGGACAGAACGCCCTTCCATTGCAGGGCCACTCACACCCCCACCCACACTTGCTCAGCCTGGGACACCGTGGATACACCAGT
Organism: Molossus molossus; assembly: GCF_014108415.1. Taxonomy (NCBI): domain Eukaryota; kingdom Metazoa; phylum Chordata; class Mammalia; order Chiroptera; family Molossidae; genus Molossus; species Molossus molossus. The sequence continues at coordinate 51,788,012 of NW_023425366.1, read as the reverse complement.
ACATCTGAGAGCACAGCTTTGGGGTGTAGGAGGAAACCGCAGTCCCCGGAGAAAACATACAGACATGGGGAGAACCTGCAAACTCCACGCAGACAGTGGCCGTAGCTGGAATCAGTTTTTTTTCTCTCATCAACCTTATAACAAAACAACATTGTTCAAGAACCTACTGTACTTTGATCTCCTTAATTATAGCAGTGGTCCACAGGTAACTGGCAGAGGTTTGCTAATTTTCTGTAAGAATGTCTGAATATTGTGTTTTCGTGTTGATAACAATCTTTAAAAATAATACATGCAGCCCTAGCCAGTTTGGCTCAGCGGTTAGAGCGTCAGCCCGTGGACCGGAGAGTCCCGGGTTCGGTTTCCGCTAAGGGCACGTACCTCGGTTGCAGTTTGTTCCCAGCCCCGGTTGGGGTCATGTGGGTGGCAGCCAGTCGATGTGTCTCTCTCACATCGATGTTTTTCTCTCTCTCTTCACCCTTTTTTCCCTTCTGCTGTATCTGAAAATAAATGCAAAAATGTCTTCGGGTGAGGATAAGAAAAATAAAATAAAATAATATATGCATAATGTGGATGGTTGGAATGACCACATTTGAATTGGACTCTGCCCAGAGTCTACTGGGAACCACATTTCTCTGTGTTTTGATTTCTTGGGCTCCAAACCGCACTTGGAGTAAATGAGAGCAGAGCTAAGGGAAACTTAATATGTAAATGATGAACTTATACCAACCAATGCCAGGGCAAGTTGCCTGGATGAAGGCTTAGATGTAGTTCCAACGGAGGAAAGAGGTGAGAGAATCGAGTCATTACATGGCCCACGGTGGTTCAGATATGCCAAATTCAAACGAGAACCCACACCATGACTTAGAGCACAACAGTTTGTCAAGAGTAGAGGCCCTGGCTCAGATTCCCTGGGCTCCAAGCCTGGTTCTGTCACCTCTTAGATGTACCTCTTCTGAGAATTATTCTCTCTGGACCCATTTTCTTTCTCAGTAATAAGGAAATAACAATCATACTTATTCTGTAGTTTTGTGGGTTGAATGAATAAAGTTATTTAAAGTACTTTGGCCAGCCCAGCTGGTGTGGCTCAGTGGTTGAGCATCGACCCATGCACCAAGAGGTCGCCAGTTCAATCCCTGGTCAGGGCACATGCCCAGGTTGTGGGCCAAATCCCCAGTGAGGGGCACGCAGGAGGTAGCTAGTCAATGTTCTCTCTCATTGATGTTTCTCTCTCTCTCCCTTTCCCTTTCTCTCTCTCTAAAATCAATAAAGAAAAAAATAATAAAGTACTTTGGCCAGGAACATAGTACTTGCTCAAAAAATATTAGCTATTATAATTACTGCTAGAATTGGAAATTAGCTTCAGTTCAATATAATCTGATGTGGTACACCAATGTTGTTAAATTAATTTGGTTATTTAATTGAGGTTTGTTTGTGTTTAATTTCTGCATTTGTTTTTATATTTGGACTAGCATAAGGTACTTATTTATTTTTAAATGTTATATTTTTTTCCATTGATTTTAGAGAGAGGGAGAGAGAGAGAAACATCAATGTGAGAAACATTGATTGGTTGCCTCTTGCACACACCCCGACCAGGGACAGAACCCATAGCCTAGGTATGTGCCCTGACTGGAAATCGAACCTCGAGGTGCAGGGGATGACACTCATCCAACTGAACCACATTGGCCTGGGCTGGACAAGCATAAGGTATTTACGCTTATTTTTGTAAGAGGACAAATATAATAAAAATAATCCCAGTCATTGTTTTAGGTGCATGCCTTACTCAAGATTTTCTCGAAACCCTGGTCTCTATAATATGTTTTGTAGGAGAAACGACTTTATTACTCTTTTCCTTTCAAGATGTTTTAGCAAGGAATTAGCCATTGTAGGGTTGTTCTTGGAGGGAGCGAACCGCGAGCTTGCTTAGGGGGAACCAGAGTGGAGCGCTGTTCTGCGCATGGCCCGTGGCTGGCGCTTGGAGCTCCTCCCATCCTGCCCCTGGGAGCACACAGTGGGGAGCAGGGGGAGCAGAGAAGACTGGGGCCCTGGGTAGAAAACCGGACTCTGCACCAACGGTGTCTGGGGCTGACCCCTTAAGACCACGCGGCGCCCCTGGGATTCCTGGACCCATCCAGGAAAGGGATCTGGGGAGGAAAAACACTTTCTCACTGCAAGTAGGGTGTGGTCACCAGGTCGTATTAATTTAAATATTGAACAAATAGAGTGAAATGGGACAGAAACTATGTGGCCCCTAACTTGGCTGTTGATTCCTTCCCTTCCCCAGAGAGCTGAGTTGGAGAAAGGAAAGGGCGCTGTCTGGAGGCTGACGTGGGCGACCACAGCTGCAGCTGGGACCCCGCGCACAGCGCACTCCGCCCTGCCCTGCCCCTGGGAACCGCGGGGGAGCCCCACTTCTGCTCGTCAGACTCTCCTGACCTTTGTCAGCTCACCCGTAAATTAAGAAGAAATTGGGACTGGTACCCACAGGGAGGCGATGGCGGAGTGGAAAAGCATGTCACTTCTTTAGGAATGTGAACTATGCAGTGTCCAGAGAGAAAAGCAAAACAGGGTTACACAAAGAGGAAATTCTTGGAATTGTCTGGTGGGAAGACTCCTGTTTATCAGTGAAAGGTACAAGCCCGTCAGATAGATGTCAGCTTCCGCAGGGAAAACCGAAAACCTGAAAATGACCTGCCGCTCCTCAGGTGGCAGAACCCCTGATGCTCGCTCCGCCTCCACCTGGAGAATTCTGCTCTGTGGAACAGCAAAGCTGCTCCTAGGCTCGTCACTCTGCTATTTGGGTCATTTGTGTGGAGTTTGGGGTACTGCTTAGGTCTTAATACTGGAATGAGTAGCATTTTTTTTTTTTCCTTTATCTTGAGGGAGAGGGAAGAAGAGTTAGAGAGAGAGAGAAACATCAACGTGAGAGAGACGCATCGAGTGGCTGCCACCCACACAACCCCAACCAGAGCTGGGGACAAACTGCAACCGAGGTACATGCCCTTAGCGGGAGCCGAACTGGGCCTCTGGTTCGCGGGCCAAAGCTCTAACCACCGAGCCAAACCCACCAGGGCGCATTTTTTTTCTTTGAGTGGCATATTTTAAAACCCATGTTCCCTACGGCAGCCCTCAAACAAGACTCATCCCTCTACAAACACCCAGTCTGGCTCCAGGCCAACGCTGGGAAGGTGCTTTGTGTGTAGAATGAAAACTAAGTACATGAACATAAGTCTCACCCTCACCCAGACCAGCGGTTCTCAACCTGTGAGTCGCCATCCCTTTGGGGGGTCAAACAACCCTTTCACAGGGGTCGCCTAAGACATAACAGTAGCAAAATTACAGTTATGAAGTAGCAACGAAAATAATTTTATGGTTGGGGGTCACCACAACATGAGGAACTGTATTAAAGGGTCACGACATTAGGAAGGTTGAGAACCACTGCAACCCACAGAAAGATTGAGAACCACTGCAACCCACAGAACGAATAAACCCAGGTTTTGGCTAGTTGCCAATGATTGCAAATTTCACAGTCCAGAGTCTTTTACCATAAATGTCATTTCCTGTCATTTCATCTGGTGGTGTGTGTGTGTGGGGGGGGTTGGGGTGCAATGTGTTTGCATGCTGCCTGCACCCGAGTAGCTTTCGACAGCCAGAGTGTGCAGGGAGATAGAGGCCCAGGGCTCCGCCCACACTCCTGAGACCGACAGAAGGCTGCAAAGGCTAGACTGACACCCTGAACAATCTGAACGTCCGTGCCAGACCAGGGGCCAAGGTCAGACCACCAGCCCTCCAGAAAGGCCAGCTTGTTCAAATGTTTAGCAAATGTTCCCTAAAAGAAATTGACTCCAGACATGAGATTCTTTCCTAAATTAAATAATCTGCAAAGTAATTTAGAGACAGCCAAGTGAACTAACTTGAATGGATGACCTTTGGAATAACATGCGGTTTGTGGGGTAGAAACTCTTTGCCTTAAAAACAAATCTCGCTAGACCTTCTTGCTGGCACTGTTTCCCTTTGGCCGTGTCTGTCTGATGTGCGGCTTGAAGCACTGTCCTTATCCTGCCACAGATCAGGTGCAGAGTGACTAAGAGCCCAGGCAGGTGATCAGTTTCAGTAATAGCTCACAATAGCTGGATGTAGGTCTCCGTGGATGTCACAGAGTATATCTGAGCTCAGGTCCTTTGGATGCTGTCATTTGTTTTGCAGGGGAACACATACTTGGAGAGTTTACCAATTGTGAAGCCTGTGACGTGTTAGAGGAAACAAACCCACAGACCCAGGTCTTAAGCTGTTAAGAGTTTACAAGCCTCACCTACCAAAAGTTGCTATCCTCTGCCTCCTCCCCCCACCCCCTTCTTCCTCCCTGCTTTCAAGTGGTTTTACTAAGTCTTAGAGGAAGGAAGAAGGATGGCTAAGTAAATTACATTCTTTAATGGGTGATTCTTGGTCTGTCTCTTCATCTTTTGCCTCTGAACTGGAATGAGATGCTGCTGACCTCTAGGTCACCTCAACCTAATCGTGGGCCTTTCCCGAGACCCTCAGGCAGACACCCTAATTTAGCATGCACACACATGTGCACACTGAGTGGTCTCTGGTTCTCCAGGCAGAGGGATGCTCCTCTGATTAGTGAGCCCCGCCCCCAAAGTCAAATCACTCAGAAGTACTCTGAAAACATAAAAGCATGCAACCCCAGGATTATTCTATTTGCTCAAATTGTTTACTTTTCACTTAAAAAAATGGAAAGTCTATTATTAAAATATCATTTTTTAGAAAGGCTTTGAAAAAGCAATTCTGGGGGTGCTTCTGCGGTGAGTGGGAAACCTCTGCTACTTTGAGAACAGGCCCAGTTTTGTTTACAGGACTGAACACTAGCCCCAGAGCCCGCAGACCTGACACTGCCGTCAGATCACCTTGAGTTGTCTGACCTCCCAGGGAAAGAGGACTCTGCCCCTGGCAGTGGCCCAGGCCACTCCTCTCTGTCCTGTAAGTGTAAGGGGCGGGGTTCTGGGAGAGGCTGAGTGTCTGCCATCTGGTGGAGACTCTGTAATTCCTCTACTGCTCTGGGCTGGGCTGGAGAAGGCAGAGAGAGGGAGGGTGTGGTGCTCACTTCTAGACACCCACGGAGCTGAATCCAGACCCAGTATTGGCCCTCCCTTTACCCTGTCTCTTGGCTTGAACTGAATGGATGTTGGGCTGGTGACCAAAAATATCTGTTGTACTTTTCTTAGATTCCTTTCAGAAAGTTTTATCTGGTGTTTATTTTTCTATTGGGCACTAACAGTACCACTAATAAGAATGTGTTGTATGTTAATGTCTGCCAGCTGCTGTGTTTTACAGACATCTTTCCATTTAAATCTTTAACATAGCGTGGTGAGTGCAGGTATTGTGATCCCCATTTTATAAATTAGAAATCCAAGGCTCAGTGGACTTTGGGGACTTGTATAAGGACACAGGACTATCAAGATGAAAATGAAATTCAAAGAGTGGGCCCTGTGGGTATGAAGAAGGTTTAGCCACTACCCGTACTGCTGCCCCTGTGCACCCAGCACCCAGACCGAGCCTCAGAGCTCAGTGAGCTACCTCAGCTCCCCTCAATGACACAGTCCTGCACCCACAGGGACACCTTGTCAGGTTCTCGAAGAGTTCCACCTCTGAAACTTGGAACTCTCACTTTTGCTTCCTTTGTCCACACCTCCAGGTATTTTGCTTTTTCCTTTCCTGCTTCTCCATCAAGACTCTTCATTGACCCCCATGTTCCTTGTCTCCTGCCCACCATCCTAACCTTTCAGCCTTTTCCTTCTCTAACTTGCTTGGACTCCATGGCTACCATTTCACTGACTTTCTCGTTGACCCCTCCATGTCCTCACACTGTTCCCCACAGGGCCCTGGCCTTGCCAATTCCCTTCCGGAATCCATCTTACCCCAGGCTCCTGCCCTGGAGTTTCTTAATGCATTGGGAGAAAAGTGACAATTACTGTTTTCAGCCCCGGCTTGGTTCTTGGGGCTCTTTGTCAATGGCCCCCGGCCATGAGGCTCTCCACCAGCCTCACCCCTACTGCTGTCCCTCCCAGCACATCGATGACAACTGGGTCCCTCAGGGGCGAACTCACCACTGAGCCAATGCACCCCCTGCCCCCACCTCACCAGGCAGGAGCCCGGCTTGACTAAGGAGAGGCCTGATGCGATGCTGGGTATTGCCCACTTAGGAAGGTGGCAAACAGATTCTAAGGTGTAGTGAGGTGGAATAACCAGGAGAAATGACAAAAGTGAAAACCAGGAGAATGCCCAGGCCCATTTTGCTCAGTGGTTAGAGCATCGGCCCGTGGACCAAAGAGTCACGGGTTCAATTCCCAGTCAAAGGCACATACCTCAGTTGCAGGTTTAATCCCCGGCCACGTTGAGGTCATGCAGGAGGCAACCAATTGATGTGTCTCGCTCACATTGATGTTCCTTTCTCTTGCTCTCTAGCTCTCTTGCTTCCATTCTATATAAAAAATAAAAAATAAAAAATCATGGACAAGTGTCCTCTGGTGAAGATGAAAACAAAAACCAAAAACCAGGAGAGCAACTCCTACATTAAGTCAGCAACATCTGTGACTGGGCCGATGGTGAAGGCTGAGGCCCGGAGCCAAAATGGGGCCCTGGGAGAGGTCACACCACCAGAAGAGCCGAAGTGAGGAGGACAGGAAAGGGTGAGGTGGTGGAGGCCCAGGGGAACTTGGAAACAGAGTGGGGAATTCCAGGGCCCCGGCAGGTTCAGTTAAGGGCAGGAGCCCCAAATACGGGCAGAAGCCCTCCTCAGGTCCATTCTGGATTTTCTTCGTGTTTCTCTTTCCTCCTCCTGATTTTCTCCCACTTTCAATGTCCCCTCCCTTCCCAGGTCTTCATTCCTTTTCTTTTCATAAACCTGTTTAGACTCCATACTTGTCTCAAAGTTACCTCTTCAACACAGTGAACGGCCAAGTTTCAAGAAGGAGACAGAAATGGGAGCTAGGTGACACAAAACCTGTCCAGAAAGCCTGCAGGGGGCTCCTGGTTGTCCTGCCATCTTCTTTCTCTTAGTTCCCAGTTCCAACAAGCGTGGTGCTCTATCTGCACCCTCCCCCCGCAGGCGGCCGGCGAGAGGGGTGCAGCCGGGGCGGCAGGCAACCTGCTCGCAACCACAGGTGATGGAGGAAGAGACAGAAGAACTAAAAAACACAGAGTTCAGAAGTTTCAAGAGGCTGACAACCCCGTTGTTGACAGCAAATCACTCTCCACCTCAGCAGCAGCGATAACAGAGAAGGTTGGATAGCGAATGCTCTCTGCTCTTTATGATGCTGCTGAACCCTGAAGCGAGAATGACGTTATGTTCGTGTGCTGCGTGGAACAATTTCAGGAGGGCCAAAGTGCGTCTGGGGATCGATAAAAGGCAACAGGCTGTCGGTGCCCTGTTCACAGTGCTTGGACCTCTCGGATTCACTCTCCTCTGGCTGATGTCTGACCGTCCACGTCAGCACTGAGGTTTCTGAAACCAGAAGGCCACGTTCAAATGTGGTCCTGCTCAGAGGTATGCAAGCGCCAGGGAACTAAGACCCCTGCTCAGGGGGCGGCAGTCTACCAGTGACTGTGTTGGTGTAGAAACACATCAGCTCACTGTCTCGGGGGGTGAGGGGGGCTGACACAGTCTCCCAGAGTTCCCCACCTGGGTTCATCTCCAGTTACCCTCTGTGGTAACTCAAAGTTAGTGTACTCTTTGGTGGCTGGTGTCTCAGCCTGTCTCATTTCCCTGTGCTTCCCAGATAAACTATTTGTACTCACATCCTGTCTCAGGATCTGCCTCTGGAAAAACCTACACTACGGTAGCAAAGTAAGCTGCAGTTACGCAAACGTTCATGTATTTAAAACAAGACTTTTTCTCCAGTGTTGTACAAAAATGAGGTGTTCATAAAAAAAAACAAAACAGAATACTTTTCCTACTGCCCACCTTTTCCCCGGGTGTGGTCTCTCTCCCCCACTCTGAGATATATGAATTATGGAGATGTATAAATTTATATATTTATATGTAAATATAAATTCCCCTGCCCTCCCTTCCTCCCTCTGTCTTCCAGCAAGTCAGTTCATAGATTTCTTAGGGACAGTTCATAGATTTCTCCCAGGCCCAGAATTGAACTGTCTTAAAAAACAGCCAGGTTCATAGTATTTAAGTGTCTCCTAAGGCTTAGCAAAATGGCCTAAAACCCTTAGCTCTTTTTACAAGAAAGGCTGAGCAAACCTTACCAGGGCGGGCTTTCCTCCGCTTGGCTGTTTGGATCTCGGTTTTCAGGTGTCCGCGGGGTGCCGGAGGAGGTCGGAGGCCCCGTGGCTCTGGTGGCTGAGCTGCCCGCTGCCCAGTCCCCTCAGGGAAGTTGGGCAACAGGAGGCTGCTGTGGGTGAGGACTGTTTGCGTTCACTCCCTGCGGCGCTGCGGAAGCCTCGGTGAGTCCACTTGTCCTGTCTGGGGACGAGCAGCTGAGTGAGGACCATCATCACTGTCTCTTACGGAGGTTTGGCATTTGCTGCACTGGGAACCCCTTCTCCCTCTTAGGGTGGCAGCCACAGCTACCAGCAGAGCAGGCAATCTTCATGGTGTCTCTCAAACTGGCCTGGTTATCAGAATCACTTGGTACACTGCTGAACCAGCATCTCCAGAGAGAGGTCTGAGATGTTTCACCAGCGCCCAGGTGATTCTTAGGAGCTGAAACACCAGGGAAAGGATGAGGCAGAAGCATCTTTAAAGTAGACAGAGCAGACAGAGGTATACTCCCTCATGCTGATACCCCTCACATCCAAGGAAAGGAAGTCATTCCTGGCACAGGGGCCTACTGGGGCCTGCGACAGTTCTGAGAACTCAAGGAAACTCTATTCCAAATAAGACTTATTTAACGTGTCCCTCATAGCCCAGGCTGACCTTATACGTGGCACTTTTTATGTTTGCTGTAGAACAACGATCCCAGCTGATTAGGGAGTAGGAGACAGGACGAAGAGACTCTCTCGGCCAGCCAGGGGTCATTGCAATGCAATGAACTACAAGCAGACACTGCCTAGAGTGAGGGGGAGCATTGGAAGAGAGCAAATGCTCCAGATCTCTGGATGCAGCCCAATTTATTTGCAAAGTGGTTCCGTAAGTTACATGGTGTTTTAGGTAATTAAGTCCTTGAGCTCAAGTCTCTGCTGACCTTACAGCTGAGCTCAGCATACTTCCTGTCTCGACCTTACAGCTGAACCCAGCATACTTCCTGTCTCTCCCTGTTTTCACTGGAGATACATAACAAATACATTCACATATGGGCACTAAGCCTATTGGGTGCTAAGCCTCTTGGGCGCTTTCAGGGCCAGTCCAGCCCATCGTGCATACCTTATCTATTCACATGAATACTTTGATCCTTGGCTGGCCAGGCCATGAGCATGCATACCTCAAGGTTACATTTTGTTCATCCACCAAACCCTCAACCCTACAGCCTGAAAGGGTGGAGTTAAAAAAATGTTCTTCATTAGGAATGCTTTAATTTGTTTTTAGTCAAAGGTAATTTATTTTGAAATTTCTGAAATGTTAAAAATTTTAACATTTTAAGTGTGAAGTTTTAATGTTTCTCAAAATGGGCTATAAGTGTAAAATGTCTGTAGGTGGACTGGGTTGAACCAAGAAGTACGGTCAGATTGACTGGGGAAGCTCTGGAAGAGCAGGGACCTCCTGCAGCTCACCCTCTGGGACCCGGCCGCAGCCTCCACCGCAGCTCCTTGCCCCTTGCTGTCTGCACTGGATATATGTCTAAGGGTCATCCGTGTTGCTCCTTTTAATTTGTTTGCTCCTGTTTATTGACAAGTAGAAGTCCATTATATGGATACTTCACAATTTGCTTATCCGTTTATCTATTGATAGACCTTTGGGTTGTTTCCTTTATTAAGGCTATTAGGAATATAAGCTATTATAAACATTCTTGAATAATTCTTTATGTGAAATATGTTTTTATTTTTCTTGAGCAAATACCTAGGAGTAGAATTGCAAGGTCATACGGTAAGTGTATGTTTAACTTTATAAGAATAAACTGCCAAGCTTTTCCCCAAAGAAGCCGTGCCATTTTATTTTGTTGTATTGTAATATTATTTTATTGAGTTTTAGAGAGGGGAAAGGAGAGGGAGGGATAGATAGAAACATCTATTGGCTGCTTCCTGCACCCACCCCCTGGGGATCAAGCTTGCAGCCCACGCATGTGTGCTGACCAGGAATCAAACCAGCAACCTCTTGGTCCATGGGTCGACATTCAACCACTGAGCCACACTGGCTGGGCAAAGTTGTGCCACTTTATACCTACGTACCATCAGCAACGTAGGAGAGTGTCAGTTGCTTCACATCCTGGTCAGGGCATTCTCCCATCAGTAAATCTGACTTCCTCTGGCTGAGCTCAGAGGGTCACCAGTGATGGGTCCTAAACTATGCCTGTGGGCACCAGTGGCAAATACAAAGGGGAAGGGCAAAGTGGAGAAGAAAAAAAATTATACAGCATGACCTTACACAGATAATACTATAGTGGGTATGTATCTAAGAATACGGAGAGTGCTGGTCACCCCAACCTGATGTCAGCTGACAACAGTTTATGAAGGAAGTATCTGTTCCATCAAGTGCTAGGATAGGTCCAAATCCTGCCTCCAAACCTAGAAAACAGTTTTCAACCTGTTAAGTTCATCTCTAGACTTACTGAACTGTGACTTGATTACTCAGTGTCAAATTCCTACCTCTCACCTCCTTCAGAGAGTTCTTAGTTATTCTAGTTACCTCAAACCAGTCAGTAGGACTACATGTGGTTGGGTCAGAAAATGTTAGTCTAAGTTATTCCACAGTCATATGAAAGTATTTATAAATTCTAGTTAAAAAGGTTAGTTTTAAATCCTGGCCAATTTGTCTCAGTGGTTAGAGCGTTGGCCTGTGGACCACTGAGTCTTGGGTTCAACTCCGGTCAAGGGTACGTACCTCAGTTGTGGTTCCTCCCTGGCCCTGGTTTGGTCGTGCAGGAGGCAGCCAATCCAAGTGTCTCTCTCACATTGAGGTTTTTCTCTCTTCCTCCCTCCCACTCTATCTGATGATAAATAGAAAAATATCCTCGGGTGAGGATTTAAAAAAAGGTTAGTTTAAAAAAATCTGGATAAGGCTACTGATAGCTTCTGAGGCAGTGTTATCTCAAGAAACAAAGTTTAGCCTTGGCCAGTTTGGCTCAGCGGTTAGAGCGTCGGCCTGCGGTCCGGAGAGACCCGGGTTCGGTTCCTGCTAAGGGCACGTACTTCGGTTGCAGTTTGTCCCCGGCCCTGGTTGGTCGTGCGGGTGGCAGCCACTCGATGTGTCCCTTCACGTCGATGTTTCTCTCTCTCTCTCCCTTCCTCTCTTTCCCTCCCACTCTATCTGTATAAAAAATGAAAAAATATCCTCGGGTGAGGATAAAAAAAATAAATAAAAATAATAATAATTAAAAAAAAAAAGAAACAAAATTTATCTGTTAAAATAAGCAAAATAGGAATTAAAATTAAGTTAAATAGGAAGCAGAAACCAGTATCACTTCTGACATTTGTTTCATAAGCCCTTCTTAAGGGTCACTTTGCAAGCTTAACTATTTTTATTTATTAAAAATTTTTTTCTTTATTGATTTGAGAGACAGAGAGGAAGAGAGAGGGAGAGAGAGAAACATTGATGAGAGAGAACATCAATTGGCCACCTCCTGCATGCCCCCACCTGGGGCATGTGCCCTGACTGGGAATTGAACTGGCAACCTTTTGGTGCACTGGATGATGCCCAACCAAGTCACACCAGCCAGGGCTGAAACATTAATCTCAAAAAAGCATGTTGATACAGAAGGGTGAAAATTGGACTTGATCACACTGCTTTTCCCCAAGTGGCTTGTCAGTATGTCAGCACTCTTGTCAGAGGAAATCAGAGAGATATATATATATAGATATAGATATATAGATATAGATATATTCTTTTCTCCTGCTGTATTTAAGCTGAGTGATCTTAGCTTTATTAATACTTTTTTTTTCATTTTTAAAAAAATTAATTTATTTTTGTTATAGATATTTCTCCTTTTTACCCCACTGATTCCCCCTCCCCCTCCCTCCCCACCCTGTCCCCACCTTTGTTGTCCATGTCCATTGTTCATACATACATGCATGTAAGTTCTGTGGTTTATCTCTCTTCCCCACCCCCACTTCAGGGGATTGTCAGTCTGTACCCCAAGGAAGTCAGATATTTAAGAGCAAATCATAAAAAAAATTTTTTTAATGAATTGATTTTAGGGAGAGAAATATCAATTTGTTGCTCCACGTATTTGTGCATTCACTGGTAGATTCTTGTATGTGCCATGACCAGAAACTGAACCTGCAACCTTGGCACAACGGGATGATGCTCTAACCAACTGAGCTACCCAGACAGGGTGCAAATCTATTTTTTAAATATTATATTTTAATTGATTTTTTTTCTTTAGAGGGAGAGAGAGAAACATGGATGTGAGAGCCCCACATCTATTGGCTGCCTCCTCCATGTCCCCTACTGGGGAATGAGCCCGAAATCGGGGCATGTGTGCTGACCAGGAATTGAACTGGCAGCATTGTGGTGCACAGGACAATGCCCAGATAACTGAGTCACACCAGCCAGGGCTAAGAACAAATCTTTAATTAAAATACCATGCTTCTGCCTTGGCTGATTTGGCGCAGCGGTTAGGCGTCAGTTCTCAGACCAAAGAGTCTTGGGCTCACTTCTGGTCAAGAGCACGTACCTTGGTTGCAGTTCCAGTCCCTGGCCCTGGTCGGGGTTGTGCAGGAGGCAACCAGTTGATGTATTTCTCTCGCATCTATGTTTCTCTCTCTCTCTCTATTTTTCCCTCCCACTCTGTCTGAAAATAAATGGAAAAATATCCTCGGGTGAGGATTAAAAATAAAATAAAATGCCACTCTTCTTTGGTAGGGCATCATATTTCATGTTTCCTCGAATACGGTCCTGGGTCAGTTATCTTCCCTCTTCCCACCTGACAATGGTAAGGCATGTGCTGCCTGAGTGAGTCAGGACCCAGGCCTTGAGATGTTTCTATAATCATTAATATTAAAAACTATTTAAACAACTAAAAGAGTCTCAGAAATCATGGCCACGTGTTGCACAAGTACAATTCTTGGGTGCTAAGCCACTCCTTTAACGATGATTCCTATGCTTTCAGACGTTATGTTCAGTAGATTGCAAGGATGGCCTGGCTTCTTCTTGGCTTCCTGTGGCCACGCCTGGCCATGTGACTGACATTCCTTTCACTAAAGAGACAGTGTCTGTTCTCCATCCCCTTGAATCTGGGAGGGCCTTGGGTCTTGCTTTGGCCAAGAGAATGTGACTGTAGTGAGGATGTGCCACTCCAGTTTGAGACCTCAGGACGTCCTTCGTGTTTCCTCTCCTCTCTTGCTCCTCTGCTGTTGCCATGAGACCGGGCCAAGGTTAGCGAGCTTGAGACGGGAGACCTACAGAGCACAGCTAAGTCACCGCGTCATCCCAGTTGAGAGCTTTCTAAATCAGTGAAATGATTCTGATAGGCCAGCAGAACCCCAGAGCACAAGCAATGAATGTTTATTATTATATGCTTCTGGGTTTTGTGTGGTTTGTTATGTAGCAATACCTGACTGATATCTCCATGCCAGTGGAAGTTTTTATTTTTATTTATTTATTTATTTTATCCTCATCCGAGGACATTTTTCCATTTTTTGTACAGACAGAGTGGGAGGGAGAGAGAGGAAGAGAGAGAGAGAGGGAAACATCGATGTGAAAGGGACACATCGAGTGGCTGCCACCCCCACGACCAACCAGGGCCGGGGACAAACTGCAACCGAGGTACATGCCCTTAGCGGGAACCGAACCCGGGTCTCTCCGGACCGCAGGTGGACGCTCTAACCGCTGAGCCAAACCGGCCAGGGCACCAGCGGAAGTTTTTAAAAGTCAAACATATGCCTGGCTGGTGTGGCTCAGTGGTTGAGCATCCACTCATGCATCAAGAGGTCGTCGGTTTGATTCCCAGTCAGGGCACGTGCCCGGTTGTGGGCCAAATGCCCAGTGAGGGGCATGCAGGAGGCAGCCAATCAATGTTCTCTCTCTCTCTCCTTCTCCCTTTCTCTCTCTCTAAAATTAATAAAGAGCCCTGGCTCAATGGTTAGACCTTTGGCCCATGGTCCATAGAGTTGTGGGTTTGATTCCGGTCAAGGGCATGTACCTCGGTTGTGGTTTGGTCCCTGGCTCTGGTCAGGGTCATGCGGGAGGCAACCAGTTGATGTGTTTCTCTCACATCGATGTTTCTCTCTCTCTCTCTCCTTCCCACTCTATTTGAAGATAAACGGAAAAATATCCCCGGTTGAGGATTTAAAAAAAAATCAATTAAAAAAAAAAGTCAAACATAATTAAACAATAAAAGGGCCTATTATACTCTCCTATTGCCCCCTAAAAGTGATTGTTTTTTAAATACATCCAACACCGTAAAGAAGCCATTAACCGTGGTTACCGCTGAGGGATGACGGGTGTGAGGGGAAGTTTTCATTATACTTTCTTTTGTTGTTTTGAAATTTGAATCATATGAGTATTACCTATTAAAAATACATTTAAAATCCTACATGAATAGAGAGCATTGAATTGTATCTCTAGGGAAAAAAAAGTCCCCAATTCTATACATACAAGGCAAAATAAATGACAGGCAATTATTTGTTAGGCTAAACCTTTCAATGGATACAGTCCAATATTTAGGGCCAATATTTAAGGGAAATACCTAATTACTTTGCAGATAGACATGATAATCTGTAGAACATCCTGAGAAACTTTTGCATCTCAGATAAAGCATGGTTTCCTTCTTGCTGACAAAAAAAATATGGTTCTATCAAGTACTCACACTGCCTTCTTTGAACAGAAATAATGGGCCGTGGGTACCTGATTTATTCACACCAAGTAGATAATTTAATTTAATTATGATTTTTTAAAAAGGAGTAAGTTAAATTAAGGACCCAACAATATGGGCCAAGGAAGGCAGAAATTAAAGAAATGAAACTCCAGTATTTTTTAAAGGAGCTTATGAAAGAATTAATCAGATTGTTTAAATACTAGATGATAAATAATATGTGGGTTACATATATAGATTAATTTTAAGAATAAGAGGACTAACGTAATTATGGAATGAAATCAGTCATGATCAAGTTTTTGTTTTGAGCAAATAATGTTTGCTACTTGATGAGGAAAAATGAATTCCAGAGGAAAATGAATGAGCAGCCCTTTTGGTGTAAGCATAAAGCCTACAAGGAAGAGGCCCAGCTGTGGTCATGTATGTTGACAGGACATTCTGCTGAATGTTCTGGTAGTTATAGGGGACAAATAGAGACATCTCTGGCTTCAGAGTCTGGCTAAAGACATTTTTATGTTGTCAAGTTTTAGAAAACTCCAGTATTCCACAAGATAATTTGGGAAAAGTCTTGAAAATGTCAAATGTGGGCATAGAATCAGAATTTTCTAAGACTTTTATCCCCTGCTTAAATAACACATTGAGGTATGAAATGCTACTTGTGGTCAGGAGATGCTCAAGAGTATCTGTTAAAAAATTATAGCACATGCCCTGGCCAGTTTGGCTCAGTGGTTGAGTGTCGGCCTGTGGACCAGAGAGTCCCGGGTTCGGTTCCAGTTAGGGGCACGTACCATCAAAAAAAAAAAAATTATAGCACAGGTAACATGTATACCTTTATATCTTGGGAAGAAAAGAAGGTGGTAACAGCCTGTCCCTTTTTTTCTGTTAGTATGAGTTTTGTTTGGTTTTAATGTGGATTCTTTTTTCATTAGAGAAGTAGTACATCCTTGGAAAAGAGAAAGGAAATATATAAAAGGAAAAAAGTAGCCCTACTCTCCAAACACATTGAAATGTTTTGGTATACTTCCCATTATCCTTTGCTAATAGACCCCACAGGGATCCATTTTTTTTTCTCTTTGATATTGTTAATACCATACCTTGTAAACATCATTGCATCTTTAAAAAATTGAGAATTACAAGCACTTCTCAGTGATGTTAGAGACACTAATACATATCAGTTAAAATGGGTGTAACAGTGTTTGGAGAACCAGTCCTCTAGGCTTGCACATCTACATGGTTTCCAGTCTTTTGCTAATAAACAAATAAGGATGCTATTAAAAACTAGGAGTCTGGCCCTGGCCGGTTTGGCCCAGCGGTTAGAGCGTCAGCCTGTGGTCCAGAGAGACTCGGGTTCGGTTCCCGCTAAGGGCACGTACCTTGGTTGCGGTTTGTCCCTGGCCCTGGTTGGGTCATGGGGGTGGAAACCACATGATGTGTCCCTTTCACATCAATGTTTCTCTCTCTCTCTCTCCCACTCTATCTGTACAAAATATCAAAAAAAAAAAAAAAAAGAAAGAAAAAGAAAAACTAGGAGTCTGTTGGTTTTTTTTGTAGTTTATAATTATTTCTTTTCTTTATTATTATTATTATTCTATTGATTTCAGAGAGAGGAAGGGAGAGGGAGAGAGAGAAACATCGATGAAAGAGAAACATTAATTGCCTCCTGCACCACCTACTGAGGACGGAGCCTGCAACCTGGGCATGTGTCCTGATGGGGAATCAAACTGGCGACCTCCTGGTGCATGGGACAAAGTTCAACCATCTGAGTCGCTCTGCTGGGCTATAATTATTTCTTGAGGATAGATTCCCAGGGAGTCATACAAGGGGTCCAAGGTTATGAGCATTTTAAGGGTGATGACATTTTGTCAAATTGCTTTCCTCAAGCATGTCCGCCAGCATTCTCCTCCCCTTGTTGGTATGTTTATTTCCTCCCTTCTTTAGAGACCATTTCTAACCAGCATAGAAAAATGGCACTGCTAATTAGGTAGGAGAGTGCTAGCAGCTATTTGATTATTGCTGAGATGCAACATGTTTTCCCCGTACATTTTAGTTCCTCATTCACCATTTAGTAGTTTTTTAATCAGTTTGTAAGAGGGGTTCTGTAATGAAGAATTTACCCTGGGTTTATTGTACACACTGCTACTACGTGTTCCCAGAGTGCACTTCCTAAATCTTTCTTTTCCCCTCGGCACAGTGGAGTCATGGGCCCCTCGGGATGACCTCTGGGCTGACTCACTTTCCAAAGTGACTGGGTTTCCAAAGCCACTCATTCCAGCACCAGCCAGATTGAAGCTCCTGATGCTGACTTACACCCCAACATGTCCCTGAGGTCACCATCTTTCAGCTAAACCCAGAGACAAGAAACACATTCACATCTGCTTTCTGGTAGCCAGGCACTATCTGCACAAACTGGAGTGGAGTCGCCATTCTAAACCCCCAGCCTCTTTTGAAAAGGTTTTATGTGTGAGATTAGAACCTTTTAAGCTATCTTTCCCTCTAGAAAAGAACCTAAGAGGGGAGGAAATATACAACAAAATAGATATCACCTAAAACATGTTTTGATTAAGAACCTATAATACTGCTACATTAATATTGCCCCAATTTTACCATAACTTAAAAAACTGTCCCAGAAAATGACTTTAAGGAGAGTTGAATTTTCTCAGTGCTTGGACCTCCAACCTGGCCAAATTTTGCCTAAGATCCATATCTTAGGGCCCTGCTATGCAAAGTGTGACCCAAGGAACTGCAATGTCAACATCGTCTGGGAATTTGTTAGCCATGCAGACCCCACCCCAGATACCTCTCTATCAGTCTGCAGTTGAACAAGATCCTCAGATAATATGAATGCATGTTAAATGTGAGAAGCATTCTCTTAAAGCAGTGGTAGGTATCAACTCTGGCTTATACGTCTAGACCCTGAGGGGCTTGTAAACATGCCCAGGCCCCGCCCCCAAAGACTCAGCTTCCTATTGGTTAGAAGGACTGGGCACCGGAATTGTTTAGAAGCTCTCCAGTGAGTCCACCTGCAGCCCGATAAGAGAAGTGACTTACAAAGTGTCTAAAACTTCCTTCTCACAAGGCAGAGTTGATAAAACTCTAAAATCTAAGGTGTTCAAATTCCATGATTCTTAACTAAGTATGATATATTATGATTAAATCCAAAAAACAGCTCCTGGAGGACAGGGAGATATTTAAAAAAAATTTTTTTTTTATATGTCCGCCAGTTTCTAAAGCAACTAGGTATCTCAGGATAAGAAACAGAACAACAAAAACAAACGAAAAACAATTGAGGGCCTGCCCTTAAATGCATCTTAGTATTGGCAATCCGGCTTTAGTCATGTCCTCCGTCTCTGGAGGGGCCACACCGCAGCACACGAAAGGGGTTACTAAGAGCCAAACAGCCAGACCGGCCCTGCCGCCACCCGGTCTCCAGGCTACTGTAAATGCAGCTTTCAAAGCTAACCTCCTTGGGGCTTGAGTCATTTCCTGAAGTGATGAACACACAGACAGCTGGGTAGAAACATACCGTGTTATCTGGATCCCAAGATGTTGCTGGCTGTGACCTCTGGTTTCTGTTTTCCCGAAGAGCGACGTGCAGTCACAACAGTGCCCACCACAAGAAGCGTGCAGCCTCATGCTCACTTGATGGTGACGGCCCCACGGTGCTCACAGCCGTGGGATGGAAACAGGCCTCACGCGAAGCTTTCCAACCCCAGGCCACGCGGGGCCTGCTGCCTTGAATCAGCTTCCACTGCTGCAAGTTCCCGACCCACCGCGCTGGCCTGCAGCTGTGAGCCAGCTGCCCATCCTCTGTGCTTCATAATCACCACCGGTTTCTATGTCTTCTTCAAGGTGATACAGTTGGGAAATCTCCCAAAACAGCAGGGTTCTCACAGGACACCTTAATACACTTAAACATTCTTTAAAATCCCATAAAGTTTTCGTGTCTGTAGGTTATATCCAGTTGTTGTACCAGCTCTTGAGAAGTAAAGGAATTTTCAAGCCAACATCACTGGAAGCTTGAAATTGGCAATAGAGGGAATATATATACACCATGGAAATTGGCTCATGCTACAAATTAGGGGCTTTTTCTTTTTCTGGAGATGTGGTTTAACAGCAAACCACTGATTATATCTACCAATAGTTACCACATTAGACATTAAAATAAGAACTTTTGAAAATATCTATTTTTTAAAAAAATACCAAAAAACCGATTTCCGTCCTTGCTCCATGGCCCAGTTGTCTGTAACCTCAGGAAGAAGGCCCACCCGTACTCTGGTCCACTCTGCTATGACTTATCTGAAGCCTCAATTGGCCACTTTTTGGCACTAAGCCAAGGTTGAGCTGATTCTTCCAGCCCCTGCTGAGATCCCTACAGCTATTCAGAGCTTGAGGGGGTGGGGGGAGTCTGTAGTGCTCAAACTGGTAGCTTCAAAAATCTCAGTTAAGGAAGCTCTGCAGAGTGGTCTGGTGGCCACTGAGGTTTTATGTCTGCGAGATCACAGGCAAGTGTGGCATCATTGGCTCTAATGTTTAAAGACCAATCTTTAACATCTGTTTCTTTTTAGTTTATTATTTGAATGTTCTTAGACCATGAGAGATCGGAATGGTATTTGAATTTAAAAAGATGTAAAAAAAACCCCAAAAAACAAATAATAAACTCATTATGTGTTAACAAAAATATATTTTCCACAAGAGTCTTTTTTTCCCCAAATAATAATTAATGAGGAGGGTTGCACTGTTTTGTATTTTTTGCTCATCTCTTTAATGGCTGGCTGCAGAGAAGAGAGTCGGATTTTCCTATCTGCTTCATCATTCAATCTGTTACACTATCACCTATCATGTAGCCTCTGGAAAACTCACCAGTATACTTGTGAGAGAATCCGACCAAAAAGGGGCAAAGCTACCTCAGTGTTTTAAGATAGTTCTGACCTTGTACATGTTCTAACAGGGTCTCCAGGACTCACGGTCATTGAGGGAACATTTCTCCTCTCTGCCGAGACCGCAGCTCACCTAACTGCAGCTCCTTCATAAAACACGGTCTGGGCTATCCCCAGGTCTGGTCATTTGGAAAGGAATCGCCACACAGCTCTGCCATTTCTGCCGGGAACTTACTGCTGGTGACTGTTTTCCCCTTAATTTGTACTGATTCCAGGTGAAGATAAGCTACTAGTGGAGAGCCCAGGCCTCAGAAAGTTAAAAAACTTGGTCACAAACACTGCTTAACTTCTGCCACTTGCTCTCGGAACTTAGACTTCCTGAAGGACATGACAACATTTTTTTTAAGTAATTCAGTAGTATAACCTAAAATGTTCCACTTGTAGATTCAACAAGCAAATCTTCCATTTCCTTAAAAATCCTATTTTTGACTCGGTGGGAAAAACAAATATTTTCCTGTTAAGAAAATCCGAGTGTGTTTTTTGAATTCAAACATATTTTTAAAAATAACACTATCGGGGTTTAAAGGTCCCGTTCTGGTCAGAGCGGGCTCCTACTTCAGGTGGAGCGGGGCCAACCTCGCTCAGTGTGTCTGTTCCCGAAGCACTTCCGAAGGCCCAGGCCCCAGAAACCTAGGCTTGTGTGTTAACTTAAAAATTCGGTGTTAACAGAATTCTTATGTAGTTGAAATAATTTTCCTGTTGACTATGAATCTAGACATACATTATCAGAAGTTTTTATTGATTTTCAACTCTCATTTTCCTTTAAATTTCCCTTCTACCCGAGGGTGTTAGATGGCAAAGGACTGTCACTCAAAGGCAGCCCTTCTTTGGGTTTCAACACGTCATCCTGGCTCTGACATTTAATCTCTCTAGGAAGGAACTGCAGACTCTATCCTCTGTGCCTGTAACCTAAGAATCTGAACATATTTTCAATGATGTAACCTTGAATTTTCCTAAGAAGGGATTAAAAAAACAAAAAGAGCCAGAGAGCTAATCACCCGGTGCCTTCGGTAGCAGTTGTGCTCCCCGATCTCAGCCCTTCTCCATGCTCCGAGCTGACCTTCCTGGACTGCGTCACCAAGGTTCTCTCGACCTCTCGGTTTGGGTTAAGATCAGGAGCAATGGGAGGCATCAGTGGAAAACCAGAGACTGGGGGTCAGGGTATTCCGTCCTCCTGTGGTCCTGGGGTGGTAACAGCTTCACTAACCCTCGGGTTACCTTAACCCTGTCCACACCTCTGCAGATCACCTCTTCATTAAATGTGCTTCAGCTAAACCTTTCGACTGGCCTTCCTGCGAGGGCCCTGAAAGGTACAATACAAATCTGTTCCAAACAGATAGCAAGCAAACTTTCATGTTTATTAATATAGGTTACACATATTTTTAAAAAAGAGAGAACATAAAAACAGTGACATGATATTTTATAAGTACAGGCTGATAATATAATAATGATGGTCATATTAAGTCAGAGGTATATGAATACACACACACACACAGACTGAATAAACAATGACAGTAAATCTCCACTGAGTTAGAGAAAAGGAGTATAGCAACTAAATTAATACAATCAATGTTAGCTTCTACTTACAATATACACTTTAATGTAAATTATTCTATGGCATTTGGAAGTAGTTTGTTCTTTTAAATAGGTAAGCATTTGCTTGGAACTTTCTTTTTTTTTGGTTTAAGATGCCAATATTTTTTTTCATATGGAAAAAAGATACACTTCAACCTATTTCGTCAAATCCATAAGGACTTTCTGCACTTGATACTTATCTTGGGGTTAAAAAAAAAAAAGCTTTTAAAACCATCTCATTAGCTATTAAGAAAAGTGAATGGAAAATATAGAATAATTTTGCTAGAATTCAAAGTCAATTTAATTTTCTTCTGTTATTTCTAATCAGACTAACATAATTCATTCTTTCTTTAAAACCTGGTTTTAGCCCTGCGGTCCAGAGAGACCTGGGTTTGGTTCCTGCTAAGGGCACGTACCTCAGTTGCAGTTTGTCCCCGGCCCTGGTTGGTTGTGCGGGTGGCAGCCACTTGATGTGTCCCTTTCATGTCGATGTTTCTCTCTCTCTCTCTCTCTCTCTCTCTTCCTCCCACTCTACCTGAACAAAAAATGGAAAAATGTCCTTGGGTGAGGATAAAAAAAATAATAATAAAAAAATAAAACCTGGTTTTATTTAAAACATTTGTAAATAAAGTATCCAATTAATGTAGACTGAAAGATTTATTTATAAAAATGTACTTCCTATATTATATTGTGTTTTCATCTCAAGTGATAACCACAGGAAGCAATAATCCAAATGTTCAAAGTTTTTCAATTGACAGGATATGAGACACTTGTTTGGTGACATTTGGCTAAAAATACTTCTTTATATAATGACATATTTATTATGCACATATCATACTCTATGTCTAGTCTACTTTGTTATTCTTTTTTTTCCCCCTCACCCGAAAACATTTTTGCATCGAGTGAGAGGGAGAGTCAGAGGGAGAGAGAGAGAAACACCGAAGTGAGAGAGACACATCGACTGGATGCCACCCACCCGACCCCAACTGGGGCCGGGGGCAAACTGCAACCGAGGTACGTGCCCTTAGCGGGAACCAAACCCGGGTCTCTCTGGACCGCAGGCTGATGCTCTAGCCCTGAGCCAAACCAGCCAGGGCTACTTTGTTATTCTTGAGGACAGGTCCTATATATCACAATATAATATAGGAAGTATATTTTCATCAATAAGCCTTGAGGGCAGGTCCTAGCCTTATCCAACGCTATTGCCCAGCACCATCAGAGTGCCCGAAGCACATAATGGGTATTCATGCTTGCTGAATGGGTGCTTCCGTCTGAGAATGGACCTTGCAGGATAACTGCTGGAAGTGAACATGCTTTCTCTGTTCTTAAAATGAACGGGCAGAGAAGTCTTTCATAGTCATTATCTCCTGGGATAGCACATCCTCCTCTGCCAGTTTCTACTAAACATGATCCACTCAGAGCAAACCCCCAAAGGGACCCCAGGAGAGAGAGCAAGTGTGTCCCGATCCCTCCACTCTCTGGGAGGCACAGCTGGAGGGTGTCTGGACCAACCCTGCCTTGTAAGTACTGCTTGGCGTCCTCCATCCAGGGCAGGTTACTTTGAAAGGCAACCTCAGGTCACTGGTGGGACCTATGCTCATTTCTGGTTTACATATACAGTGTGTAAAACATCAAACATGCTACTCATATCAAGAATGCAAACTTTGATATGTTTAAAATGAAAAACAGTAGAACGTTTTTTTCACACACAAATAGCACTCTTATCTCTCAATAACCTCAAGCTGTTGAACAATTTCAAAATAAACTTATTTGCAAAAGCTGTGTAAGTCCAAACTACAGAATCCCTCACTACTGATGGACATCTTCAGATATTCAGGGCTAAACTCTGCCAACCGGAAATTTGCATATTAAATCAGAGAATCAGAGTTTATTTTCCTAATCTCTTGGGGTAAAAAGAGGGCTTCCAAGTGCCTGTTCCATACTGCATGGCAACTGAGACAAGTGTGTGAGTATATATACAACATATGTATGCAAGTCACCTAAATGTATCGACAAGTAACATTCAGTTATTATTGTAGCACTGGCAATATTGCCTTGGAATAACACTGTTTTCTATTCATGATATCTTTTTCTGTAACTAACAAATATATGTCCTTAATGGCCCTCTTAAGAAGGAGGCATGCAAATCACACATTCGTCGTTTAGGATGGTAAAGTAAATACTTTTGGGGCAGGACTAATAGCATCCTCAGGTTCTTTGCTTTTTAAAACTTTTCTTTGTAACCCTCCAGCAGCCCTTTCCTAAGTTAACAGCTTTTTGTATATGCTGTTATTCAGGTTGCTAGAGCAGGTATCCATTTTACTTGCCATCAACTGACCGCTGCTGCTACTGGGATCAGAACTTTCTTTGCAGCATAAGATGCTGTAGAGGTACCTCTGGCACTCAGAGGAAGCATAATAGTAAATCAGGGGATCAATGCAACAGCTGATGCTGCTGACACAGACACAGAGGAGGTAGGCAAAGTAGGCGGCCTCTGTGGTGGGGTCAGGAGAAAGGAACGCGTAATGCAGAATCAGGAGGATGTTTGTGGGTCCAAAGCAAATGATGAAGATGCAGAAAACAGCAGCGGACAAGAACAAAGCCCGGGATTTCTTGCTCCGGTTGGCGACTGTGGAAGAGCTAAGACACTGAATGATAGACACATAACAGATTGTGGAAATGATCAACGGCACAAAAAAGAAGACAGCAGAGAAGGCCGAGAAGTAATACGCGTAATAGCCCTCGAGCAGGGTTTCATTGAGCACGTCATGGCAGGTGGTTATGTTGAGCCCCGGCACCTGGGTGGTTTGCTCCTTGAGGAGAAGAGGCACCACCCCCGCGATGGCCAGAGCCCAGATGACTATACAGGTGAAGGACGCCCGCCTCATCGTACGCCAGGAGAGAGACTGCATGGGATACACCACAGCCAGAAACCGGTCAATGCTGATGGCTGTCATGAGCATGATGGAAGCATACATGTTACAGTAAAAGGCCGCAGTGACAAAGCGACACATCTCAGACCCAAATTTCCAGTCGCTTCCAGAAAAGTAATAGCTGATCTTAAACGGGAGCACGGACACGAAGAGCACATCGGCCAAGGCCAGGTGTAGCATGTACACCACGGCCGGCTTCTTGATCTTCATCTTCAAGATGAACACAACGATGGCCATGATATTCAGAGGGAGGCTTATTGCACACACGCCAGTGTAGACGGAGGGGACAAAGAGAGTCAACCAGGCGCTGGTCAGGTATCCAGAGGCATCTTCCGAGATGTACACAGGGGGCCGATTCTGAAGAGGACGGCTGGCATTGATGGGGCTCAATCTGTCTCCAGGTAGCCCACTTTCATTTTTCTCCTCAGAGTCCATGTCTGGGATGGGTTCAAATTTATCATCGGAATTCCTGAGAAAAAATGACCGGGGATCCACAGAAGCGTTTGTTGCTTTTAACTCTGAAAAAAAAAATTTAAATAAAAAAATAAATTTAAAAAGAGAAGGAATTAAAAAGCCAAAGACAAAAAGAGAGCACATTTTACTTTTGCTTCCTAGGAGAGTGGTGGTAAAAAGGAGGCGATGCCCAGGTGGGGTACAGACTTTATCAGAGAATTAGCTAATTCAAAACATATTATGTTTTTTTGTTGTTGTGGTTAATCCTCACCAGAGGGTATCCTTTCCACTGATTTTCAGAGAGAGTGGCAAGGGGGGAGGGAAAGCAGGAGGGAGAGAGGGAGGGAGAGAAACATCGGTGTGAGAGAGAGACACTGATTGGTTGCCTCCACGTGTGCCTGACCAGGGTTGGGGTTCAAACCTGCAACTCAGGTATGTGCCCTTGACCAGGAATCAAACCAGTGACCCTTCGGGCCTTGGGCCAACTCTACAACCACTGAGACACAATGGTCAGGGCAATATATTATGTTTTGACATAAGCAGACACATTTATTTACTTTTTATTTTTTTAATATGTTTTTTAAAATTAATTTTTAGAGAGGAAGGGAGAGGGAGAGAGAGAGATAGAAACATCAATGAGAGAGAGACACTGATTGTCTGCCTCCTGCATGCCCCCTACAGGGAATCAATCGATCCTGTAACCTGGGCATGTGCCCTGACCAGAAATCGAACCAGTGACCTCTTAGTACATGAAGATGCTCAGTCCACTGAGCCACACCAGCTGGGCCAAGAAAACACTTAAAACTCTACTCCTCAGAAAAACAGAGGTGAATGATACACTCTTCAAGATCTGCCAGCAGACCTCAGGATGGCTGAGTACCTGACATAAAGGAAAAAACAGTGACTATACTTACTATATTAGCCATTGTCCATCTAAACAAGTCACTTCCAGACTCCATGGCTTCTCTTACCTCCACGTGCCTTCACTTGTACATTTTCTCCATTTAGTTTGGAGCATTCCTTGAAACCCATCAACAAAGGAAAACTGCATAGAAAACTGAGACTTCTTAAAGGTTATGGAGTGACAGGCAAATTCAGAGCAGGACCAAGGGCTCCAATTGCCATGACCATTATCCATGTGACAGTAGTTTTCCTCTACTATCTTTAGTTTGACTACACAGTAAAATGTCCCGAATCTCTCATCATATTTGGGTCCAAACCACAGTCCCTTGGCTTATCTTCTAATACAACCACAAGGTACCCCAGTTATCTTCCTGTCTCCTTCCTCAGTAGGTTAGTGGAGTAGCAGATGGTCTAGGCTGATGGCCTTCCTCAGCTTAGTTCCGGAATGCTATATGCATTGAAGCTGATACCAGGCCAACCCGGCTCTTTTGAGCATCAACCAGAAGTCAAAATAAAGGCTTGGTTGCATACGTATTCCTTTTATCACTTTCTTCCACCAAAATCATCCATTTGAAATGTTCATCAAAGAAATGCAACACTTAGCTTCTGGAATTCAACCAGCTTTTCTCTCCAAGGAGCTTTGCTAAAATTCTGCCATTAAGGAAAGTCAGACAAAGAGCCTTTGTTGGTCTTGGGAAGCTGAGGAGTGGGGAGAGAAACCACAGAAGAAAAAGGGCGAGGTCTTCATTACTGGGAGTGTTTGCATTGAGGGCTAATATGTGGGTCACTTATTAATGATGTTAGAGAATTTAAAAACCGACTTGAAATGGAATACATACAGTGGATTGTGAAACCTTTGGTTTTGTTTTTCAGTACTGGAACATTCCTGCAAACAGAAACTTGCACAGAGGCATAATGCTATAACAGATAGTTCTGCTTCTGCTCGCTCTGTGAGGTCCTACTAGACCCAACCATCCCTTAGAATAAAGTTACAAACCTCTTCCTCCCCCAAATCAATGACTTGAAGGCATTTAGGTTCATAGGGTGGTGGTTGGGGAGGAGAGGAATGAATCTTATTGAAAGAATGATACCAGGTGGGTTTCTTGTTTTCACTGGCTTTTAACTTGAGAGAAGGTTAAAGTCAGTGACATGAAGGATGGCTAGGATGCTAAGGCTCAGATTGGAAGCCCACAGTCCTTCTGGCCTGAAGAACCAAAGGACAGAGTTCAGGACATGCACAGAAACTGAAAAGTGAGAAAGAGAATCCCAGAGAGGGGAGCCTTAAATTCCAATGTGATTTCTGCTTAGGCTTTGGGTGATTCTTAAATGAACCATGCATGTGTAGGAAAGATGCAAAGCAACTCTGCTAAAGATAAGAAAACAGTAAGTGCTTTTTGTTTTTGAGGAAGAGTCTGTAGTTTGAGTCCAAAAAATTTAATCGTCTGCAAAAGCAAAAACAACACAAATTTTTGGGAGAATAAAACAAATTCAGAGTCTTTATAATTTGATAATGTCCAGCACACAATCTAAAATCATTTGATATTTTTTGTTTGTTTGTTTGTTTGTTTTTTATCCTCACCCGAGGACATTTTTCCATTTTTTGTACAGACAGAGTGGGAAGAAGAGAGAGGAAGAGAGAGAGAGGGAAACACCGACATGAAAGGGACACATCGAGTGGCTGCCACCCGCACGACCAACCAGGGCCGGGGACAAACTGCAACCGAGGTACATGCCCTTAGCGGGAACCGAACCCGGGTCTCTCTGGACCGCAGGTGGACGCTCTAACCGCTGAGCCAAACCGGCCAGGGCTCATTTGATATTTTTAAAAATCAGCAAGTATGATCCAGTGGTTGAATGTCGACCCGTGCACCAAGAGGTCACTGGTTCAATTCCCGGTCAGGACATATGCCCAGGTTGTGGGCCCAATCCCCAGTGTGGGGCATGGAGGCAGCCAATCGATGTTCTCTCTCATTGATGTCTCTCTCTCTCTCTCTCCCTCTCCCTTCCTCTCTCAAATCAATAAACAAAAATTTAAAAAAGATAATCAATGCAAACCAATCCCAAGATGATCCAGATGTTGAAATCGGCAGATAAGGATTTTAAAGGATGTATTGCAACGATGCTCAATACAGTAAAGAAAAATATTTCATTGAAATAAATAAAAAACTAGGAAAGAAACTAATCAATGAAAATTCTAGAACCAGAAAATAAAATACAATAAGTTGGCATCTATTTCCAAAATAAAGAGTAACTCTAGAGTAGTAGCAACTGAGAGACAGAGGCAGAACGGGCCTGGCAGTGAGGGGCGGAGGTTAAACTACCTCAGCAAGGTCAGGAGTGGGCCCCTGCGAGCGAAGGCGTGGCCTGGCAGATTTATCACAGGGAAAGGATAAAGGTCTCTAGTGAGAACCTCTGAGTACACATCCAGATTATTCCCCAAGGGTAAGAAACTAGTCCTATTCATCTCTGAATCTCCAGCACCCTGTACATGGTAAGTGCTCCTCAAATTAGCTTTTAATCACAGATTTGCATTCTCATATCGGCTCTTTCAGGAGTCACCTAATCCTTCGGAATTCAGTCTCAGAAACATTAAATGATTCTAAGAATTGTTCGGCCTACAAACCTGAAATGGGACATGCGTTCACTTTGTAAACTATAAAAATTAATCAGTGTAAGAAATTATTATCTTGCCCCACTCACTTCAATGTAGTTTGCTTTTAGACTCAATGATGTGCTCACTCTCAAATATTTTAAATGACAATGGAATCTAGGTCATCTTCTCTCCTATATACAGTGTCCAGTTTTTTGGTATGATAAGGGACACGAACAGGTTGTCAAGTCACACATACATCAAATTTCAAATTCACAGCCTTTTCCAGAAGCATCACCTTCTCCCTCCATGATGTAACTAACTCATTCTTGACCCCTCATGGAGGTCGGACACTGGTGCTGACAGCCCCCATGGAATGGGAGGCTGTCCTCAAGGTCATGATGAATGTGTGGGAATTGAAAGAAAAGAATAAATGGGTTCTAGCATTTTAGTACCACAAAGATATGTGTTCTTAAAAATGCTAACCCAGAGGAACCTTAAAATAACACAGTTCTCCTGTGCAGTTTTGGGAGCCTGGCCAGATTAAGGACTTTCATCATACGTGCAGGTTAAAGAAGTGCGTGTGGCCCTGGCTGGTTTTCTCAGTGGTTAGAGCATTGGCCTGAGGTCCAGAGAGACCCGGGTTTGGTTCCCGCTAAGGGCACGTACCTCGGTTGCAGTTTGTCCCCGGCCCTGGTTGGTCATGTGGGTGGCAGCCACTCGATGTGTCCCTTTCGCATCGATGTTTCTCTCTCTCTCTCTCTCTCTCTCTCCCTCCCACTCTACCTGAACAAAAAATGGAGAAATGTCCTTGGGTGAAGATAAAAAAAAGAAGTGCGTGTGTGCACACATGAATCAAGACACCATCTAGTGGAGTGATAAATTTGAAAAGTACTGAATACTCATAATTAAGCTTCTTAGATACCATTACTTGGTCTGAAAATAAAACTGTCATTAGGTTACTCTAGTACTTTGGCAATAAGTATTTGTTTTCAAAAATTCCTTCCCTGGCTAGGCCATCTTGGGCACTATGGTGTTTATGAGAAAATCATTAATCCCCACTGAAACACAAAATCACTGGGCCGCAGCCCCGTGAGAACACATAATCTGTTGATTAATATTATTGCCTAAGGTGTCACCTTTTCTTGACACTATAGGTTTGATATTCTGAAGGCTGTTGTGAAATTAAAGAATGTCAGCAAAATTTTTTTCTTAAGTATGTACCAGCATAAAAAATAACCCAGGTGGCTCTCCCTTCCCCTGTTCTCCCCGCCAGGGCGCTACCTTTACCTCCCTCTTTCCTAAACTCCAAGGGCCCTGCTTTGGCTGCTGTAACTTGTTTCCTAAACCCACACCCAGCTGGCTCACTTTCCCGACCTCTGTGACTTTCTAAATAAACTTTCTCTTTAAAAAAGAACAAAATCAATCGCAAGTCACTAGATATGTCCAACCAGCTTAAGGCCCTTAGGCTGAAATTCAAGTTTGAGTATCGCTTTTCCTCCAATCCCAGCACAGCTTACAGGTCAAGAAGAAAGTGCCTGTCGGTGAGCCAAAGCTCTGTAACTCATCTGTGCCTTTGTTGTTAAGCTACGGTTTCTCACAAAAAGCAGCTCAGGCCCTAGAATCAATTCTCATACTTCTTGGTAAATTTAGGTTTCTCTAACGACTCTCAAGTAGTTTTGTTATTGAATATAGCATATTGCTAAGTAGCTGAAAGATGGACTCTCTAACTCTAGAGAATTGAGAAAATTAGCAGACCCGGCAATGCCTTCTCCACCTTGGACGAGATTCGGCCTAGAAGCAGAGTGGCGATGAAATGCTCGTTCAGGGCCCGTGGATTTACACCATGCCAGCCTCCCGTGACATGCCAGCCTTGGTTCTGACTCAGAGTTCTGCCAGGTAGGCTTTTTGGGAATTAACAAAGCAGAAGTTCCAGGACCTTGCCCACATTCTCACACTGAGCAGGAAAATTGTACCCTGTGCTTCGCCACAAGTGAATCAACACTACAAGCTAAAGAGGAATAAAACAGAGGATGATGAAAAGAAAAAAAAAACATACTAGCTCCATCAGGGAAAAACAGCAGCATTATTAGAATGCCCCACTATCTCAAATGCAAATATACACCATTTTCCGATGAACAGGGCCAGTGCTCCTTAAAGAAATGGTTGGCTCCAGATCTGGAGTAGGAAATACACAGGATGAGCCTTGAACATTCTACAAGAATATTAGGATTAGGTCAGAAAGACTCTGGAGTCAATCTGATAGGGCTCCCACTGGCCAAGGTGTGACAATTGACTATCAAAAGAATAATAACAGAAATGCATTGAAACATTTAAAACATGTTAAATGTGTTGAGATTCAGGAGTTCATAATGATACTAAAAGGAAAATAAAGTCTTTTTGGTCACCTCTGGAGAAAATTAGAGGACCTAGTCTTAAATCTGGTAAATAAAGACAAGATTCAAGCATTTATCCTGCCTTTTCTATCTAAATAATATTTCAGGGAAACCAAATACTCACTGAAAGTTCTGTATATAATAATGCCAGTTCATAAACAGCAATGCAATAACATTTATTATTATTTTTTGTCCTCACCCTAGGACATTTTTGCATTTCCCTTCAGATAGAGTGGGAGGGAGGTAGAGAGAGAGAGAAACATCTATGTGAGAGAGACACATTGACTGGCTGTCACCCACACTACCCCAACTGGGGCCGGGGACGAACTGCAACTGAGGTATGTGACCTTAGCGGGAACCGAACCTGGGACTCTCTGGTCCAAAGGCCCATGCTCTAACTGCTGAGCCAAACTGGCCAGGGTGATGCAATAACATTTTGAAAAGCATCATTTTGAAGCTCTTAGTGAAATAACGAATTTAGTTCAAAGATCATCGGTGGTTGCTAAAACTGGTACGCGAAAGGGTGATGGGGAACTTTTGGCTGGATCAAGCTGACAACACCTGAATCCACTGAGTAATGTTAATATCTCAAGAAGAGAGAGGATAGGAGGTGATGCAATGGAAAGCACAGAGCACCACTGTTGAGGTAGGTAGGCTTGCATAAACCAAACCTACCAAATTACAAAAAATGCAGGAGACATACAAGCCTATTGAGCAACCCTCCAAGATACAGCTGGCCAGATCCAGTTTGTAGGAGAATCTACATAAAACATGACCCAGTTATTTGATAACAGCAATAAAAAAGGAGGAGAGGGGAAGCAGTCACAGATTAAAAGAAATTTAAGCGCCCTGGCCAGTTTGGCTCAGCGGTTAGCACGTCAGCCCATGGACCAATGAGTCATGGGTTCGATTCTGGTCAAGGGCATGTACCTCGGTTGCGGTCCATACTCGGCTCTGGTAGAGTTATGCGGGAGGCAACCAATTGATGTGTCTCTCTTACATCAATATTTCTCTCTCTTTCTCCCCTTCCCACTCTATCTGAAGCAACCTATCGACCAAATGCAATGGTGGGCCTTGTTGGATCCTGATTCAAATAAACCAAAAGTAAAAATCATTTATGAAACAATCAGCAAGATTTGAACATTGACTGAATAGTACATGCTATTAAGAAACTGTTCAGTTTTGTAGGTGTTATTATAGTATTGTGGTTATATAAAAAAGGGAGGTTGTATCTTTAAGAATATATACTGAGACCTGGCAGGTTTGGCTCAGCAGTTAGAGCGTCAACCCGTGGACCAGAGAGACCCGGATTTGGTTCCTGCTAAGGGCACGTACCTCGATTGCAGTCTGTTCCCACCCCGGTTGGGGTCATGTGGGTGGCAACCAGTCAATGTGTCTCTCACGTCGATGTTTCTCTCTCTCTCCCTCCCGCTCTATCTGAAGATAAATGCAAAAATGTCCTTGAGTGAGGAGAAAAATAAAAAAAGAATATATACTGATATATTTATACATGAAATTATACAATGTCTGGCATTTGCTTAAAAAGATGTCCAGTTTGTGGAGGAGAAAAGAGAATATTGATAGAATAAGATATGGAGGGTAATTATACTGCTCATTTTTGGGTATGTCTGAAAATTTTCATAATAAAAAGTAAAAATAAAACCCAAACTTTTTTTTTTTTTTGCATATTTACTTACCAGTAGACTCTAAGAACAAGGAATTTTGCTTTCATTTTTCTTAGTTTTGAAGGGGGAGAAGTTCTTAATGTATGAACACAGTTTTACATTTAGAGAATTTGATACCAAATCCTAAGGCTTTTCTGGAATATGAAGGGATTTGTGTATGAAAAACACTTAACATTTGTTGAGCACCTACTATGTGCCTGTTACTTCACTTACCTTACCTCATGTAACTAACTTTTTTTTTTATCCTCACTTGAGGACATTTTTCCATTTTTTATTCAGATAGAGCGGGAGGGAGAGAGAGGAAGAGAAAGAGAGAAACATCGATATGAAAGGGACACATCGAGTGGCTGTCACCCGCATGACCCAACCAGGGCTTGGGACAAACTGCAGCTAAGGTACATGCCCTTAGCGGCAACCGAACCCGGGTCTCTGTGGACCGCAGACTGATGCTCTAACTGCTGAGCCTAACCGGCCAAGGCACTAACATTTTTACATAAGCATTATAACCCCCATTCTATGGACAACATGGAGGCACAGAGAGGCTAAGTAACTCATCCAAAGTCACACAGCGAATAACTGGAGAAGCCAGGATTTTAACATAGATCTGCCTAGCTCCAAAGTCATATTCTTTGAAGCACATCACACTATCCTGTCTCTTTAAAGAAAAAACAACTCTGGCTGGTTTGGCTCGGTGGTTGGAGCAGTGGCCTGGGGACCAGAGAGTCCAGGCCCCTAGGGGCACATACCAAAAAAAAAAAAGAAAAAACAAACTTTCGAATTCAGGACTTCCTCCTAAAAGAGTACTATTGTTTTTAAGCATTTCACCAAACAAATGAACCAGCCCATCCTTTTAACTCAGCAGGGAGTACATGGCCATGTGAACGTATAACTGAAGTTGATGATGCCCACAGTTATTGCTTGGAAATTCAGGAGTCCTGCTGACCTTTGCTGCCCACCAACCAAATACCAACAGCCCGGCCCTCACAGATAGGATAGATGTAGTAATGAGGTATTAAAAAACAAAACAGAAAAATCTTCAAAATGTTCAAGCCCCAGGCGGTGTGACTCAGTGGTTAGAATGTCGTCCTGTGCAATTCTGGTCAAGGGCATCTACCTGGATTGCAGGTTCAATGCCTAGCTCTGGTTCCGGCTCGCGCTGGAGCCAACGAATCGACGAGTGTTTCTCTAAGAACAAGAAGTGTTTCTCACATCTATGTTTCTCTTTCTTTCCTTCTCTCTCTCCCTCCCTTCCACTCTTTCTAAAAAGAAAAAAAAAATCCTCCGGTGAGGATTTACACAAAAATAAAAAATAATAAATAAAATATTGTTCAAGATGGAACAGAAGCAAGAGCAGTAAGTGAATGAAAAATCTCTGCTGCGGAAAAGCCAGAATTGAAGGAAGAAGAGGGTAAACAAATGCTGACTGCAGAGTTAAGAGGCTGCCATTATCAGGGGCTGCACCCTTCCCATCCCACACCTCACTCAGCGGGGACAGAGGAGGTCACAGGGGAGTGCAACATAAAAACAAATGTAAATGCCAGTGTACCCACGGCCAGAGCAGGCGCAAAGAAGAGGGAAGCGTGGGGCCCTCGTCTGGAGCCTCCTGAAGGCCAGGGCCTGACACGTGGGACCACGACACTATCTGGCCTCTCTGGGAACCACTCTGATCCCTCCAAGCCTGTGTTCACTCAAAGTCACAGGCCTGAGCTCAGGGTCCTGGGAGCGCTGCTCTTACTCTGCACGATGTTGGGGGCTCAAATAAAAACGAATTCACAGTAAAGGCTGGTCATAATCACCACTTCCTCCTGACACAAGCTGTCTCCATCTCCAAGCCCGCCCAAGTCCTATTGCAGTTTGTAAACCTGAACTCAAACAAATTAGGTGCTAGATATGATAGAAATAATCATTAAGGACACTCCCTAGAAAACAGAACTCTCCTCTCAAAGCAAACAAGGACTTTAATTCGAACAACCGGGGACAATTCACTGTACGGGCCTCCTAGGTTTTAAGATGATACAAATGTCACAGTGGTTACAAAATCAACTTACAGGGTTGTAACAGACATTTCTGAAAAACAGAATAGTGTAGAAAATATCGGAATGCATTGCATGTGGTAAATTTTAGTATTTTTTGGTAAAATATTTGTTCCATATTTATTTATACACTATGGTCCATGCATATTTACTGTGTCACATTAAAAAGTGTATTTCTTACAGTTTTACTCTTGATTAGCAAAAAAGAAAGTACTGGAAAACACTTTTCTACAATAATTTAATATCTGACTCTAATTCATCACAAACTTGAAATATAAATAGATTATATTGTGACCTTTCCTACAGTTAAATAAATTTGTTTTCAAGTGCAAATTACAGATTTTTCCTGTTATTTCAAAAGGCAAATTCTTTTGAAAGCAAATAAAGAATGTATAAAGGCTTGTGATGAGCTCTAAAGGGGTAAACTTCCTGGGGATGGAGGGGAAGGAGGGTAACTTCAGCGGGTTTCTCCAAGTATCATCACAAGGCCAATGTGGGAGAAGGTAATGGGAGAGGGTATTTGGGGGAAGTAGAAGCTCAAATCCAGAAATAATAATCTTAGTCTATAGAGAGAACAATGTACTCTGATAGTCTAGGCCTAAGAAGACAGGGCAAAAGGCAAAATGAAAGAAACCACAGAATAGAAAAACAAACAGAAAATTCTGAATTTTGAAATTGTGGAGTCCTCAACACTAGCATCATGGTCAAACATAAACCAAGACGTGTTCTTAATGACTTTTGGGGAGTTTTTGTGAGTATCCCGCAGCAGAGGGGGAGCCCAGGCACTCAAGAAAACTAGATAAAGGGTAGTTCCCCAGACACAGAAGGCCTCGTATTGTATGATTCTATTGATATGAAATACAGAGCAGAGGAAAACCCAGAGATAACACTGCAAATGTACTAAATACCATTAAATTGTATACTTTAAAATGTTTAATTTTATGCTATGTAAATTTTACTTTGATTTTAAAAAGAAAGAAAACGAGAAAGAGAGAAATAGAGTAGAATTTCAAAGGAAAAGAGGAATGTGTGTCCAAAATGAAGAAAGTAGGAAGATTAGGAATCCAGGGTCCCGATGACTCCACTGTCTCAGTGGAACTCCAGCTCAAGGCTTGGACTGAGTTCCAGCTTGTGAGGGTGACAAGGACAGAGGTGAGTTGACCCAGAGAGGAGGGAAGGGGCACAGGGAAGGATACTGGCCAGAAGCACGTTGGAAAAGGAGCAAATTCAGAGCTGCTGAGAAACTGCAAGTCAGGGTTCACTGCACACCACTCCTTTTAGACATAAAGAACTGAGAGATACTGGAGTAGAAAGACGGAGGGGTAGAAAGATGTCCAGCTGAGATGACATGAAAATATTCCT
Source organism: Molossus molossus (assembly GCF_014108415.1). Taxonomy (NCBI): domain Eukaryota; kingdom Metazoa; phylum Chordata; class Mammalia; order Chiroptera; family Molossidae; genus Molossus; species Molossus molossus. The sequence goes on along the minus strand of NW_023425366.1, from coordinate 51,752,227 downwards.
GACAAAGGGATGAGAAAGCCTCAAAAATGCTCTCACACAAAGGAAGAATGGACAAATTAGGCAGAACCTATTATCTTAATATGCCCTATAAAAATAAAGTCAAAACCACTAAGGAATGGATGAATGAATTAATTAATTGAATTGAGGGAGAAGGAAAGAAAAAAAGGGAGAGAGGGAAGGAAGAATTTAGATAGATATTAGAGTAGACAATTATTTGCTGGTTAACAAGAAATTTGACTTTCAGAGGTTTCTGGTGTACTTAAAGCAGAATCACTATCCAGTTTTGTGTCTTTTTAAAAAATCTGGTTTTTGAGAGAGAGGAAGGGGGTGGGGACAAGAGAGAGAGAGAGCATCTGCTGCCTCCTGCACACCCCCTTATTGGATATCCAGCCTAAAACTTGGACATGTGCAACCTTTTGGTGCAGAGGACAACACCCAACCAAGCCACACCAGCAAGGCCCAGTTGTGTGTCTTTTGTATGGGCTTAAGACTACAATCTCTCAGTAACAGTCAATTAATCAGCATATCTATGTTTAATCATCTGTTTAATCATCTAAAACAAATGGCAGGATACTGCAATCCATGCATAAATGTTTACTAAACACCTCCATGTGCTAGGGCTGAGCTACCAAGTCAATGGGGCACAGACTTTGCCTTCTAGGGAGACTGGGTAGCACAGTGAAGTTACTGCTCTACTGCAAGAAGGCTTCCTCTCTATTGGGGACGGTAGAGAAGCTTGCACTTAGGAAAGACAGGCCTGTAGTCAAATCCCAGTTCCGCTTCTAACTAGACTTGTGACTTAACCATTCTGGGTCTGTTTCTTTACCTGTAGAATGGGAATGACACATACTCAAAGGGTTGTTACGAGGAATAAACAAGATAGGATATGTAATGTACCTAAACAAGAAACAAGTGTTGGCTGTAATAGGTTCTTGATATAAGGTAGCTGTTTTTAATTAAATATGAACATGTGGTGTATGAGGAGGGCATTCTGGCCAGAGGGAGTGGCAGGGGACAGAAGCCAGAGAAAGCATAGCTCTTGGGGGCTGGGTGAAATGTGGGTAATATAACAGGTTATGTAATAGGAGATGATCTGTAAGAGAGGCTGGACAGATCCTGGGGACCCATCCTGCTAGGGCACGGGGACCTCATTCTGGGCTAAGAAATTGGGTTTGACCCTGTGGGCAGGAGGACAGCACGTGGAATCTCCCACCCAATCCCTCCGCTACAGTGACCATCCATTATTCTTGAAACTTTTCACCCTCCCGGTCTTTATAAAATTTATAAACATCATCTCTTGGACACTGGTCCTCTATGATGAAGGCAAATCATCTCACTTAAGTTGCCTGGAAAAAGGAATGTAAACTGGTTAATGAACTTAAGGATTTCTTAGTAAATATTTGCTGAGTGAACATCTGTCATAAGCTCCAGGCGGAGAAATGGCAGTTTATAATCTTAGCCAGGGAGATGACTTACCCACAAAGTGATGGTGCAGGAAATGCCAAAGGGAGTGGGGACAAAAAAGTACGACACTGCTTCGGCAAGGCCCAGACTGGTCTCACAGACCCTCATAATCACATGGAGCCGGTTATGACAGATACGGTTTAGGATTGCCAGAGAGAACAAAAAACAGAGCTTCCATGATTTCAAACTCTCTATCGACAGGGCCCCACTTACTGCCTGCACCCAGGGCTCCCTCCTCCATTTGGGGTTTTGGTACACTGTCTCTGAGCCTTAGTTTCAGAATTGACAAAAGGCTCCCACCTAACAGCGTATTTTGAGAGGGTGAAATGAGATAATTTGAAGTAAAAATGCCTTCTGTCCAGGGTTTGACACAGAATATGGCACTGAACACGTGTTCCTTTTCTTTTCTCGTCTTCCTTTCTTCTTTCCCTCCCAAAGTGGTTCCAGAATCCAGTGTAGATAACATAGCCAATGATTGTTGCTATCTTTCTGTCTACACCGGCACCACGCATCTTAGCATGCACTATCTAAGTTGATGAGAAAGTATGAGGTGTGGCAGGAACACCAGCCTTAACTTCACTCCCTAACAGGCCAAACACCTTCCACTTGAGGAAAGGGGACTAAGGTGGATGCAGCGTTTGTAAACATCTGTTCTCCATCCCACTATCCAAATCTCCAGCAAAAATTTGTATTCTTAAGACCTGGTCCCAAAATAAAATTACAGAGTGCTATCACATATCACCACACACAATTTTTCAGATCTCCCCATTTCCCCAAACACTCCAAGAAATTATGCTCATGTTATCAATACAGGCAGGTCGGCTGGTTGCTGCAAAACTTTGGGGACCTGTCTGTGACTCTTACTTTTCCTAAAAGCATCACCTCAAAACTACCCTGAGCAGAGGTGGAGAGCAGAGAAAACGATGTCACCTCTTAATCTTGACACGTCTACATGATTTCCAGTGTGAAACAATAAGAGAACACAATCTTTCACAGACAACAAATAAACCAGCTAGAATTTGTTTCTGCATAAAGTCTCTGAAAGCTTATAAAGTAATTATTGCTATAAAGACATTACAATATTTCTTCTCACTCTATAACTAGTGTCTTTGCAGGCTAAAAACAACTTCTCTGCCCTGCTTTTTTAGGGAGGAGACGTTGGAAAATACATTTATTTGGTCAAGTAGCCAGATACTTAAAAATACACTACTTGTGGTAAATGTATTCTAGTGAACAAACTCCCACCTTGTAGCAGATCAGTCACTGAAATACTGACCTTCCACGGAGTCTGATCCAGCTGGGTTTTGGGGAGAGATCGCTTTCCTCAACTCACTCCTGAAACTGGGTTCTAGGTAACCAACCTCCTAACAACCACTACAGCCCTGTGGCTATCCTGTCATCACCGGACATGCACACCTCAAGCTCCTCCAGTACACAGGCCTGTGCCAGAGACTGCTGGTACTGATTTTCCACTACACGTGAGAAGGGACTAAGATTTTCTCTACATCACTTTTCTCGCTTGTAAAATGCTAAGAAAACAATTCAAACGAAACAAAACTTAAGCGGGAGCAGATCTCCACTTAATTTTTTTTTCTTTATTGATTTGAGAGAGAGAGAGGAAGGGGGAGGGAGAGATGGAAAATCCATGAAAAAGATGGAAACATCCATGAAAGAGATCATCAACTGGCCGTCTCCTGCATGCCCCCCACTTGGGATTTGGTCCACAACCTGGGCATGTGCCCTGACAGGGAATCGAACCAGTGACCTCTTGGTGGATGGGTCAATGCCCAACCACTGAGCCACACCGGCAGGGCCAGGTCTCCACTTTATATTGAAAAGGCCAGAAAGTTCATCGGTGGAGCAATGTGAGGCTCTTTTTGGGGTTGTGGTCCTGGGAGAAACGGTGACAAGAATTACAATGAGGCACCACCACAGGTTTCCTCTAGGAAAATCAGACTCCGTCCTCCTCCATATCCAACACCCCGGTCGCAGGCCGGTGCACCCTTCAAACTCGAGTGCAAAGCCCGAGAAGCGGGGTGGGTGGAAGGGCACACCCCGCCTGGATATGACTGGGGGAGAATCTGGACCCCAGCCCAAACGCCTGTTTGGCTTCTGAAGGAAACTGAGGCAGAGGGTGCGCTCGGGGATGCACTCCTCTAGGAGAAGGCACAACTTGTACCCACTTAGTCCCTCAGCAGCGTCCCTGCTCCTCCCGCCCTCTCCAAGGCCAAGGAGGCCCCCGGCTGCGAGGCCGGAGGTGGGCAGGGGGAAACACCCGGGGCAGCTCTCACCTGGCTTGCGGCCTCGAGTGCGGGCCGACAGCAAAGGGTTGCACAGACTCAGGCCCGCGGCGACGAGCAGCAGCTGCCGCGGCCCCATTGTCCCGAGGCTCGGCGCGGACCGCGCGGCTTTGCTCCGGGAGACGGTCTCCGCCCCCGGGGGCTCGGGTCCCGTACTCTCTTCCTCCTCCCGCCGGCCCAGCCGCCCGGAGGAGCGGGGGCCTCAGAACGCTCGCCGCCCGCGGGCAGACGGAGGAGCTCGGCGTTGCCCCGCCGGCCGGTCAGCGTGTCTGGTGGCACTAAGAGGGCGCGGGCGCGGAGGGGCGGGGCGCGCGGGCGCGGAGCGGCGCCAGCGGGGAAGGGCGCCCCCCGGCGCCGAGTGTGCGCCTCGACTCGTCGTCGGACTGCTCCCCGCGGGCCCCTCTGCGGCGGCTTAAGTGCCCCTGGGGCCGGGCGACCCTGAGCCCCGCTCGCGCGCCGGCCTGCCCCACCCCTTCCCCGCGCCCCGCCGCGCAGTGCCGCGAGCCGGGCCCCCGCCCTCCCCTCCCCGGGCTGCGGGCTACTGCCCGGCGGGGAAAACCAAACGAGACACTTTTTCCTTTGGGCGCTTTGACTCACGAAATATTTGTGACTCCGTCTGGCGAGGGTCTTGAAACCCGGCCCTCGGCCTGGGCGGCTGCCCTCTGCTCTCTCATTATCCTCGCAGAGAGCCGAGACCTGTGCACTGGACCCCACGACACAGGCGCGCGCCCCGCGGCCCAGCCGGGACCTCCCCGGCCCGTGCAGCGCGGACCGCAGGCCAGCGCGTGGCCCTTGGAAATGCGGGAGTTGGCTGAAAGTTTGAAAGTGACTCGTATTTTGTAATTTGGGGTAGGGAATTTAGACGTTTATACTGTGATGACAAGGTTGCCCCCTCAAGAGAAAAGGCCCATGTTTGGACAGAATTCTTGACATTTCGTAGTCGTTTCTCTCTATTTCGTGAAGGTGACGTTTCATTCGTGGGGCACTTATTTCAGCGACCCCGTGACTCCGGGTGCAGCCTCTCCTGCCTCCCGCTCGCACCGCCGTGGCTTTTGGTCCCCTAACCACAGCGCCCGTTAGAATCGTCTGCGCTGCCTTTTCGGGGGGAGAGCCGGCGGGGCACCCGGTGCCCCGGGCAGCACTGGGCACCGCCTGCGAGACGGACGGCCAGAGGGCGAAGTGCCCCGGGGACGGGGTGCTTACACCTTCTTGAACCATATTTCATGGGTTTAATAGAGTTGGGTCAAATTCGGGTTACAGGCGGGGACCCTCGCGTCGCTCCGCAAGGGGCCCGGAGGACGCCGCGGCCCAGGTCCCGGCCGGAGCGCGCGGCTGGTCTCGCTCGGAGAGCGCACCCGGGGGCGCCCTCTCAGAGCGCGGCGCAAAGCCGTGCCCTCCCCGCGGTTCCAGGGGCGGTCACCGCAGCTCGGCCCTCTCGTGAGCGCGGCGAGCTGTGCACCCCGTGGCTGGAACACTGCCCCAGAGGCACTGGATAGACTTCTAAGCGTTTTATAGAGAGAATTTCGCATTGGGTGTGTCATTCCCCACGAACCCTGAAACCGGTCGAAAATAAGATAAAAACTGCTCATTCTTTCCTATGTCTCCCATCAGAGCACAGAGACTTGTTGTGTATAGAAGTAGCTCAATAAATGACTGAATAACGTAATTAAATAACACTGTTTCAAAATGTTCTTTACTCCCTCTGGCAGGTTTGGCTCAGCGGTTAGAGCGTTAGCCTGCGGTTCAGAGAGACACGGGTTCGGTTCCGCAGGGCATGTACCTCGGTTGCAGTTTGGCCCTGGCCCCGGTTGGGTCGTTCAGGTGGCAACCACTAGATGTGTCCCTTTCACGTTGATGTTTCTCTCTCTCTCCCACTCTATCTGAACAAAAAATGGAAAATACTGGGGTGAGGATAAAAAAAAAGTTCCTTACTCAACTCTCTGAGGAAAACATACCGAGTAGATCTAAATCATTAAAAAGTTACATTTCTCCAGTCCCTATTAATGGATACTATGTTCATCAGTCTTAAGACACCATTAATTTAGAAAAATATGCCATTAATTTAAAGACCCACCCTTTTCTTTTATGTAGCACAAACAAGAAAAAATTGCTGCCACTTAAACTGTGATAAATGGATTGTAAATGACTCAATTTCAGTATTGTTTAAACAGGAAAAAGGGCATCTCAGAATTAATGCAACACGGTGTAAAATATAAAAGTAATCAAAACACGTGGCAAGAGATTTTAACAGCTCAAGGTTACAAAATGAAAAGTCAAAAGTAATTCCACCACCCTGGCTGGTTTGCTAAGTGGTTAGAGCGTAGGTCCCCAGAGCAATGAGTTGCGGGTTCGATTCCATCAAAGGTACAATTGCAGTTCCTTCCGGGCCCTGGTCAGGTCATGCCGGGTGGGAGGCAGACAGTCAATATAGCTCTATCACATTGATGTTTCTGTCTGTCTCTCTCCCTCCTTCCCTCCCACTTTATCTGATGATAAATAGAAAAAAAAAAAAAAAGTATTTCCACCTTTCACCTTTCCTCCTAAGAACCACATACATCATCCATGATGATCACTGTTAATAAAATTTCTTTCCATCATTCAAGAAATTGTAATCACATACAGGTGTAGGTATATAAGTATGAATATCCTTAAAATAAGAATGGAATTATACTCTGTCTACAACACAAATTTTATGTTTCATTGGTGGAAAATACTTTTAACCATTTTTCTAGATTAAAGTATCCTTTAGACTGGGGCTGCAATACAGTGAACAAGGAGGGAGAGTGGTACAGAAGGAGGTGGTTTACTCACTGAGCGGCCACCAAAAATTAAAATTAAAACTACCTTCAAAATCAGTGGCCTTAACCCTGTCACGCACAAGTGTAGATTCCTGGACCCCATCCTGTACCTATGGAATCAAATTCTACATTTTTGACAAGCCCCACCCCCCACCCCCCAAGCCATCTCATGATGATGTCTGATGCCAGACCAAAGTTTAAAGAAACATTATTCTAAACCAGCTGTGGTTCTCTCAGATTTAAGCATGGATCAGAATCCTTTGGAAAATTTGTTAGTCCGTACTGCTGGACCCCCTGGCCAGAGTTTCAGATTCAGTAGGTGTAGGCTGTGGTTTGAAAATTTCTGTGTTAAACAAGTTCCTGGGTGATGCAGATGCTGAATCTGGGGGGCAAGAAGAGGGGGTTGGTGATGTGTGGGAGGGACACACTTTGAAAACTACTGCTTTGAGAGGTAAAAGGAACCGAGTAGGATTTCATATAGTTTGTGTGACTTTCTTGAAATTACACAATATTTTCAAGCACAGGAAAGTACAGGGCCTAGTATCTCACTCAGGGGCCTAACCCAGCATTAACAGATACATGTAAATATATCATATACATCTTATACCAGTTAAGCTTCTTTGTACCCTTTTCTGATTCCATTATTTTTCTTGTCCAGGAGAGTAACTTTCTCTCCATGATTTTGTACTTTTAGAACATTTCCTCCACCCCCCAAACAAGTATTGCTTAGTATGTTTTAAATATTTACACAAAGAGTAACATACTCTAGGACTACTTCTGCTATTTGCATTTTCTAGATATATCTGTTTGATACATGTATATTCAATTCTTTTTAAACTCTTTATAGTATTCTCTTGTATTATATACCACATTTTATTCTTCTAAAGCTATCGATTTTATCCGCAGTTTAGTTCCCAATTTTGTACCTAACATAGCATATGTTGGCTTTTTTCCCTTGACTAATCTGGCCAGAGGTTGAAAAATGGCCATTTCCCAGTGCTCGTCCTTTTGTTCTTTTTATGCTTTTCAATGTCACTAATTTTCACACAGGCTTTTTATTCCTTCTTTCTTCTTTTGGATTTACCCTTTAATCTCCTAATTTTTTGCACTGGTAACTTAGCTTATTAATTTTCACTCCTACCTCAAATGACCACTTCAGCTGCATTTTGCTTGTTTTGATGTGTACATATATGCAATTCAGGTCTAAATATTTTGTCGATTTTATTATAATTTCTTCAATCCACAAATTATTGGAAGTTTTGACTGGCCTTTTTGTGACTGATTTCTAATTTTTTGTTATGGTCTGTTGGTGATTTCTGTTTTCTGTTTTTTCCTAAGGCTCTACAAAGTTCTTAAAATATTTGTATGTTTTTAGAGCTTCTTGAAAAAGTTTTCAATCTCTCTACCTCATTTGTTCCAGGTCATCCACACCAAAACCTCTTTGTTGCCAGTTTTAGAGCAAATCTGTACAGTTTCCCAGGGTAGACAATCTGCCTGGCCAGAGACGGTTTCCTCACGTGTTGACACTCCTCAGAAACAAAATCTCAGCATTGCAGCATCGTTGTATTGGAGCCACTTGATAGCAGTTCTCAGTTTTTGTTTTTTTCTGTTTCAACTTGCCTAGCACTAAATAATATGTCATTAACCCTCTCTTAGTGTTTGTGGCATCGAGTAGTGTTTCTGAATGAACATGACATCACAATTGTGAAAGTTCTAATCCCAAGATGTCATGAAAGCAGTTTCTTTTAAACCTTGCTTTGATGATCTACTTGCTCCAGGGTATTCTGGTTACCACCCCTCTATTCCGTGCCCTGCAAAGACAACAGACTATCCCAAGAACTTGCCTAGTGATTTCCTTTTGGAAGCTGATGGTGGTGATACCAGGACTCAAATAAAATGAAATCAAGTTGTGTTCAAAGTGGCTGTGAGAGACCCCAGATTCTGTGCAGCTATTTTCACACTCGTTGTGCAAGCAAACAGTAAGTCTGTAATGAAATTACAAGCTACCCAGCACGAGACTTTTTGCTGTTACAAACCTGCAGTGGTATTTTGGGATTAGAAGTCAAGTTAAGCCCTGGCCGGTTTGGCTCAGCGGTTAGAGCGTCGGCCTGTGGTACAGAGAGACCCGGGTTCGGTTCCCGCTAAGGGCACGTACCTCGGTTGCAGTTTGTCCCCGGCCCTGGTTGGTCGTGGCAGCCACTCGATGTGTCCCTTCACATCGATGTTTCTCTCTCTCTCTCTTCCTCTCTCTCCCTCCCGCTCTGTCTGAACAAAAAATGCAAAAATGTCCTCGGGTGAGGATAAAAAAAAAAAAAGAAGTCAAGTTAATCTCATAATGGGTCAATAACAGTATTTCTACTAATAACATACTATGGATAGAATGGTAAACTATCGCCCCTGGCAGGTTTGGCTCAGCGGTTAGAGCGTCGGCCTGTGGTCCAGAGACACCAGGTTTGGTTCCCACTAAGGGCACGTACCTCAGTTGCAGTTTGTCCCCGGCCCTGGTTGGGTCATGCGGGAGGCAGCCATTCGATGTGTCCCGTTCACGTCGATGTTTCTCTCTCTTTTCCTCTCACTCTATCTGAACCAAAAAAATGGAAAAATGTCTTCAGATGAGGCTGAAAAAAAAAAAAAAGGTAAATTATCCCTATGGTTAGGGTACAAAGTAAAGGTCAAATTCAAGAACTTTTGAGTTATATAAAGTGAGCTTGGTGTCTTTTACTTATCACTTCTGTTCATTTTCTTTCTGTGTGTGTGTATATATATATATGTGTGTGTGTGTATGTATATCCTCACCTGAAGACATTTTTGCATTCATCTTCAGACAGAGTGGGAGGGAGAGAGAAAGGAAGAGAGAGAGAGAGAGAAACATCGATGTGAGAGAGACACATCAACCAGTTGCCACCCACACAACGCCAACCGGGGCCAGAGCCAAACTGCAATCGAGATACGTGACCTTAGTGGGACTGAACCCGGGACTCTCTGGTCCATGGGCTGATGCTCCAATTGCTGAGCGAAACTGGCCAGGGCCATGTTCCTTCTGTGTTAGTGAGGGTTCTTCAGAGAAACAGAACCAATAGGATATGTAGATGTATGTGAAAAGATGATAGGAATTGGCTCACATGGTTATGGAGGCTGAGAAGTCCCACCATCTGCTGTCTGCAAGCAGGAGAATAGAAAGCTGGTGACGTATTTCAGTGTGAGTGCAAAGCCCTGAAAGCCAGGGCAGCTGATAGTCTTAACTCCCAGACTCCGAAGGCCTGAGAACCAGGAGCTCCGATGTCCAGGGGCAGGAGAAAGATGAATGTCCCAGCTCAAGCAGAGAGAGAACTGGCCCTGCCTGTACCTTTTCATTCTAGTTGGGCTCTCAGTAGATTGGATGATGCCTGCCCACACTGGTAAGGGCGATCTCTCTACTCAGTCTACGGACTCAAATGTAATCTATTCTGGAAACACCCTCACACACACCCAGAAGTAATGTTTTCCCAACTAGCCAGGCATCCCTTAGCCTGCCCAAGTCAACACAGATTAACCATCATATCTTCCAATGAATTTTAACGAAGAGATTGTGTGTGCTAAGGAAAATGACAGAGAGACCACCTAGAAAGTCTGTATAAGCTATACTATGTGGAGACTGAGTTGAGAGCATATGCACTGTTAGATCGAGATAATCAGTAACTGCCCCATTTGTATCAGGACCAACCTAAAGCAATTCTAGAACTCCTGAGTGGCGGTGGGGTGGTGGGGTCTGTTTCCTTCTCAACCTGCCTCTGGGACCCCACCTCTGCCATTTCCAAGGCACTGCCAAGGCGCTGGACTCACAGAAGTGACTGAAACAATTTCTGTCCTCTGGAACTTAGAGACAAGTTAAGAGGGCTCTATCTTAACCTGTTACTACGTCCTGATTTCAGTAACAGAGGCAATCGATTTTTCAAAGTGCTGGTCAGCAGTAAGACCATCCAATGCTCACTATGGTCTTTCAAAATATAGACAGTTTTCTTTTTAAAAAATATTTTTATTGATTTTTTGAGAGAGAGAGAGGAAGGGAGAGAGAGAAACATCTATAGGCTGCCTCCTGCACATCCCCTACTGGGCGGGGATTGAGCCCAAAACCCTGGCACGTACCCTGACGGGGAATCAAACTGGGACCTCTCAGTCCATGGGATGATGCTCAATCCACTGAGCCACACCAGCTGGGCTAGACAACTTTCCCCATTCAGAGTTCTGTGGTTTGCCACTTAGAATGTTTGAAGAGTACCACAGATCCCTACTTGACCACAGTCCAAGTCATAAAACTCACATCATGAATAGCATCTCTGATTAGTACCCAACCACACATACATTATGGTTCTGGTCTTTCAGTGACATAAGGGAGAAGTGTCATGTCAGAAAACAATCACACTGAGTGGTTCTCTTATTCCACTATGCACAGGTTTTCCCTCTCTTGAAAATCACTAGAGCATATCCTTGAGAGTACTGAGGGTGTGGGAGGCAGACAGACATGAGCAGAGTAAGGATGATGGGCCCGGTGCAGAAGGTCACCAGGGCAGAAAGCCCCAGGTGCCTAACACTGGGTAAAACTGGGAAAACAAGGACCTGCCCCCCAAGGTAACCCTTCCTCCCTGGCATTTCACTGGTCATGCGGTTAGGACGCTCCCGACTTTTCCTCTGGTGGCATGTTTATAGTCACGTGGTTTAGACCTCTTAGAGGGGGACACACAGGGGAGGGGCAGAGAACAACCCTTAAGCACTAAGCCCCTGGGACAATGAAGTTCTGACCTGCATCAAATACATCTAGTGTGGGGGGTCCCGCCAACCCCTCCGGGTGCTAAAAGTTCCTCTGTCTCTCCCGACTCTGTGGACCAAGGAGCATGCGTTCAGCTGCCTCCTGGCACTGCTCCAAGTCCTCCTCCTTCCGCTGTAGCTGCTGCACTGGGTTTGTAAGGTCCTGGATGTCTCGGCTGGCATGTCGGCTGGCATGTCGCCAGACAGGAACATCCAGGCGACCCGCCCCGCAGCCTCGCGGTGCGCCTGGGAACACTGGGCTCCAGGACTCCGAAGCCTTCCACACTCGGCCAGGCCGGGACGTACAGCGTCCCAATCTTCCGTGGCGTCCAGGCCATCGGGTGCCGGCCACAGGCTACCAGGGGGACGGGGGTCGGAGGGGCACATGCCTCCACCTGCTGTTCCTGAGGGTTGTTTGGGTACTCACCTCATCCTGCCGACTACGCCAAGTGTCAGAGACCGGGGCTCTGGGCCTTGAGATACCAAGAAAGCACGTGGAGCCGACACCAGGAGGGGTCAGCAGCTCTATTCCGTGCAGCTAGCGGCGTCCATGGACTCGTGTGCAGGGTGCGCGGCGCAGGTGGCCTAAGCTTTTGCTGTGTCATGCTTATGGGACGGTAGCGTGTTCCAGGGTCATGTCCTGAACCCTGGCCTTTATCATCAACAGGCCAGGTTCCCAGGCCCTACCAGTAGCAAAACCAGAGAAGCAACACCATGGCTGGCCTCAGGACCAGCTGCAGAGACTGATGACTCTCTGCTCTGGCGCACCAATCGGTGGAGACCACAGCCCTGAAAGGACACACCTGAAGACTGATGACTACTCTATTGGAACCTTTCCCTGAGACCTCCAGATAAGCACCCTCAAGACTGAGGACCCAGCGCGGCTGTCTCTATGGAGCACACCTATGGCTTTGGCCGCCCCCTGCCCCCTGGTGTCTCCCTTGCCTCTTTCCTAAGTTCCAAGGCCCTTTTGCCTCTGTAACGTTTCCTGAGGCCATTTCTTCTACAGCTCACTTCTATCTCTGTGACTTTCTAAATAAGTTTTCTCTTATATTTTGAGTCTTGGCTCTGAATTATTTCTTAGCCAGAACTCAAGTACTAAGGTTGCTGGACCGAGGTCTAACCTGACTCCACCAGACACCAGTGCCGTTTCCGCTGCCAACCCGGTGCAATATGCCTTTTATGACATTGATTATTTTAAGCTGGTTATTTTTAAGAAATAAAAGACTCAAAAAGACATTTTGACCTTCCCTCTTACCTGCCTAAAGGAATTCAGATGGAAAAACCCCCTCACAGGAGGGGAGCTATCCCCTTAGCATAACATGAACTAAATGGTGAAGGAATCTAGCAACTGTGTGACAAGCCCCCCCCCCACACACACACACTGTTTCTGGTGGCCCCAGCAAGAATCTGTTTCCCAAGTATTTGCTCTTTCTCATCTCTCTGTGAATTGTCTACTTTCCCTTTGAAGTCCCAGACTCCTGCCTCCGCCTCCTTAGTCCAGAATAGCATCTAAGCCTCAACTGCCCAATTTGCCCTGTGGTCCCATATTCTCAGGGAACCTCCAAAGGAAAATTATTTTTCTTCCCTCATAGTAGCTAGAGTGCTCCCAACGTCTGTTTTGCCTTTTTACATTCCAGCTGCTAAAAAGTGGAGTTCAGGGGAGCATGGACCCTCGAAACCTTCCAGACCAAAGACCATTTTTGTAACAGTGGAAACATGATCAACTATATATCAAAATACAGGAGTAAGCTCTATAAAAATCAAGTTATTGTTTCAATTGCTAAGTGTTTTAGAAGCAAAAAAAGCAAACAAACAGACCTGCCACCCCCCCAACCCAGGAATCATTCTCCCTTTGAATAAAGAACCACTGCCCTCTCTACAACAGGTTTTAATTGGGGACATGGCTACCAAGTAAAGACCCTATTTCCCAGCCTCTCCTAGCTGTGGCCACGTGACTAAGTTTCATTTGGTCAATGGGATGTAAACAGAAGTGTGACGTGTAACTTGAAACAAAGTGCTGGGCTTCCTTCCCTCTTCCTGCTGCCAGGAATCAGGGACAAGGACAGAGCTGGGTCCCTGGATAATCTGGCGGCCTGCTCACTTACCTTGGAGCTACTGAATTTGAGAAAAATGTCTATCTTGTCTCAGCCACAGGGTTTTGGATTTCCTGGTCACAGCAGCTTACTCTGCACCCTAATGCGTACATCTACAGGCGTATTATTTCTCTTCCTGATAAGCCACACCAAGAATCTTCTCCACTAAATGGTTTGGATTTATTGAGACAACTAAAAAGCTAAATTAATGTAATTCCATAACATTTATTTTACATGAAACAATTTTCAAAGAATACATTTAAAAACCATCTAGATACTGATTTTATTGCATTACAAAAATTGAGAGGCACAATTGAAATATTCAAATAAATTGTGAGGGGTGGAGGTGGGGGCCTACAATAGCTATTCATGTTGTTCTTAGTCACTTAAAGGCTCTGGGTACAAGAGTCTTTACCATGAGGCACTAGTGCACTTCATTTAGTAGGAATAAATCACATAAAATATATACTTTTATACAGAAAGTATTATTGTACTGTCACTTTCAATTACTTATAAAAACTTCATTTTAAATTGCACAAAAGTTCTCTTTAACATTGATAACTCCCAGAAGACAGAACTTAGAACTAAGCACCTGTCTAAATAATTCATTACAAATAATTAGGTTTCCATTTCTCCACAGATTAAATAAAATCTATGAAGAATAACATTATTCAAATGGGACACTTAAAATTTTTTCATAGGAAAATAGGTTTATACATTTGTCCCTAGTCAGCTAAATTCATTTTCTCCCTACTTTAAAACAAATCACAGAATGTTCAAAGTTTTAAATCTGAGTACCTATTCCACAGTATCATGTGGAAGTGTTTACATTAATTCATTTTGTGTATCATTCTACTATAGTATCAAATTATCAAAAAGGCACAATGGGTACATTCTTCGGAACAGTTTTGGTCTTAAAAAAAAATCACACGTTTATGAGCAGTGATTTCAATCATGTTTAAAAACAAAAATATGAAACAGATTCTTTTCCCAATCCAGGAGATAGAGAATCCACGAAATTTCTGCAGGCACTTCACTTTCCATAGAATTTCTTATTCAGCAGGTATATGAGAAGGTTTACATTCACTTTAACCTTATCAAACATTTTCATTACAGCTACTCCTTCATACTGCATCTCAAGTAGATCCTGAAATTATAAGAAACACCATTAAATCTCAAACTTGATACTTAGCACATTTAGAAAACATTCTAGAAGAATTTATTGACAAAAATGAGACTCAAGTGACCTAATGACCTAGGTGGGGGTTCATATACTTTAATGTGTATCAGAATGATCTGGTTAAAAATGGAGACTAGTTAGAACACAGATTGTTGGGTCCCCCAAATTTGCATTTTAACAAGTGCCTATATGATGATAATATTGTTAGCCTGGGTGCCATACTTTGAGAATTACTTACCTAAATGAAATAAAATTGATTTTTAGAATAGATAAAGACCACTGAAACAAAATATTATGATTAAGTTAATTCAGCTATATCATTATCATTTTAAATTTTTAATTGCAAAATTTGAAACAAATGTTCCAGCAAGATTGGGTATATCCTTTAGAACGCAGTATTTTCTGAAGTAAGCCAGCAATCAGACAAGTAGAAGAAAAAGGCATCCAAATAGGAAAGAAGTGAAACTGTCATTATTTGCAGATGATATGATATTGTACATAGAAAACCCTAAAGAATCGACTAAAAAACTACAAGATTTAATCAATGAATTTGGCAAAGTAGCAGGGATAGAAAAATCAACATCCAAAAATCATTGGCATTTTTATACACTAATAGTGAACACATAGAAAGAGAAACTAAAAAAAATAATCCCATTTACCATTGCAATTATCCCAATTACCTAGGAATAAACTTAACCAAGGAGGTAAAAGACCTATTGTCAGAAAACTTTAGGACATCAAAAAAAGAACTAGAGGAATATATTAGAAAGTAAAAGCATATACCATGTTCATGGACTGGAAGAATTAACATCATTAAAATGTCCATACTACCCAAAGCAATCTATAGATTCAATGCAATACCCATTAAAATACCAATGACATACTTCACAGATCTAGAACAAACACTCCAAGAGTTTATATGGAAACCAAAAAAGACCTTGAATAGCCACAGCAATCTTGAAAAAGAACTAAGTTAGAGGGACCACAATTCTGGTTATCAGGTTATACTACAAAGCCATTATAATCAAAACAGCCAGGTACTAGCACAAAACCAGGCATAGAGATCAATGGAACAGAACAGAGAACCCAGAAATTGACCCAAGACATTATGCTCAATTAATATTTGACAAAGGTGGCAAGAGCATACAATGGAGTAGAGACAGCCTCTTTAATAAATGGTGTTGGGAAAATTGGATAGCTACATGTAAAAAAAAAATGGAGCTAGACCACCAACTTACACCATAAACAAGAATAAACTCAAAATGGAAAAAAGACTTAAATGTCACTCATGAAACTATAAAAAATCTAGAAAAAAATGCAGGCAGCAAAATCTTAGACATTACACGTGGACAGAATTTTCACGAATACATTGCCTCAGGCAAGAGAAACAAAGAAAAAAATTAATAAATGGGACTACATCAAACTTAAAAAGCTTCTGCACAGCAAAGAAACCAGCATCAAAATGAAAAGGGAACCCACTCCCTGGGAGAACATATTTGCCAATGATACATCAGATAAGGGGTTAATACCCAAAATATATAGAGTACTTAAACAACTCAACAAAAGGAAGACAAAAAATCCAATTAAAAAATGGGCAGAGGACATAAATAGACACCTCTCCAAACAGGACATACAAATGGCCAAGAGACATATGAAGAAATGCTCAACATCACTAATCATCAGAGAGATGCAAATTAAAACAACAATGAGGTATCACATCACACCTGTCAGAATGGCCGCCATCAACAAATCATCAAACAACAAGTGTTGGCGAGGGTGTGGAGAAAAGGGGACTCTAGTACACTGCTGGTGGGAATGCAGACTGGTGCAGCCATTATGGAAAACACTATGGAGTTCCCTCAAAAAATTAAAAATGGAACTACCATTTGACCCAGTGATTCCATTGCTAAGAATATATCCTAAGAAGCCTGAAACATTGATCAGAAAGAATATATGCACCCCTATGTTCACAGCAGTAATATTTACAATAGCCAAAATCTAGAAACAGTCCAAGTGTCCATCAGTAGATAAAATAGCTGTAGTACAGCCCTGGCCAGTTTGGCTCAGTGATTAGAGTGTCAGCCCAGGTTCGACTCCGGTCAAGGGCACGTACCTCGATTGCGGTTCAGTCCCTGGCCTCGGTCAGGGTCGTTCGGTAGGCAGCCAATTCATGTGTCTCTCTCAGGTTGATGTTTCTTTCTCTCTCTTTCCCTCTCTCCCACTCTATCTGAAGATGAATGAAAAAATATCCTCGAGTGAGGATTTAAAAAAAAGCTGTAGTACATTTACACAATAGAATACTATGCAGCTGTAAGAAAGATCTCTTACCCTTTGGGACAACATGGAGGGACCTGGAGAACATTATGCTAAGCGAAATAAGCCAGTCAGAGAAAGACAAGTACCACGTGATTTCACCTATTTGTGGAATATAGTGAACAAAATAAGCTGATTAACAAAATAGATCCAGAAGAGACATGGAAGTAGGGAACAGACTGACAAACCTCAGAGGGACGGGGGTTAGGGGCATGGGACGGTGGGAAGAGGCAAACCAAAGAACTTATATGCACATTCGTGCGACCAATGGACGCAGACAACAATACTGTGAAGGTGGGGGCGGGATGGGAGTGGGCAGGAGGTTGTCAATGGGGGAAAAAGGAGGGATATCTGTAACAAAATAAATTAATTAATTCATTAATTAAAAAAAGTGCAGGGGGCAGGATCGGGAGGAGGGTGTCAATGGGGGAAAAAGGAGAACCATCTGTAACAAAAATAAATTAATTAAAAAAGTGAAATGAGCAAGACAATCTGTTGGGGAGCAAAAAGACTATTATAACTATTTATTTTTATTTTTCTCACCTGTTTTTAATCCTCACCTGAGGATATTTTTCCATTGATTTTCAGATACAGTGGGAGGGTGGGAGGGAGGGAGAAAGAGAGAGAGAGAGAGAGAGAGAGAGAATCAATGTGAGAGAGACACATTGATTGGTTGCCTCCCGTAGGACCCTGACTAGGGCCGAGGACCGAACCAAAACTGAGATACATGCCCTTGACTGAAATCAAACCTGCAACTCTGGTCCGAGGGCCAATGCCCTAACCACTGAACAAAACCGGCCAGGGCAATTTTTCTCACCTTTGAAACATTTAAATTTTGTATATTTTATAAAGTATGTTTTGAGTATAGTGATAGGAACAAGTATACCTTATAAAAAAATATGTACAAATGGGGTGAAGTTGTGTGCTGAATTTGGAACCACTGTACAAAGCAACTCCTTCTGACCTAGCCTACTTCTGTTCCTATACTGAGAAGCAGCCCTCATTCCCAAGTCAGTCCATCTTTCCGTGTTCTCTTGCCACCAGATAACAAAGAAAATAAACTCATCTGCTAAAATTCATAACTGAGTCACACCAGCCATATGCACGAGACTAAGCAGTAACATTTCACAACAACACAGGACAAGAGACCTTTCCCAAATAGAAGATATCATTCCTGAACTGCCCTAGACTAATATCCAGGTCTTGTTTTCTTATTTCTAGCTCTGGAAATTTCTTGGTTCTTAGTGATAATGCCTTATATCTATATTAAGGAAGACCATCTGCTGAAGTCGAAATCATTTTTTGAGAGAACCTGGCTCTTGCTAATTCTTCTTCTACTTCCTCAATTACCTACAACCGCACTCAACTAAACCCTTACATTATTTAGACATGCTTCTGGGACAGAAATGCCATAGGGAATTGAAGTTCTTTCATCAAGAATGCTTTTATCTATTAAAGAGTACTGGAGATTCACTTTTCCTTTAGGAAAGGCAATGTCTGTTAATCCAAGTCTCTTAGAAAAGAAACCAATATAGTTAAGTTGAGAAGGAATGGCATATGCATTATTAGCTGGGCCCCCAGGTGGGGAATAGAGAAAATATAACCACAGTTGCGACTGGAAGGCCAGATTGTAGTCTTAGCTCCAACATTTGCTCTCTTGTGATCTTGCAGCATCACCTAACCTCTCCGAAGTTCTGTTTCCTTGTGTGTAAATTGAGGATAACACTGTTAACCTCACAGCAGTATTGCTGGGCATCTGATCAAGGTATCTGCAAACCCTTTGTAAGCCATCCTTGCCGTGTCAGGACCGGCTGGAACCTGTGACAGAGGCAGTGGGGCAGAGCTATGAAGACATGGACTCCAGCTGCCCCTTCCATAACCAGCTCTCCAAACCTCGTTCTTCAACTGGGAAAGGTAGAATGTCAACCCTGCAGTCCTCAATAAGCACAGGGCATTATTTGTGCAAGCAGAACATCTTCATGTGAGTCAGTCGTATCCTCCTGTTATGTACTTGGCCTACAGCTACAGGATATAATTAGGATGTAATCTTTAGGAACTAAGGGAAGAGTGGGTTGAAGAAAACCTAGATACAATGCTAGAAGGCATCTTCCTTAGATCTCTTAGAAACTTCTGTCCTGTTTCCAGTCCTTGACTCACACTAAAGACCTGGCCATCATGTTGCATGTTGCTCTTTGGTAATTCACTTGATAATGTAATTGTCTGAAAGATATATATAAATTGAAGTCTGACTTTATGCCTGACAGTTTTTATATGCAAAGCCAGCTCCTTGGGCATTCAACCTGTGCAGGTCTCATCATCAGAAGGGCCCTGCACTTAGTTTAATGCTCTGCTGTCATCATCTTGACATTCTCAATGATCTCAATGAATAAGGGGCTCTGCATTTTCATTTTGCCATTGAGCCCTGCAAATCCTGTAGCTGGTCTTGATGACATGGTAATGATGTTAAGAAACTTGGGCTTATTAGCCATCTGCATACAGTGAAGGAGTAACATTTCACAATCAATTATGTGTATAAACATATGGTATGAACAGCTAATCCCACTGCATACCAAATCCTTAACAAAGGAGCAAGTGAAGCTTGATATTTGCACCAATATTGAAAGGAAGTCGCATGGAATTTCTGAGGCCTCTCTAAACAGGTGTCTCCTGTTCACGTGGCATTCATCTGTCCAGTTGATATTGACTGGTCTTGGGTCATTTCCTTCCTGGCAATCACATGGTACGTCTGCCACCTCTGGAGAAGAATCACTAACCAAGGTGCATCGCCAAAAGCACGTTCTTTTCTTTTCCTATATTTGTCAAAGTGTTACATACAGTAACTCAAGGCTTTCAGTTAAATTGTTAGATGGATACATGTAGTGATATTTAAATTCAGTTAGGAAACAATACTGTTTATTTAAGTATACTTTTCATAATTACATAATATGTTTGATTTTTCTCTCTAGATTCTAATTTACTCCATTATCTCCATGTTTTTATCATGCCCATTTAGCTGCCATTTTCGTTTTAAGTTACAAGGAGGGCTAGATAGAAAAGAAGGGCCCTGCATCCGCTCCCGGGAGAGGAGATAATTTCTGGGCTCTCAGCGACGGGCTGAGCGGGCGGCGAGGCTGGAACTTACGTCATGCCCAGTGGCTTGTTGAGATGCTTTGTGCAGAATACCTGAAACCATTTTACAAGTAGTTTGGGACCCAGGCAGTAGTTGTTGCTGACATTTAAAAACTCTTACAAAAGAAGAAAAACTCAATTACTTCTCTAAATTGATTGGGTGCTAAGGATTAAGAAGTTGGGAGTAATGAACTTAAACATTTGATTGTACTCTCCTGTCATTTTTTTTTTTTTTTTGATGGGGGGGCACAAAAAGTGGGTTTCTCAGTTTCTGTTCAAGTATATTTGGCTTAAATGTAGTTCTTATGAGAAAATAGCAATAATTCAGACTGCAAACTCCATTTTTTTCTATTTACAGTTATCTGTTTTACACAATGTCTTTCGATAATATGATCCTAAACACTTAACAAATAGATTTGAGAAACATGTAAATAACACTCCAGGAAGGAGGAAAGAGGATACATGCAATTGGGAAAGCTCCAATCTCGGGCATACACAGTCTTAGAAAGAAATACAAGTTCCTAATACAAGGAAATTCCCCGCCTCTACCTAGTAGCTCTGAATAATTTCATATTATTCTTTTCTCTAAGCTTCAAAATGGAAACATGGCTAAGAAAAACTAACTGCTATAGCTTTTCCATCTAAAAGCATTGTAAGTTCCAATAATTTGAAAAATCATAGCTTTTAAAAAATAATCAATGCATCAAGAGCTACTATTGGCAAATAAGACTTACATTGGCTTTCTTCGTTGAACTTGCCGTCACGGAGGGTGCAAGCCAAGAAGCCACAAAGGACCCACACTATAAAACTCACCCTGTTTGCAGAAATCCCTGCTTACCTGAATATTGAGCTGCACCTTCTCCATCTCCACACCCAGGAATTTGGATTTGACATCAAAGATGCCCACATCTTCAGTAGATATGATATCAAATGTAACATTTTTAAACCTAGTGAAGAAAGGGACATTCACACATGTGGAACCACAAGTATACACGTTAAAGCCGAAACAGACGAATGGAATCCTAAGTTGCCATCCTTAGTGAAGGGTCTAACCCTAAGGAACATCACCCAAAACCTCCCGTCCTCTCCCCGACTCTGCTCACTAAAACAACAGTTGATAGCGCCTGTTGAGTTCTGTGACTCACAGAGCCCTGAAGTAGGTGCTTTATGACAAAAGATGTGCAAAATGTGGTCCTTGCTCTTAAAGAGGATAAAATATAGTTGTAAATACGTGAGATTCACAGAATATGAAAATTAAATATTGATTTCTACCACCAACAGGCCAGGTAAGTTTTATAGGAATTCGAAAGAGGAAGAAGCATTTTCTCTGAGTTGGTGTAGTCAGGAGTAGGTTTGATGGGAGAAACAACAGAAGGCAGGTCCTGAAGGACGGTGGGAGGAGTCAGACAATAGTGGATCTGGCTTCCCCCAGACAAAGGACAAGGAGTGATGGGGCACCGGGCTTGTGGTCCCTTTATTTATTTATATTTTTAAATTAAGTTTATTGGGGTGACATTGGTTAATGAAATTATAAGTGTACTAGTCTATAATACATGATCTGCATATTGCATTGTGTTCACCACCCAAAGTCAACTCCCCTTCCCTCACCACGTTTGACCCCTCCCACCCCCTTTCCCTTCTGAAACACAGTGTGACTATTATCTGTGTCTGTGAGTTTTTGTTTGTCTTGTTTGTTCATTTGTTGCTTTTCAGGTCCCTTTAGAATGGAGAACCCAATGGCACCTGGCCTGGGGCTGCAGGGGAGGGTGTGGTTTTCACCCTAAATGTACACCCTAACAGCACAGGCTGGACCGCCCGACCCAGGCTTTGAAATTAGAAATGTACTATTTTTCAGTTGTTAATAATCTCATCTATCAAGACCAAAAGGCAGCCTTATTCTCACTGCTATGACTCCATTCTTTCGGAGGGAACAGGGAGGCTGGCAAATCCAGACGCACTGGTTCAGGCCACGGGAAACTCAACCACTCGATCAGCCCTTCATACGACCCACCAGGTGCTCAAGGCCTGATGGGAACACTAGAGACGACCACACACACGTATGTCCCCGGCATCTGTAATCAAGGGTAAGCCTTGACAGGCCGAACGAAGCTCTCTTCAAAGGCCACGGGAAACAGGCATGCGAGTGAGATGCGGTGGGAGCAATCAGAGGGCGTGCATTCTGTGCCGATTTCAGGTCACACTCACTGGTTTGTCTGCAGGTCGTCAATGCTCAGCAGCACGCCCTTCTCATGCAGCTTTGCAGCGGTGTACTTCACCGGCTTCGCTCTCTTCATCCCCTTGCTTTCTCCTTTCCCGTCTAATTTAATCGATCTCCGGCAATTTCTAGCACAATAAGAACAAACTGTCGTCACGATGGCAAACTCAGATGTTGCTGTTAGTGCAATAACCACGCGCAGGGTGTACACCACTGTGCAGACCTGGTCCCCCTGACAGTAGGTGACAATTTCCCCCCTGCAGGAAACCTCGCTATGAACTGCTTAAGGGAAAGCTGTTTTCAAAGTCACTGAAGTTTGAATTACAGACTAATATTTTTCGTAAAACGTGCACTCTATTTTTTCAGCCACGTCGAACTCGGTGCCATGGCAAGTCCTTTGCAAGCAGCTCTGGTGCAGTCAGGCTGCGTGCTCCGAGTGCAGGGGTCACGAGGGCTGCTTTAGTTCGTTGAACAAATTCTATGTAGCCACTGTTCGCAGCACTTTATAAATATGGCCTCACATTTACAAAATTAACATTTCCACAGTGCTTTGAAACAAGATTCCTTTCTTTGTGTTATTTCGTTTTGCTCTCATCACAGTGCTGGCGGCTGGCACTCCTTAGCTCGCCTTCCGACGTGACACTGAGGCTCCGGAAGCCCATGGGACAGGCTCTGGGTCACAGCGGAAGAGAACCAGGACTCAACGCCAGCTCACTTGACTGCGGAGCCTGTAAATGTCTTCGAGTAGTTTAGGCTGTAATTCAAACTGAAGTCTCAAATAGTGTGCAACGAACACACAAAACCTCTAACATTTCCAAAACCTTCATTGTTTCCACCGAATATCAGTTTGACCAACTCTTTCCTTCCAGGAATAGAGTAAAAGTAATTTAGAGGCCACAAGCAAATGAATTAAAATTCAGAACTAGTGGGGCCCAGACAAATGTTGATATTTGGTTATTTCCCTTAATCAAATCTAAGATTAATGCAATAGAGTTTCCCCTATAGCACCATTTCCTTCTGTCGAGCTGACAACAAGCATTACATAAAAATATTGTATTACCTATTTAAAAGGGTAATTAAAATTTGATTAGTATTGACCTCAGTCTAATGATAAGATAATTATGAACAAATAATACTCATTAAAAGTGGCTAGACTGCATATCGAAAAATCTATACTATGCATGCTAATGGGTAAGAGAGAGCTGCCAAATTTTGTCTTTTGTGTCAATAAATTTTTTTTTTAATCCTCATCCGAGGATATTTTTCCATTTATCTTCAGATAGAGTGTGAGGGAGAGAGGGACAGGGAGAGAGAGAGGGAGAGGGAGAGAAACATAGATATAAGAGAGACATATGGATTTGTTGCCTCCCACACGACCCTGACCAGGGCCAGGGACTGAACTGCAACCAAAGTACGTGCCCTTGACCAGAATCAAGCCTGAGACTCTTTGGTATGGGGGCCGACGCTCTAACCTCTGAGCCAAACTGGCCAGTGCTCAATAATAATTTTTTAAATCACTAAGCAATTTAAAATCATTAAGTTGCTGTTCAGTTAGCAAATATCTGGCGTTATCTAATATCATCAAGAATATAAAATACTATTTATTGGAAACATTCTAAAAACTAGATTAGCCTGTTTTTTTTTTTAAATAATAGAGCTTAAAAGACATCTTTGACTAAAAAAGACAAAAGAAATGATGAAAGTTCTTCCCCAAGTGTTAAAGCTAAGCTACTTTAATTTCAGGTTTGAAATTATGCTGATGGGGAATTACAGTGTTTCTAAATGCAGCCCTGACTTCTTAGTTCACAGTGGCAAATCATAAAATTCAAACTCTAGTTTCTGGTTATAAAGCAAAGCAAAGAGTTGCTTCCAAACCCAACCCAACAGCCCAGGATTGTCAAAGAATTAATACCCCATATAAATCATGACATTGCATATGAATAGATTATTTTGACTTACTTTATTTTTAAGTTGTCTAAGCAAGTCTTTATGTAGGTGTCATAATAGTTAACTTGCTCTTCGTAAAACGCTGCCTTCTCGTTCAGTGCTTTCAAGGTCTGCTGAAGTTTTGCCAGTTCAGCTTTTCGAAGCTTACGATAGATTCTTTGATTCCGAATATCCTGAAACAACAAGTCAAGGCTATGATCCGAGGCTGAAGCAGGCGTGTGATCTACAATCTTGCCAATTTGAGACAAGAAGAATATCAAGTATCAGATCACTATTTGTGACTTAACTTGTGCATCTCAGTCACCTTGTTCTAATCCCTCACCCCCTCTCCTCTTCACTGCAGAACTGGCAAGTGCCCACATTTCACTTTAAGAGGGTTGCTAAACTTCATTTATTTTTTCTTGGTGGAAAAGCAAAGAAGCAATTTCAGAATAACCATACAATTAATTTAAGGAAAAATAGTGTTGTAAAAAGGGCACAAGTAGGACTTTAGCAGGAGACAAGCAATTTCTTCGGGATATTTCAAATATTCCACTTGGAAGGATACTTGACGCGGGAAAGGTTTATATGTAATCACTGTATTCATTTTAGAAATAAGTAAAAATTTTAAATTTGGGAACTTCTCTCAAGGTTTGCAAAAACTACTGGCCTCTCAAGACTGAAAACATTCAACATTGATAACTACCGAACTCTTACTTGGATTTCAGTCGAGTTCCTAGAATATAAAGTTGTCCAAGCTACTCACAACTCCCAGAGAGCTATGCTACATTTAAATTTACAGACATAAGCTTCTTCAAGCTTTTTTGTTATTCTAGTTGGTCAATAGTGAAAATGCTTTATTTAAGAAAATGGTGCCTGTTTAATACTTTTTTTTTCTGTTGTGGACAAATGAAAAACATTCTCCTAGTAATCCAAAGACACACCCTTCTTAAGTAAGAATTCTTCACTCAATAGAATCTTTTGGTGGCTGTCTTCAAGATAGCTTTTTTTTTAAGGTAAACATTTCAATTTCTCTAATACATATTCCCAAAGAGAAGTATTTTCCAGCCCAGCGCTGCAGAAAGAAATGCTGCTTCCCTCGAGTCATTCGGGCGAGGGAGAATGGCCTCCTCTGGAAATGACCATGACGTTCCATGACAGCATGACAGCACTCCCCTCCCGGAGGTAAAAAATTAATTTTTTTTTTCTGATCACGTAACTGCCTTTACCCTCCAGACCCATTTTAATGATTGTGTTTGGATAAAAAGAATGAAGTGTTCCTTGAACACGAATATCCTTTGAAACCAAATACTCCTTATCCTTGGCAAACAGACCTCAGCCAGTTCCTGTGACGTTTCCTTGCATTATTTGAGAGCCTTTCTCAGGAAGTTTCTCAACTGTAAAAATATGGGGAAGACAGAAACTAACCTGTAAGTTAGAACTGCACTTAGAGGCAAATTCTCAGTGACACAGAGTTACCATCTCAGCAGCAGGTCTGGGGAGCAAGTGGGCAATTGGACAACTAACAACTCAAGAAAGAACTCACCTAAAAGTATCATTTGTAAAACCAGTAGGTACTGCTTAAAGGTATAGATGAAACTTGTCTATTATATTTCCTGATCACTTATTTCTGGTGTGCGCCACCTCCTCTAATGACTTGGGGGAATTGTGATCATTCTCTATTAAAAGTCATCAACTGCTCTGAAACCTTTGACAATCTGTAGTCCTGACCATGGCATATACAAATATGAATCCCTAACGCCACATCACCTCACAGATTGTGACCAATGATCAACAAATGTCTGCTAAGTAAAGAAAGAATATTATTTCCAAAAACCTTGGCGATCTCATTGAGAATGTCTTGGTATTTATTTTTGGATGACACGTGTCCCATCTGTTCCAATGTCCGAAGATTCCTCTGGACTTTCCTCTTCTTCTGCTCCAGGGGCAGCTGAGCGTCTTCGGCCACAGCCTGACTCTCCTTCATTTCTTCTGGAGTCTTGGAATCTTTCATCGCCCGGCTCTCCATGTCCGAGGCATGATCCCTTTCCTGAAAAGGGAGCATCAAGATGTTTTTTCTCTGATAGCCTAATCTCACAGATTTAGAACCTGCACAAGGCAAGTGAACATCAAAATGAAAGAAGTTCTCAAGCCAAAGTCCAAAGACCAGAATGTGTTCTTCATGGGTTTTGAAGTCGGTCTTTGGGAAGGAATGACTCATCTTTTTGAGAAACAGCAGTGGTGGCAGGCCTTCTGGGGGCAAAATTCCAATAACTACTTGACTGCTAAGGTGACCGATCACCCTAGTAATGGACACTGTACAACAGATGACTGATATTTGTAATTCCCTGGATGGAAGAATTTCAATTCCTGGATAGTCCAGTTGAGGAAATTAAAACTAGATTATCCATTAAAAAAACATGGCCGCCCGGCTGGTATGGCTCAGTGGTTGAGGGTCGACCCATGCACCAAGAGGTCGCCAATTTGATTCCTGGTCAGGGCACATGCCCAGGTTGTGGGCCCGACCCCCAGTGGGGGGCATGCAGGAGGTGGCTAATCAATGTTCTCTCCCATTGATGTTTCTGTCTCTCTCTCCCCCTTCCTTTCTCTCTAAAATCAATAAAGAAAAAATATTTTAACAAACAAACAAAACATGGCTGGGAAAACCCTGAACGTGCAGAATTAAGCTAAATTCTCACATATCACCCTATCTGTGGAGATTCATAAGCCAAGAAGGCAATCAGAAAAAGAGAATCAACCTCAAACGTCTATCTCTGAAAAACCTACAGGGTTTCTTTGAACTAAAGAGAATGAAATTATTCTAGCACGTAGTAAGTTCCCAAATAAATGACAAGTAAATGAATGAATGCAATTTGGATAGTCTGTTAAAAAAAACAGAAATAAATAAAAGGGACTGGTGATCTTCCTATTTCATTGTACTAGACAACTGATTGACATAATAGATACAGCCAAAGGATACACATGGTATTAGACACCCAAAGGACAGGTCAACTTTATGGACACAGGAACAGTTTACTAGGTCAGCAGTAACCAACAATAGGAGCAGTGGCAACCAATGTAATTGAGCACTTAATATGTGCCAGATATTATTCTACCCTTTTAAACATGTTTTTTTTTTTTTTTATCCTCACCTGAGGATATTTTTCCATTTTTTGTACAGATAGAGTGGGAGGGAGAGAGAGGAAGGGAGAGAGAGAGAAAAACATTGATGTGAAGGGACACATCGAGTGGCTGCCACCCGCACGATCAACCAGGGCCGGGGACAAACTGCAACCGAAGTACGTGCCCTTAGCGGGAACCGAACCCGGGTCTCTCCAGACCGCAGGCCGACGCTCTAACCGCTGAGCCAAACCGGCCAGGGCATTTAAACATGTTTTAAGTCATTTATTGTTGTCTGTGAATTGGGTAAAGTTATTCTTCTTCCTATTTTACAGTTGAGGAAACTGAGGCACGGAAATATTTCCATGTGCCAAGGGTTACATAGTTAGGAGGGTACAGGGATATACTTGACCTTGAAAGTTAGTATTCTTAGCGACTATGCTACATTTGGGAAAAAATGAAATATCAATAAGGACTAAAATTCTCACAGCAAATTAGTAGGATATTCTACCTACATTGTTTAAAAAAAGATGTACACTTTAACAAACATCGGATAACTTAATTTTATTTTATATTTTAAAAATTAAAAACCGTGACAGAATGATTTCTTGGCAACCAATGTAGTTAAGAATGATTCAGGAAAATTATGTGTAGTTCTTCTAAGAAGTAACTAATTAGATAATTTTGTTAACGTTTGCTTAGGGAGTGGCAATTATTGATACTAAAGCAATAACACTGTAATTAATTCAGAACTAAACAATAATGCATTTTAAAAGATGCCGATAAAGAGTTCAATGTAAGATTGTTATGACACGTCATTATTTACACCAGGATAATGGTGCTCTGACCCAACAGACTCAAGACATTCGCTTCTGAAGCATTTGAAAAAGTTTTAATGTGAGACACTTCTTCAAGTTAGCAAATATAAAATATGAAAGGTATTTTTCTACACCCTGTTGACTACAGCTACCTCTTAACTGACTTATCTGCCCATCCACTGTAGGGATGGGGGTTTGGTGGATGAACAAAATGTACCCTTGTGATATGCATTCTCGACCTGGCCAGCCTAGGATCAAAGTGTGCGTGGACAGACAGGTTTGCCTGGAGGGCAGGGAGACCACCCTGTTTGGAACTGAATGTTTTGTTTGTAGATTTGCATGTCAAAGGGTTGGAAGCTGGCCCTGAGAGGATAACGGGCTGTGGAAGCCCAGGCGTGGTTGGTGAATGGTTTGTTATTTTATATCTTTGATCTCTCTTCATTTTATATCTTTGATGTCCCTTTGCTGTAAAAAGCTAGAGACTGGGCTTGGCTGTATGGCCAGCAGAGGTGCCATCTCAAGGAAATAATTACCTAAATCAACATATAACCTGGGAACCACTTCGCAAATAAATTGGGCTGCATCCAGAGATCTGGAGCATTTTGCTCCCTTGCGATGACCCCCCCTCACTCCCACCAGCGTGTGCTTGTGGTTCATTGCATTGCGCCGACCCCCGGCAGGCCAAGAGAGACGGCATCCACGGACTGCTAGTTTATGATGAACATTCAGAAGCTTTGAAAGACCCAGAGCTCTCTTCCTAGTCCAGGGCAAAGCCACATTCAGCCTAAATTCAGCATGGCATTTCCTATTTCATTCCTATTGATACTCTATATGGATTTTATATATAGCTGAACTCAGTTGGCCAGAGTAATAGATAAAATTATTTATTTCCAAACCATGTCAGATATAGTTGCTCTAACAGTAAACATTTGCACAAAGATTAATAAAATCAACTCATATCTATGGTACTTACTATTTTATACTCAAAGGCCAATTACCTGTTGTGTAGTTGCTGGCGTCTCTAAGATTTCTGTCAACGTGTTGCCTGGTTGGTTCCGGATCACATCGATGATCAGTTTCTTTGTCCTTTCAAAAGAGAGAAAGAAGAGACAGACTTTCAGACAGCATTCCTAATGTACAGAAATCTGCTTCTCCTAAGGGAGTGCACAACATATACAGAAATAAAGCTTCGAGGATAATCCCTTAAAATAACACAGTCTTGCAGAAATTCACCGCATCTACGCAAAGGTTCCGGAAAGTTCGTGAATGCTTGGCAGTGGAAGTCTGGGTATACTTGATCAGCAACACGGGTACAAGAATGCCATGAGATTCCTTATCTAAATACTTTTCCTACTTTGTACACTGAGACTACTTTTTGTTGAGCAGGAGGAAAAAGTGCTGCTGATTTGGTGCCTAGAGAGGGTGCAGGAATGCTATCTAATATCCCCCTTTCCTGACTTAATAACATTCAAACTTCTGAGCTTGTTTAATACATCACAAGACTTTAGAGGACAGGCCAAGTGTTATCTCCTGCTCTGAGGCAGTTCTGAAACCGTGTGAAGGCGGGTGTGAGCGGACGTCCTGTGTGGGCCGGGGAGGCCTGGCTGCTGGTCCACACAGCAGTTGGGTGTTTAAGAACCTCCAGTCTGGTGGAGGAACTAACAGACCGGCTTGGGCCCTTGTCTTCAGGTGCTAGAGAATGGAAGAACTGCTCAGTAAAAAGTGAAGAGCTGGAAAATTCCTCTGGAAGTGCTAAAACCATGCATTTTTCCATATGTGCTCTTCATGTACTCAGCCACCTCTTCCTAATTCAAGACCAGGTTATGTAGCTGTGTAAAGAGATTTTAACATACAAGGCAAATGGTCAAGTTTGCTCAGTTTTACGTAAGTGGAAACAGTATAACTGGGTTTAGCTTTCCTTCCCAAAAAAGGAAACAAACAGAAGTTGCCTGAAGTTACAAACCGGCCTAATCACTGCCTGAAGTTTCACTTTTATCGAAGTCCGGTTGTTGCACTTAACCTCGGTTCTTCCAAAGGCATTACATGGTCTCACTGGATGATGACTTTCTTTTTCAACTGCAGCAGGAAACGTTCACAAGCGTGGAAATTAGAAAACGCACACACAACAATGTGCACGTTCTGAAGCATCAGGGCAACTGCTCCCAAGCGAGAGAGGAAACCCTCCAAGTTGATTCCAAACATGTTGTTTTTGAAAATAGAATGGAATCCAACAGACCATCTGTAAACATCATTTTTCTCTTTTCTTACTTATTGTAAGTCTGTCGGAGAAGAATGATCACAGCCGTTTGCTCTGGCCCATGACCCTTCCCTGCTGGGATGTATGTGCTGTCTGGGAACGTGCAGATAAACGCAGCAAGAGTCAAAGGTGGGCACCCAGCTAACCTCAGCCACGTGGGAGATGTTCCTAAGGCTGCTGTGTCTTCGCGAGCCAAGGATCGTTTCCTCCCCACATCATAAACGTATTAAACAGGAACATCGAGTTAAAAATAAAAGCTTTGGATGATTTTAAAAACACAAACAGTGACATTTCTTATTTGAAATAATATTCTAGGAACTGCTCATGATACATGCTTCCAGGAAACTCCCAGCTCACCCCTTTAGAGAAGCTATCTATGCCCAAAATGACTGGGGCCACTCAAGCATGCCCCGCCAGAGTCAACCAATGTTTATTTGGTCAGGAGTTGCTGGAAGATAAGCTGCCCATACAGCCTTCTCTTTCCTGGGAATGCTGCTTTACGTCAGGCCTGTGGAATCCACTGTCCAAGTTCTACCCCAGACATCTTACATGTAAGTAGCCATCGGCTTCCCGACGGGGAACTCACTGCTCCCTTGCAGTACGCCTGATGGCTAAGAACGTTGGGATCGGATGGATCTGAGGTCAAATTGGGGCTCCTGTGGCTCACGAGTTGTATGTGCTTGTGCAAATTACATAATCCCTGTGTTTTTAAAAATTGATATAATGGGAATCTCCCTGAGAACTGATGCAAGGATTGAATGAAAAGATGTATGGAAAGCCTTTCACTGGGGTCTGACATGTGACAAGCACTCACATAAGCACGAAAACTGGGCTGCCCAAAACGGCAGCCACCGGCCGCAGGTGGCCACTGAGCCCTTGACCCGTGGCCCGTCCACACCGGGACGTGCACAAGTGTGAAACACACTGGGCTTTGAAGACTCAGTATGAAAAAAGAACGCACCATATCTTATTAACATTTTGGATATGGTGGGTTAAATAAAGTAGAGTTAATTTTACCTGTTTTTTTCCCTAAAATATGGCTTCTAGAAAATTTAGAATTTCGTGTGGCTCACATTAAATTTCTTTGGCAAGTGCAGCATTGGAACATTCCATTCTTAAATGGGAAGCTCACTGAGAGGCCTGCCTTCCAGTGATGTCCACTCACATGGACCTGGTCAGCCGCAGGATGTCAGCACCGAGGGAACACATATGGGAAACATTCTAATTCCTGACTTGACAAACGAGGTGACTCAGACCTAAGAGGATCGATGGTTACAAAGGTCACTGTGTTTTAGAGCTGCAGAAAACTAGCTGAACTCCCTTTCCAGGTCTTCAGCCTCACCAACCTGCAGAAGGTGCCAGGATGGTGTCCCCATGCCCTCTTCTACCACTTTTCTTTCCCAAGTCGAATCCCCAGTTCCTTAATCTTGTCCCAATTGAATTGGAATAGAGTTCATCGTTTTGCTCACATTTCAGTTTGCCAGTGACCTGAAGACATGTCCCCCTCCCCACCCCAATGTAGATCTTCTAGATATGGTCTGACCAGCATAAATCAACTGGTTAGAGTATTGGGCCCCTTAACTTCAAACAACATGTAAGACAGGCTGACAAAACCGAGGGCTCCACAGCCCTCTCTGCATGGAAAGGTATCTCACTCTGACGAAGAATTAGGAAAAAACGTAAAAAAGAGGGTGGAGAGAAAGGAACACACCAGGGAGTTAACTCCTCATAGCTGTGCTCAAATCCCACTGACGGTAAGTGCGCCCTTAGGGTTGGCTCACACTTAGGGTTCCACTCATACAGCATCTGTTACTACACTCTGATCGGTGCCGTTCCTGAGCGCCCCCATGGTCTGCCTCACTGTGTACCCTCAGCTGAAAAGAAATTGTGTCTGTGGGAGCTAAGGGATATTTCCAGTTGTTTAAAATTCTAGTAACATGATTACACATTTTAATCACCCTACCTCAAATATCACTTTAGCTATTTAGTTCTCATACCAGTTTAAAATTCTTAAGAGATGACAACTTAAGTACATAGGCAGCTAAGTATGATTAAAAAACCACAAATACTGCCTTCTATTTCAACACACATACTTTTGCAGAAAAATAAGCTTAATAAAGGCCAAAAGGATCACATATTTTAAGTTGAATCATAAGTTATAATGAGATTTACAACTATACAGCTCTAATTTATAATGTGTTAATGCATGACTTCATTGGCTCATCGGAGCGCTTCCTGATGGATGGATGAGGAAACTGATGGTCAGCTGACTTGCTCTGAGTCCTGTGCTAATACGTGACAGATTGAGGCTGTAATTTCAGGTTTTCCTAGGACTCCTCAACCAGGCTTTTTTTTTTTTTTTTTCCTTATTCTTTTACTATCACCATGCTTGGTAGTACTGACAAAATGGCAATCACCCAAACTGAGGCTGCCTACTCCGTAGACATACAGAAGGAAAACAGACATAAAACGTTTCTTCCTACTCCAATGATGTGCCCTGATGTCCCTCACATCAGTCAGTCACTCCTCCCCTTGGCCTGGAAGGATGGCCCAGCATCAGGTGTGCAATAACTGCTCTGCTATCATTCTCATTACTTATTCCAAGATTGCGGAGAGTACGAAGAGAGTGACCTTGCCCTCTGCAAGCTGTAAAACCTCACGATCAAGAGTGTGGGCCCTGCCCTGGCCAGTTTGGCTCAGCGGTTAGAGCGTCGGCCTGCGGTCTGGAGAGACCCGGGTTCGGTTCCCGCTAAGGGCACGTACTTTGGTTGCAGTTTGTCCCCGGCCCTGGTTGGTCGTGCGGGTGGCAGCCACTCGATGTGTCCCTTTCACATCGATGTTTCCCTCTCTCTCTCTTCCTCTCTCTCCCTCCCACTCTATCTGTACAAAAAATGGAAAAATATCCTCGGGTGAGGATAAAAAAAAAAAAAAAAAAAAAAAAAAAAAAGAGTGTGGGCCCTGCCAAAAGACATATGAAGAAATGCTCCACATCACTAATCATCAGAGAGATGCAAATTAAAACAACAATGAGGTATCACCTCACACCTGTCAGAATGGCCGCCATCAACAAATCATCAAACAAATGTTGGTGAGGGTGTGGAGAAAAGGGGACTCTAGTACACTGCTGGTGGGAATGCAGACTGGTGCAGCCACTGTGGAAAACACTATGGTGCTACCTCAAAAAATTAAAAATTGAACTTCCAAAAAAAAAAAAAAAAGAGTGTGGGCCCTGGAAGATTTCAAATCATCTGAGTTTGAATCTATGTTCCACTTACTAGCCACGCTAGCTAGAGAGGGTTTTTGTCTGTTCTGTGCCTAATTACCTCATATATAAAATACAGGTAATAGCATCTGCTGCTTGGAGTTGTTGAGAGTATTGCATGGCATAAATGTCATTATATTTGTTACTATATTATAAACCTGTATGTGCATGTATATCTATAGGACAGTTCCTGGAACATAATAAGCCCTACACAGGTATTTGCTATCATTATCATTTTCATCCTCATCTAATTAGTAAGATTTATGAAGTTAGCGTGGAATTAAATTTACAAGCATGAGGATTAACAACGCCCTACATTCTGCTACTGTAGAGACCCCAAGAATATGAGTTACTCATCACTAAAAGCTAGTGATTTTGTAATTAATCATAAGGAGGCATTTCTGAAAGTTAAAAATACAACCTATTTAACAAGGAAGCAAAATAGTTTTTTTGATAGAGAAAAGCCAAGTATTTTCATGTTCCAACTACTCTGCATTACATGATTATCTACTTCATAGTAACTTCTGAAAGGCATTGTCAGATTCTAGTTAAATTTGGTTCGCTACCAAAGAGTCTCAAAAACTACATTGTATGTTTGAGTTAGGGATTTGGTTTATTAGCTTGGAAAACAGTCATCCCCATAAATCAGCATTTCAAGGTGTATATTAATGGAACATTGATGATACAGGATATGAATTTAAAGCACGTCAGTGACTAGAGCTACTCGCTTCTTTAATTTTAAACTTTAATTTTCTCACCTCAAAGATAAAGACTCAGACTAGACAGTCTCCAAGCTCCCTATCAATGACACAGTTTATAATTATGTTAGTTTCAAGATTGTAAAATATATACTAAAAGCATAATGTATTTGGAAGTAAGGCTTGCCTAACATAGGAGCTAACTCTGTTGAATCTTTTGGGAAATATCCAAATTCCACTTTCAGGGATGGCTCCTCTTCACTTCAAGCTGATCAATTCACATTGATCACTGGGCTACTTAGTGAAGTCTGCCCAACCGCAGGATCTTGAAGTGTGCCCAAAGGAAGGCTCGTTGGCCCCCAGAGGTCTATAAAAGCAGTGAATTATCAAGTCTATTAAGACAATGGCCCAACAGCCTTTTTGAGTGTGTGTGTGTATAAATGGACAAATTCTACAATTCAAATGGAATTGCAAGGAACCATAAGTAGCCCAAAGAATCTTGAAATAAAACCACTGGCTGGCTCTACTTAGTATGGAGATTGAAGGGGTAGACTGTTTCCAGCACACAGTGGGGAGCTGAGAGGGAACCACACAAGGCTGGGCCAGCAGGACAATGCCCAGGGTTCCCTGGCTAAGACATCCCTCCCTGGCTAAGACATCCCTGCCCCAGGTGCCTGATTTTTCTAGTTTTCCTTTTAATGTGAATTCCAAAAATCCGCACGACCATGGAGACTCACATTCAGAAATAAGCATAAGTACCTATGATGTTCAAATTATTTACTACTTTACCCAAATTGTGATTTTCTTTTTTTTTTTTTTTTATCCTCACCCGAGGATATTTTTCCATTTTTTGTACAGATAGAGTGGGAGGGAGAGAGAGGAAGGGAGAGACAGACAGAAACATCGACGTGAAGGGACACATCGAGTGGCTGCCACCCGCACGACCAACCAGGGCCGGGGACAAACTGCAACCGAAGTACGTGCCCTTAGCGGGAACCGAACCCGGGTCTCTCCAGACCGCAGGCCGACGCTCTAACCGCTGAGCCAAACTGGCCAGGGCCCAAATTGTGATTTTCATTCATTAAAGCAGACATTTGAGTGAGCACATTTAGAAAATGATGCTAAATAGCACA
Organism: Molossus molossus; assembly: GCF_014108415.1. Taxonomy (NCBI): domain Eukaryota; kingdom Metazoa; phylum Chordata; class Mammalia; order Chiroptera; family Molossidae; genus Molossus; species Molossus molossus. The sequence goes on along the minus strand of NW_023425366.1, from coordinate 51,716,733 downwards.
CAAAACCAATTATGAAAAAACATGTCTTCCCATTACTTCTAAGCACAAAGCTGTGAGATCACAGGCTATCTGACCTGATTGAATTTGCAGGGCGGAAGCCCACGCTCTGTACTTCCAGTTCCCTTTATAACTGGCCTTGCTCAGAGGAAGTCAGGGAGCAGACTGCACAAATTCCCTCCTTGCTTTGTTGCCTGCCCTGTGTTCTTGCTCCACACACTTAATCTGACCTGCTCATCAGTCGTTTAAAAGGAACTGCCCTCAACTCGGTGAGGCCAAGGCTGTGTACAGGTCCTGCATCGTGTCCTCTGTCCTGAGAGGTCACCAGACTTCAGACCTCTGGAAGGCAGGGTCCGGTCTTGGCTTGCTCACTGCTGTTCCTCTGCACCACGCCCAGTGCCATGGACTCAGAGTAGGCACTTGAATATTTGCTACATGAACGAATAGAGCCTCAGGTGATATGAAGATAAGATAAGTAAGCCTAATGGAAGCAGCACATATCACACCGAGGACTCTTTTTTTGGCCATGTTCTGAGTATCTGGAAAAAAGTCAACTGGAAATGAACGCTGTCTGAAGCAGGTCAGCGGCAGAACGGAGGCTCTTGTCACAAATGAAAACAACCTCAGAACTCAGGACATGTAGCTTGGAAGTAGTGTGGGAAGTATTATTTAAAGACATTTATTCCTTTTGTCTCTATTTCCCAATTCCATTTTCCATCTCATTCCAATACATAACTGTTCTAATGTGCAAATATGTATCCTTTTGTTTATGGAAGTTCTTAAAAATTATATTGTTTGGTGAACAAGTGTTCTTGGTTTACACTATTTGAATTTATGCTATTATCACAGATCTTTCTTACTCTGTGTATAAAGAACTGCTGTGGAATATCCTATTCCTTACAAATGTGAATGCTTCATTTGAAATCTTTGGGGGTTGGAAATAAGGCATAAATAAACTCAAAGCTGATAAACTTGTCCAGGCTTAGTTTAACAGGAAATAAGGCTAATAAATCAGATGACAGCATTATGTCTTATCATGTGTGTGCCTTTTACATTACCATTTTAAACCACAAATTAAATTTGGTTCAAGGTATTTCCTTACTAATCTTTTGACCGTTCTGAAACAGTTATTTTCCCCTTGGGTTATCCAAAGACTTTTACAGTCTGAGCTAATCACATCATTTCTTCAAGAAAAGGAATCACATTACAACAAGAAAAACTAAAAACATCACAGGCTTTATACACTAATATTTAATTCCCTCTTAAATTATAGAGTCTATTGTCTTTGTTTGGTTAGTTGTTTGACAGGTAAACATAATGTATTTCAATATGTAGACATTTTAAAATGAGTTATTTGGGGATTCAGCCTTATTTGAATTAGCACGCTTTACGATACATAATTGCAGACATGTGTCCTTTATGCCCAAAACTTACTTTATCATGAGGCTCTGGCCATCTATACCTTCACCATCCCCTAAGCTGTACTTGCTTGTCAAGGAAAGGGAAATCTCAGTCTTTGCGAGCTGATTTAGTGTATTTGCCTTGTTAGGGTCATTGGGGTCAACGGCTCCTTCCCCTGCAGGAAAAAAACACTGTTATTTTCCCAGTTCACTCATTGTGATGGTACATTAACAATGTAAGATAAAGGTTCTATGGGAAAGGTAGGCTCAGTAGTTAGGAGATCATGGTCTTCATAAAAAAACATATTCCAATACACTTCAAGTGGCTGTTAAAAATCTTTTACTTTTGCCCTGGCTAGGTGGCTCAGTTGGTTGGAGCATCCTCCCATGCACCAAAAGGTTGCGGGTTTGATTCCCGGTGAGGACACATAACTAGGTTTTGGGGTTTGATCCCTGGTCAGGGTGCAGACGGGAGGTAACCAATCGATGTTTCTCACACTAATGTTTTTCTCTCATTCTCTCTCCCTTCCTCTCTAAATATATCTTCGAGTAAGTATTAAAATTAATCTTTGAACCCTAGCCAGTTTGGCTCGGCGGTTGAGCATTAGCCTGTGGACCAGAGAGTCCCAGGTTCGGTTCCTGCTAGGGGCATGTACCACACACACACACACAAAATTAATCTTTGATTTTAAGTTAAAATAACACGGGACATCGATATTCAACATAAGAAAAAAATTACTAAAAGGGATAACTGTTAATAAAATTCCTAGATAACACAGAAAGAAGTTTCCAATAAACTCGACTCTTTTCTTTATGATATCAGTTGACAAATCCTTTTTATGATGTATCTAGATCTTACCTTCAAGAATATCAAAGTATTTTATAATTCAGGACACTACAAATTATAGAACCTTTAATGTAGAAAGCAGCTAGTGTACTTATTATCCTTTAAATAAGCTTAGGTATTAAATTCCAAAATTTTTTTTTCCTTTATTGACTTGAGAGAGAGAAAGTGAGAGGGAGAGAGAGAGAAACATCGATGAGAGAGAACATTGATTGGCCGCCTCCTGCATGCCCCCCACTGGGTATCAGGCCTACAACCTGGGGATGTGTCCTGACCAGGAATCGAACCAGCAACCCCTTGCTGCATGGTTGAACGCTCAACCACTGAGACACACTGGCCGGACAATTCCAAAATTTTTTTGATCTAGGTTAGGAAAACCAACCAACCAACCAACCAACCAACCAACCAATCAACCACTAAAATATAAGCCAGAGTATAAGTAGAAGGAATAAGTTCTCACCAAGGAAAGATTCCACATTAGGTACTTCTCCCAGCAATTCCAACAGTTCATTCAGTAAGTCATTTTTTTCGGGTGCAATGGCATCCTGGTGTTCCAGCAGGAGCTGTATATAGACAACAACAACAACAACACACACACACACACACACACACGCGCACACACACACACACACACCGGTAAATTCTCAACTGATACCATATTTACAGTTTCTAATTTTTCATGATACTTTTATTCTGATATTGTTTGAATCTTAAATACAAGGCTGACATTTATTAAAATTAGAGACCACAGAGATGCAGTTTTTACTTTATCTTCGAGGGAAGTGCCTACTTTTTGTCAAGAAACTGCAGCTTTGTGAAAGGTGCTCAGAAACCCCCTTTCAGCAAGATCTGCCGAGCCTTCCTCCGCCTGATGCTCGTGCTCCACTCCACCTTCACAGGGAAAGGCAGAGTTGGGGAAAACATTCTAAAACGAGCCAAGCTGGTTAACAAGTGTAGCCGACTGGAAGGGCATTTCCATATTTCTTTAGAGAAAAATAATGTAATCAAACACTATAGCTAATTAAAAAAAAATCATCACTATTAGCTATTTTAATCTGAATGGCACCGAAGATCTTTCATGGGTAGGGATGGCAGAAATGTCCATATGGTTCTTTGGCCTGAGACCTAGATGTACCACCTGGTTCTCCCTTTCATCACTCCCCCAGGCCCCCCCAAAAGGTCAAAGGTGAGTAACACTGTCGGGGTGTTTTGCCAGGTCATAGAGGAAACGTTCTTAAGTTGGAGGAGCAGCACTGGAGGGAAAGCTGTGAAGAGCAGCACAGCTGTTTTTGTTAGCATTTAGAATTAAATTAAAACAATGTTTCCAAAGTGTGGGACTTACACCCCTGGTGATAGAAAATATAATTTTAGTAGTTTTGCATAACTATCTTACAAAACTCTGAATCATGATGATAAAATCATCTTTTCCATTTTCAATGTCTTTTTTTTAAAGCTTTATTTATAATTAATATCAATTCCACTCATTTCAAATGTCTGATGTAATGACTTTTAGCATATTCAAAGAATTGTGCAACCATCACCACTATCTGAGTTCCTCTCTCTAAAAGAAACTGTACCCAGGGGCAGTCACTCTCTTCCTTTTAGTCCCGGGAGACCTTTAATCTACTGTCTGCCTCTATAGATTTGGCTGTTCTGGATGCTTTATGAGAATGGAATCATACAATCCGCAGTTCTTCGTATTGGCTTCTTTTCATTGAGCATGATGATTTCAAGGTTCATCCATGTTGTAGCATAAATTAGTACTTCATCCTCTTTATTGCTGAATAAATAGTATTCCATTATACAGAAATATCACACTTTATGCGTTCACCTGTTGTCATTTGTTTCCACTTTTTGGCTATTATGAATAATGATTCTATGAGCATTCATGTATAAGTATTTGTGTGAACATATGTTTTCAGTGTTCTTGAGTTCATACCTATGAGTGGAATTGCTGCATCATATAGTGACTCCATGTTTAACATTTGGGAATTGCCAATCTGATTCCAAAGTGACAATACTGTTTTACATTTCTACCAATCATGAGAATTCCAATTGTTCCATATCCTTGCCAACATTTGTTTTTATTCTAGCCAACCCAGTGGTTGTGAAGGTGATGTCTAGCTCACTGTGGTTTTGATTCACATTCTCTGATGACTAATGATGTTGAGCATCTTTTTAGGTGCTTATTAGCCATTACTGTAGGCATACCTCAGATTTATTTTGGTTCAGTGCCAGACCACCGAAATAAAGAGAGTGTTATAATAAAGCGAATCATAATCCTTTTGCTGGTGGAGGGCATTGCTTTCAATTTGTATTAAAAAAAAAAAAAAAGCAATATCTGTGAAGTGCAATAATGCAAGGTAATAGCTTTCTTGGAAAAATCTGTTCAAATTAAAATTTTTATTTTTAATTGTAGTAAAATACAAATTAAAAATTTTATTTTTAATTGTAGTAAAATACACATAAAATCTAATATCTTAACTATTTTTAAAAATATATTTTTATTGACTTTTTTTTTAAAAGACAGAAACATCAATTGGCTGCCTCCTGCACGCCCCCTACTAGGGATCGAGCCCGCAACCTGGGCATGTGCCCTGACCAGGAATCAAACTGGGACCTCTCAGTCCATGGGGCGACACTCAATCCACTAAGCTATCACCAGCTGAACTCATCTTAACTATTTTTTTCGTTTTCATCTTAACTATTTTTAAGTGTACAGTTCAGTAGTGTTAAGAACATTCACATTGTTGTGCAACGGATTTCCTTAATGCTTTCATCTTGCAAAATTGAAGCTCAATATACATTAAACAACTCCCTATTCTACCATTCTCTTTTCTCTCTCTCTGGATTTGACTATTTTAGGTGCCTCATGTAACTGGAATCACACAGCATTTGTCTTTTTGTGACTGGTTTATTTTACTTAGCATAATGTCCTCAAGGTTCTTCCATGTTGTAGCAAGTATCAGCATATATATATCATATTTTGTTCATCTCTTCATCCATCGATGGACACTTGGATGTTTCCACTTTTTGGCTACTGTAATGCTACTGTGAATTTGTGTGTACAAACATCTCTTCGACTCTGTTCTTTTGAGTATATACCAAGAAATGGAATTGCTGGGTCATATGGTAATTCTATTTTTAATTTTTGGAGGCACTACCATGCTGTTTCCCATAGCAGCTGTACTATTTTACGTTCCCACCAATAGTGTAAAAGGGTTCCAATTTCTCCACATTTTTGCCAACACTAATTTCCTATTTTTTTGATAGTAGGCATCATAATGGGTGTGAGGTGGTATCTAATTGTAAGTCCCTTACCCCCCCAAATCAAATGGTAGATTTTTTTGGCTTTCTCTGTGAACACAGTAAAGGCAAAATCATTGTGGTTTTCATTGGATTTCCCTAGTCATTAGTGATACTGAGCATCTTTTACGTGCTCATCAGCCATTTGTATATCTTTTTTGGAGAAATGTCTATTCCTGTTTTTAGCTCAGTAATTTTCAACCTTTTTCATCTCATGGCACACATAAACCAATTACTAAAATTCTGTGGCACACCAAAAAAATGTATTTTTGCTGATCTAACCAAAAAACAGGTATAATTTTCATTTATTCACATCAGATGGCTTTTGTTATGTTGGCTGTTGTTATTATTATTTTTTATTTGACAATTTAAGGGAAAAGAGGTCAGTGCATGTTTTAAAAATCATTGTAGCACACTGGTTGAACATCACTGCCTTAGCTCATTCTTGAACTAGGCTGTTTTTTGTTAAGTGGTAGGAATTGTTTTTGTTACAAATATTTCTCCTTTCTCCCCCATAGACACCCTGCTCCAATCCCCGTCCCTCCCCGCCCAGCACTGTGGTCTTTGTGCACCGGTTCTGCATACACGCATGTAAGTTTTTTGGCTCATCTCATCCATCCCCACTGCCCCCTCCTCTGAGGTTTGTCAGTCTGAACTGTATTCCTTTCTATGTCTCTGGGTGTTTGTTTTTAAAAATATATTCTGGATATTAAAAACTCTGGTATGAGTTTTTAAACACATATTCTTATATATGATTTGCCGATATTTTCTCCATTCTGCAGGTTGCCTTTTCATTCTATTGATTGTCCTTTGATGCGCGATGGTCCATTTTTAAATTGGGTTTTTAGCTTATCACTGAGTTGTAGGTTTTCTTTGTATATTCTGAATACAAGTCCTTTCTCAGCTACATTATTTGCAATTATTTTCTTACTTCCTTGGCTCTCTTTTCAATCTCTTGCTGGCACTGTTTTTAGCACAAAAGTTTTTAATTTTGATGAGGTCCAATTTACCTCTTTTGTTTTCTTTTGCTGCTTGTGCATTTGGTGTCATAGCTAAGAAACCACTGTCTAATTCAAGGTCACAAAACGTTTGTAAGAATTTTATACTTTTAGTTCTTATATTTAGGTCTCTGATCCGTTTTGGGTTCATTTTTGAGCAGGGCTGAGGGAAGGGGTTCGACTTCATTCTTGGTATGTAGATTTCCAGTTGCCCCAGCACCATTTGTTGAAGAGACTATTATTTTCCCACTAAACTGTTTTAGTCTCTTGTTGAAAACAGAATTAACTATAAATCTGAAGGTTTATTTCTAGGCCCTCAGCTCTATCCCACTGACTGGTAGGTCTGTCCTTACGCCAGTTCCACACCGCCTTGAGAGAAACACTTGATCTGTTCTAAGCTTGAGGATGAATGACGGAGAGAGGACCTGTTTAATGCTGAGGTTTTCCTTAACATTTCCGGACACTTGCTAATTGGGTTTTCTTTCTTTCTTTTTGGTGCTGAAACTTGGGACCAAACCAGGGATGGGTTTTTTTCTTAAAATATGTTTTTATTGATTTTTTAGAGACAGAGGAAGGGAGAGATAGAAACATTGGTATGAGAGAGAAACATTGATCGGCTGCCTCCTCATGACCCATACTGGGGATCAAGCCTGCAACCGGGCATGTGCCCTGACCAGGAACCGAACCGGGACCTCTCAGTCCATGGGATGATGCGTAATCCACTGAGCCACACCAGTCAGGTGCTAACTGGGTTTCTAAGAAAGGGAGAGGCAGTCTCCGGATGCAGAGCTTCAAGGAAGCAACTATATCCAACCCTTCAATTTTCATTATACTTATTTCCTTTTTTTTAAATCCTCATTGAGGATATTTTTCCAATTATTTTCAGATAGAGCGGGAGGGAGGAAGAGAGAGAGAGAGAGAGAGAGAGAGAGAAACACTGACGTGAGAGAGACACATTGATTGGTTGACTCCTACACGACCCCAACCAGGGCCAGGGATGAACCGCAACCAAGGCACGTGCCCTTGGCCGGAATCAAACCCGGGACTCCTTTGGTCTGTGGGCCGATGCTCTAACCACTGAGCCAAACCGGCCAGGGCTGTACTTATTTACTTTTAAAGTTTCCGTTTATTGTAAGGCATGCTAGTTTTTCCACTACTGTTAGAGGTATTTTGTTTTAAAGCAAAGATACGTAATTCCTTTTTAAAGGTGAGTTGATTTAAAGAAAGACATTATATAAATAATAAAGGTAATATAAAGACACAGTGAAATCCGTAAGGGTTGCACATAGGATAGTTTTGGGGGAGGATAAGTTAAGAGACAAGAACAAAATAAATAAGATGGCGAAATTTGTGTTCTTGTTCTCTGATGAGACAGGACAGGTATTTTGGCTGCTGTCTCTGAAAAGGGATGACCAGTTCTATCTCTCTTCTGACATTTACAGAACATAAAAACTGCCTGAAAATGTCTCATTAAAGAGCTTCTTTTGACGTTCTACATGTTCCTTAGAGAACAAGGGGCAGGCCTGTGACCACGGGCTTGCACAGGGCCTGCTGCGTGCCTGTCTGCATGTGGACACCGCCTCACTGAGACAGACCGTAAACAGGTCAGTCCCTGAAGCGGCATCACTCCCACGTTATTATGTCTGCTTCCAACCGAACACATGGAGGGACTCCAAAGCAGTCACAAGCTGTGCTTCCCAGGGCCGGACTCTGTTTTCAATTTCTGGTCACATAAGGAACAGACTATTTCTCCTTAAACAGTAACAGTCTAAATTAATACAATGACATTTTCTCTCTGCTGTCCTTGGGAAAGAATGTCTCCTTCTAAAAGAGACCTCCCGACATTTTTCCTGCATGAGGGCACTGCCCCCAGCAAAGTGCAGCCACCATGTGGACCTTTTCTTTGAGATGGATGATCAACCACAGACACAGACAGATGGGACAAGGCGCAAGTATGAGTGAGTCCACTTGCACATTAGAAAGTTACTTTTGCAAATGATACATTGCTGGATATGGACATGTTTGTGTTTTTGGGTGTTTGTGTATAGAGGAAAGAAGTACAGCTTCTTCCTTTAATTAACCAACTCACTCCTGCAGCTGGTCATTCAGACCTGGCTTGATTTGGTGTCACTCACAATACTTGCCGAGAGCTTGTCAAAATGCTGAGGAGGTTCCCTGTTCTAAACGTAAAAGAGGGAATCAAAAGTAGTTCCGATCTTTCTTCCAAACCTGTAGTCAAGCTTCAGTTTCTTAGAAGTACTTAACAATAAAGACTAAAATTTTGAGCAGCCCATGTTGCTACTTGTTGTTATAGCTCGTTTGATGGGGGGAGGGGCAGGACCTCTGAGAACAGTGTATTCATTATGCTTTCTTCCTAGTTGTGTGTAGCACCCAAAGTTGGATGTGTCCTTAACCAGGGCTTCTTGACCTGGAGTGTGTACCTGAATCACCCGGGGTCTTGTTAGAATGCAGGTTCTGACTTGGAAGGTCTGGGGTACATTTCAAACACATCTCCAGGACTTAGCTCGGAGTGGCAAGGTCTAAAACTAGTCTCGAAAAGGTTACCTTTGAAGAACCTAGATTTTTCAGAAAATAGTTCCAACTGGTCTTTAAAAGGACAAAACAACCCCTCCCCCAAACCCTCGCAATGCTTAGTCTCTCTTTTTACTTGAAAAGCCATCTAAGGCTTCCCAATGCCAAGCAAACTGCCCTGCCCCCAACAGGCGCTTAATACATGCTAATGGCCCACGGTGGTGACATTTGCATGAGAACCAGATGAAGACATTATGACATGCACAGACTGAAACCGCCCTGTCTAAGAAATGAGGGTTTCCAGAACAGTAGAAGTGATTCTTTGTAGGAGGCTATTGTGGGTGTGAGTGTGTGTCTTCTCTTCCCTAACCTTGAACAGTCTGTCTCCTCTCTCTTTACATCCAAACATTAGAATAGAGAAAACATTCTCACTTTGCCAGGGAATTACTGGAAAAGCTGGGAGGATTCCTGGAAGGGGGAGACAGTGTGGCCCTGGTGGGTGGGAAAAGACCAGAGTCTGCCCTGCTCAGGGCTCAAACTGCGCCATCACAGTGCGACTTTGCAAACGGATCGTGAAGAAAGTAAACTTCTCTTGTTTGGGAGAAGGAGTTTTAATAACTCCTAAGAGTCAGGGAATAAACAGTCAAAGGTTTCTTAGAATTAAGAATATGTGTATTCACCCTGGCCCGTTTGGCTCGGTGGCTAGAGCGTCGGCCTACGGTCAGTCCAGAGAGACCCCGTTTCGGTTCCCGCTAAGGGCATGTACCTCGGTTGCAGTTTGTCCCTGGCCCTGGTTGGGTCATGCAGGTGGCAGCCACTAGATGTGTCTCTTTCACGTTGATGTTTCTCTCTCCCTCCCTCCCACTCTGACTTAAAAAAAAAAAAAGAATATGTGTATTCGCACCACGCTTACAGGAAGTCCTGCAGAGAGACTAAGTGTTTTCAAGAAACAGTCATCTGAACTATTGGCCCACCCTTCAGAGCCTTTCTGACCCCACTTACTGAATGTGTGCTGATGATTTCTTCAATTGAAATAAAAATGACTGGTTTGCTGACTGTCACCACATCTGTGTATTTATCCATATTAAACTTTTCTTCTGGCTCAGGGACATCACATGCTTCTTTGAAATATTTCCTGAAAGAGGAAAAAAGTCTTAAGATAGTCAAATCTGTGAGTTAAACAGCTTCATAAATAATGAGAAAATCTTGACGGATGGCTCATTCTTTGTTCTCTACCCCAAGCCTTGCGGGGGTTGTCACAGCATCTGCCAGGCTGGCTCCTGACCGGAAGCCGAGTCCATGCTTCTGGATGTGGGACCCAGCTCCTCAGGAGTGCAGAGCAGTAAGGGCCCTGTTAGCGACTCAGTATAATTCAAGTATGGGCAGGTCATTTAAAAAATATGTTATTTTTAGCCGGGCTGGTATTGCTCAGTGGTTGGGCATCAACCCATGCACCAAGGGGTCACAGGTTCGATTCTCGGTCAGGGCACATGCCCAGGTTGTGGGCCAAATCCCCAGTGGGGGGCATGCAGGAGGCAACCAATCAATGTTTCTCTCTCTCTCTCTCAGGTGAGGATTTAAAAAAAGAAAAAAAAAATTTTCAAAATGGCCCCTGAAATTTAAACAAAAATGTCAAGACTTGATCCAAGAATCAAGACTCTTTAGAGAAAACAATTTTAAAAAAAACATCAAATCCGCTACCTTAGAGGGCACAAGCTCCTGGGCCTTCCGCACCCCAACAACCTTCAGACCTTCTGTTACCAATCTGACCAAAATTTGAGTTAAGCCTACTCTACTCTTAGTTGATCCAAACAACAGCTGTGGCCGATAGAAATGCTATTAAGGATATACACACAACTGTGTACAATGCCCATTCCTCCAGAACTCAGACCGAAGTGTCTGTTATTTTAAGCTCTAGTAAGTTTAGGCACAGAGCTCAAGAAAGCCAGGTCTGCTGGGATCACAGTTTAGAAGGGACCCTCTGCACAGGCAGAGTAGGTACTCTAGTCTATGAAGTTGTGAATGTTTCATATGCCTCGAACCATCCTTGGTATATATCCTAAGGGTACCCAAGGCTTTTATACAAGGAACTGACCTCTACCTTCCCACCCGAAGGCTTGGGGAGGTCAATGGCTGGCAGCCAGGCCGGGGTGGGGGAGGAGCATGCTCCCATGTGACAACTGGGCTTCCGTACTTTTTTGCCTATAATTTTTCATAAGATGCTGAAGTACACAAAGGACAAATATTAGTGGAAGAGGAAAAAAAAGATGAATATAAGGGGGTGAGACTTTTGGTTTTGTTTCTTTTAAATGAAGAAGAGTCTGGAACGCAGATAGTGAATGAGAATAATCCGAGAAAAGAAGAAGAAAGGGAGGCTGTGGTCGCAGATCCGGGTGTGCAGGGAAAGGGATGTTACTTTTTTCGTCAGCAAGAAGACCTAAAATTAGCAGCCTGAGAAATCGAAACTTACTGCAGTGAGAGGATTTGGGGAATTGTTTTCACAAGAGGCTATAAATTCCAAATAGAGATCAATAATCACAGATGATCTTTGTCAGAAGATACATCACTAACTCAGAATACAACCGAGGAATGAGACATTGTTTTCCAAGTGAGGAGTGAGGGAGGCCACATTAATGCTACACTTCTGTGACGGCTGCGAAGGGAAAAACGAAGGCCTAGAGGACCTGCCTCCTCAGAGCTCCAGGGGGCGAATCTCCGCTAGACTCACCCCTTCCTGTCCCTGTGGAGTAACTCGTGATGTACTTTGGAAATGCTCTGGAAGTCAACAGACTTAGCTCTTACATGTAGAGTTAGGAAGGCTGGAGACTAGAACAGAACCTATCCACACACGCGATCCTCAACACGTCACAGCTAGATCTGCCCACCCTTTCAAAACCAACTACTGTTTCCTACCGATTGTTTGATGCAGACAAGGCAACTTCTTCCTGACTGGACAAGTTCTTAAAAACAAACAAAATCCTTTTAAGTTCAAAAATGCAAAAATCAGCTATTTTGATTTTTATTTCTAAGTACTATAAGCCTGTAGCATACCACCAACAGCAAATATGGCATTTTATCAACAGCAGAAATCATACATATGGGGACAATTCAACGTAACAAGGACTCTGGGGGTGGGATGGGGAACACCGGATAGAAGTGACCCAGCCTGCATGTCCCTCCTTCCTCTCTCCCCCCGTGCCCACTCATAGAAGAAATACACGCAGCACCCTGAGGTTCCTGTCCCCCAACTCCAGCTCTGAGCACAGAACACACATTGTTTTCCTCTACCACTATGCAAGTTTCTCCGAAATGACTCCTCTCACCTGAACTTCTGATATGTGTCTGATAAATAACTGTTTGTAGATGCGAGATGCTCATTTTCTCCTTCAAACAGCTTGTTGGAGGCCGCATGCTGAAGGACCTTGGCCACCGTACCCAAGTTCCTCCTCTGGTCGGAATTGATCTGACCCCCGGCGGTCATGTCGATGATATCGAAGCCATCCGGGGCTACAATGGCTGGGTTCATGTACCGGTAGTACAGGAGGTTTCCAACAATCTGGAGTGAGGCAGAAGACTATTTTTAAGAGAGAAAACTCAAGGCTTTGGTTTTTTTTTCTAAAGTAAATACTGACTGACATTTCCTAAGAAAGCAAATTCTTTTCTTATACGAGCAGTTAAATAAAGGTAGTGAATATAATCACACATTAATATAGTTAACAAAATTGTTTTTGGTGAAAAATATGCTATTGCTCCCCAAATTATCTAATATAAAGAACCTCAATAATGTGCAAAACCTTCAAATTAACCTCAGCATAATCAATAATCTTGAAAGCCATTAGACATAAACCTGTAGCTTATTATAAATAGTCATAGAAGGTGAAAGAAAATCTTATAAAATAGTTTGTTGGTAATTTTGGCTCCTGCCCCCAAGAGAAGCTATGGTGAGACCACCCCCGAAAGTCTACCTTTAATAGCTCATCTTCTGCTGCTTCGGGAAATTTCTCATGGATCGAATTCTTCAGTACTTTGGCTATATACCGCAATCCATAACTACATGTAAAACAGATGACAAGAGATTAATGGAAACACACTTAAGTGAGAAAGAAACACCCAGCATTGTTCCAGTCAACTAAAGCTGAGCATTTCCCTAAAATTAAACATAAAATGAGAGAGTAACGAAATCCCAGGACTTCCACAGATGACCAGAACTGAGTACCAGTTTGTATAATTTCCTCTTTGGAGAATAGCTATGAATTTAAAATGCAAATGTAGGCAAATGTTTAAAATAATAAATACAATATGAAAGAAAATTCCCATCTCCACTACCCAGGTTTATTTTACATACTATTTCAAGAACTTTCAGCAAAGAATGTTCAAGTTGCCAGGGACAGAACTTACGGCAGTAGATCAAGGGAGGAGATGATGGAATTCAGGACTTTGTCGGTGACCCTTTGCAGGCTCTCGCTGGACGCCTCCAGCTTACTCTTCACTTCGGGGTATGTCAGAGCTTGTTCTGTGGTCACATCGTAAGGCAGGTTGCTGAAAACACAACAAGGGCTTGCCACTTCACGGAGCTTAGATATCTGTATCCTTGCCAAGTTGGTTCTACAGTCAAGCTTTGTACAGTGAACTGGACTTGGCCCACTGACCCCAATGACCGAAGGTTTGCTAAGTGTGGGGACTCCAGGCTCTCTCTCTGAGCTCTGCTGGCAAAGTAAATGGCAGACCCACCTAACTTTCTTTTTCTTTTTTAATCTTCACCCGAAGATATTTTTCCATTGCTTTTTAGATAGAATGGAAAGGAGAGGGAAGGAGAGAGAAGGAGAGAGAGAGAAGGAGAGAGAGAGAAGGAGAGAGAGAGAAGGAGAGAGAGAGAGAGAGACAGAGAGACAGACAGTGATGTAAGAGAGACACATCATTTGGTTGCCTACCACATGACACCCACCAGGGCCAGGGACCAAACTTGTAACATAGGCACGTGCCCTCAACGAGAAATTGAACTGGCCAGGACTCTTTTTCCTCTTTTTAAAATAATTATAAAAAGTAGTATGTTCTTTACAGAAAAAATGGCATATAAGCCAACAAGAAAAAATACCAATTTGCAGACAACCACTTTTCCTATCTTACTCCATAGCTTTCTGGGTCCTCTTTCTATGCATGTGTGTATATGGGCCTCATATACTCATGGGTATAATGCAGTTCCTGTATATGCACACCCCATAGAGATCCTACGTGTATGTGTGTGTTTGTGTGTGTGTATAAGCATTTCTTTAGAAAGAAAATGGGGCCCTGGCCGGTTTGGCTCAGCGGTTAGAGCGTTGGCCTGTGGTCCTGAGAGACCCGGGTTCGGTTCCTGCTAAGGGCATGTACCTCGGTTGCAGTTTGTCCACGGCCCTGGTCGGTCGTGCGGGTGGCAGCCACTCGATGTGTCCCTTCACATTGATGTTTCTCTCTCTCTCCCTCTGTTCCTCTCTCTCCCTCCCACTCTACCTGAACAAAAAATGAAAAAATGTGTCCTCGGGTGAGGATAAAAAAAAAAGAAAATGGGTACTTAACTGCAACTGAAAACTAAATTGTGAACATTTTCCCATGCAAATAAATATATTTCTATACCATGATTCTAAATAGTTACTGACCACCCCATTATGTTACACAAACATTTATTTAACAAATTCCCAAAGCTAAATAGTTTGACTTTGCCCAACTTTTGCTGTCACGCACAGTGCTGCGACAGCCATAGTTCTCTGTGCGTAGCTTCATGATTTCACAAAGCATCCTTCTGCAGGAAATAAAAACTGGGATTGCAAACCCCCACCCAGAGCAAGCCAATCCCACCTGACTTGTTATGCCTGCATGTTAAAGTTACTTGGAAAATCTAAAAAAGTATGCCTTGTTAAGTGAAGAGAACATGTGTACCATTTCTAGGTCTCATTTAGAAACACACACAAAATAACCAATGGAAGAGAACTACAGAAGTTGTAGCTTTGGGGATCAACTGGTACTGAAATTTGACAATATCATGTCCTATGGAGATGAGCAGCAGTCCAAGAATGTGACCTGCATGATAGGTTAAAGGGAGGTAACATCTTGGATTGAATGGAATCTGTATAGTAAATTTTGTTGTTGTTTTTTTTTGATCCTCACCTGAGGACATTTTTTCATTTTTCGTTCAGATAGAGTGGGAGGGAGAGAGAGGAAGAGACAGAGAGAAACATCGACGTGAAAGGGACACATCGAGTGGCTGCCACCCGCATGACCCCAACCAGGGCCGGGGACAAACCGCAACCGAGGTACATGTCCTTAGCGGGAACCAAACCCGGGTCTCTCCAGACTGCAGGTCAACGCTCTAACCACTGAGCCAAACCGGCCAGGGCAAATTTTGTTCTTTTAACAGAGCTTCACAGAGTTTAAGTATATGTAAATACACATGTAAAAACGATCACAAAACAAGACTGAAAACCAACATCTTCCCGGCTTTGTTACCTGGCTTCTCCAGTCTGTGTTTCTAGCTGGTTCACCCAAGCCTTATACACCTCCACAGGGTTTGTGTTGATGACCAGGGACTTGTCTTCGATGATCTCTCTCACCACTGGAGCCAGGAGCTGGCGCAGTGTGTTCTGTCCACGGGCACCTCTGTTGAAGCTGACGACCATCTTGATGACTGTAGGGTTCCCAGTGACGATATCCTGTACCTGGTCCACTTTTGATCTAAATAAAGCCCAACCCAAAACAAAATGGTTTGCTTCTGTGGATAGTTTTAAACAGTGCATATTCATTCTCTGTGGCAGGCGAAGGCTTTGTGGGGCCATTTACCATCCCTCAGATCTATCACACCGTGCATTTCATTCATTAGTTTTTACCTTATTGCTCCACAGTGTCACTATTTCTCATGAACTCTTCTCATGCTGCTTTACAGATGCCCTGAGGGCAGAGGTGTCTGGTTAACATGCTTCAGGGACACACAGGCACTAGTACAGCTCCAGGTGTCAAGAAGTCAGGAAGGCACTTAAGGTCCATCCAGTTGGCTAAGGGCAATTCTCATGGGGGTTTGTTTGTTTGTTTTTTTCCTCATTCATTATAGCTACCTACACATTTATTTACATTAACTGAGTCAGAAAACAAATAAGCAAAAATAAACTTAATTTCAAGTAAGAAGGAAAGACTATTTAGCAGAGATCCTTATCCTCATCCATTTACGACTTTATTACTCACAAAATATTAATTAAGATAAATTTTCTTACTGATTTTCAAAAAGCTTTTGACTTTCAGTTGTTGTACAGTTGCAAAATCCAAAGGTAATTTAGCATTAGAAAAGGTATCACTGGTGGGGGGGAGGGGGAGTGGTATCTGAGTATATCTTTATTGATGTAACAATTTCTCAAGAAATTGGACATATTTTAATAGATATAAATAACCTACAAGAATCATTTGAAATTATTTTAGTAACTCAGAGAAGGCCACCACTAGCAAAAGAATTTGTTCATTGGTATGCTTACATATATATTTATATACATACTTTACTTCTTCCTCCAGAGCAGTTTTAAATAGCTTGAGAAGTAGATATTCTTCTCGCTGATTGGAAGCATAATTGTATAGTGTGAAAATAACAGTATCCATAAATTTAGTAGACTTGTTCTGTGGCATCTGGAAAATCAGCTTAGCGAGGTATGAGGGATTGGTCTAAAACAAAAGAGGGAAGAAGAAAAAACAAACCTCAAACTCTTTGTTAGTATCTTATGAAATCAGAGAAGAATACCCAGTTCCCTGTCAATAGATTTAATATGTACACAGCAAACAGAAGAGTGTCTGGCACAAAATAAGACTTTAAAAGGTATTAGCTAATCTAGCTCCCGTCAGTTGGCTCTGCAGTTAGAACGTCAGCCCATGAACCAAAGAGTCTCAAGTTTGATTCCGGTCAAGGGCACATACCTTGGTTGCAGTTTGTCCCTGGCTGGGGTCGGGGTCGTGCGGGAGGCAGCCAGTTGATGTGTCCTTCTCACATGGATGTTTCTCCCTCTTTCTCTCTTTCTCTCCCTCTCCCTCCCTGCCACTCTATCTGAAGATAAATAAAAAAATATCCTTGGCTGAGGATTAAAAAAAAGGTATTAGCCAATCTTAATAGTAATTATAGTAATATTATAGGAAACTATAGTAGAAAGTTACAATAGAATTTAAATTTTATATACTATGTGATACATTTAATGAATTAATTGTATTACATATATTTTACACTGTTAACCATTTTAAGCCACATGTTAATGTTTATTTTCCAGACAGAAGAGAGAGGGGTGGCCAAAAGAAGTTGGTATCTGAAGAGATAGGTAAGCATGGACCAAGGGCCCAACTAAATAGACTGTCCTAGAAGAAGTAATGAATGAATAGAAGAAAACATCCCATATTTTGAGACTAAAAAGAAAAAAAAGGATACACTTGCCCATGAAGACAGTGAGATGGCCATAATGTTTTACAAGGAGTGAGAACTTAGGAGTGAAGTCGGGAGGCTACAGAGAGAGGTGAAGGTTAGCACAGTTGATGCGGGAGATGCCAGAAGAAGCTGACAAGAAAAACAAAAAACAAAAACTTAAAAATTGACAAGAATTTAAAAAAACACTGAAATGTAGCCCTGAGGGCTGGGCTGAGGATGGAGTCCATGAGATGTAGCACCAGTAACATGGTGTTTGTCCAGTAGCTACACCAGCCAGATGGAGGTTAGCAGAGAAAAAAATAGTATTTAAGTTATAGAGAAATACTCCTACTTTTCATCTTCCTTCTGATGAGAAAGGGAAATTTTACATACACAGAAACTAGTTTTCATCTTATATACAGTCAGCCATCCATAGCTGTGGGTTCCGCATCAATGGATTCAATAAAGCACAGATCAAAAACATTCAGAAAAAAGGTTACATTGTTGTTGATGTTACTCTATAGTTAGGTCTACAATGGCTGTATCTGAACATGTGCAAACTTCTTTTCTTGTCATTATTCCCTAAACACTATAGTATAACAACTATTTACACTGTATTAGGTATTATAAGTAATCTAGGGATGATGTAAAGTATATGGGAGAATATGCATTGGTCATATATAAGGGACTTGAGCATCTGTGAATTTCCGTACCCTTGGGGGTCCTGGAACCAATCCCCTACAGACACCAAGGGACAACTCTACTCAAGCAGTTTGGTTTTCGTGTTTTAAAGAAAATCCAAATTCTAGTTTACTTTACTACTTAGATTTACTTTCAAGCCTGTGATTGGCTAAAACTTTATGAATAAGCAGTTCAGGACAACTGTTTCTTTATAGCTATATAGTGATTCTTTTCCCACACAAAGCATATGGGATTATGAGAAAGAAAAGTTACCCTAAAACTAAAGAAGCTCCTCATTGCTCTCAGATGCCCTAAAAATTTTAAATTTAGGCTCATACTGCAGAGACAAACCCAACCTATACTAGCTGATTGGCTACTTTGAAGAATTCTTGCCAAGGCATCAATCCAAGGCCAAAGGAATCCAGACCATTTGCTATTCTATAATTTCTTCATTGATCCTGGGATAATGTCTCCGAAAGAGAGAAATAAAAGGTGAAGAAAATACATGATTAGAAGAGACACTTCACCTGGTATAACCGAAAGGTTGTACCCTAGGACGATCAGTTTTGGATTTTTTGGGAATGAAACTTGGTGGAATTATTCTAAACCTCATGTTCCTGTGCCTTTTCTCTTTTCTATTCATGAGCCTTCACTTACATAACAGGGTAAACAATACAAGTCTTAGGCAATGACTAAATTTTCACTTTCCTTATGACACACATTCTACGAAAGCAGCTTCATACACTTAGAAGTTTGTAGATGTCAAAAATGATAAATGTCTAGGGTTAAATTCCCATCTGGTGGATAACAACTAATCTAATTTGGACAGCCAAAAAGCCTTCCCTGCCTAGTGTGAGCCCCTTTCTTTCTGTAAAGGCTGCTGGTATTAAGCACTGGATTCCACGGACAATTCTGTTTTAACCTTTTTTTCTTCTATGCTGCCACATGGTGGCCCTCTGTGGCACTACACCTCTTTTCCAATCCGTTTCTCCAAATAGAGAATTCTCAACTCTACCAAAATTACCGTCTCTTCTCTCCATGGGCCTAGCTACACCTCATTATGGTTTGGCTAATATATACTTAGTACACCTCATGCCAGTGACCTCCTCGTGTAGATTCAGCATCGCCACTGACAGCAGCTGCCCCACACAGAGGGCACCTGGCTCTCCAGGAAGAACTGTTGATGCAAGTCTTGTGGGAAAGTTTTCCTGCTGAAGAGGCGGCTTTGTTTATATCTATCACTACCACTTACTGTTTCCTTCAGGACCTTGTGGTGGGGCAGATAAGCGGAATCAATGCTCAATAAAACAGTAACTGGTCCACCAGAGCCCAAACATAACCAGTTCAGCTTATCAGTTCTCACTTGCACCCTGGACGCAATGGAAACTTACTGTTCACCTAAGTCACAGGAAGGCATGAAAACAATGAAATAAAGAGACTCCCCTTTCCAAACTCTCGGTCTCTTTCCTCAAAAGAAGGGCAGGCTGATTCTGGTAAACACCTCTTTTTCACATAGTTACTTTAACTTTTTCATGGTTAACAGCAACTGCTTATGTTATTATTAGATTTATTCAATTTCTGCAGATAACTGTAGTATAATATGTATAGTCATGAAGTTAACAGGCTCAGAAGTCAAACTACTTGGGTCCCAATGCCACTGTTTCATCATTTACTGGCTGTGTCTCAGTTTTCTGATACATCATATGGAAAAAAACAATAACAATTTTTTCTGATGGTTTCCAGGGTTGCAGTAAGAAATAAATAAGATAATGTATATAAAGGACCTAGAACGTAGAATAGTACTTGGTATGTAGGTGTTCAAAACAGGTAAGCCATTACAGTTTTAGCATGGGGAAAGATCCATTGTAAACCACAAACATGGGACACAGTGTTTACCCAACACTCATGTGAAATCAATCATTCTCACCTGTAATAGATAAAACAGCTGCTGATATGTTTCTAGTGTTTTTCTCCTCTCCTTACTCAAACTTTTGATTCCTTGGTTGTCAGTATTATTCAGTATTTGCATTTCTCCACCTTTTTTCTTATTCAGCTTCGTTCTGTGTGAAATCACATCCTGAAAAAAATGTTTATGAAATTACTACTTTTTACTTTGGTATTCTTTACCTCCTACGGTCACATACACCCTGAGACATGCACAATTAAGAAGATTAATTTTCCAAATTTTGCTCCTGAAGTAACAAAGGCTTTCCAATTTGCAGGTGAGTTTGGCTTTTGTAATAGTTATTCTCCAAGGCTTCACTTATTTGCTCTTAAGTTGTAATGTAGGCACCAAGACAATTTTATAAGAAAAAACAACTGTCTTTTGAAAAAATGATGCTAGGACAACTGGATTGCCACATTCAAAAGAAAGAAGACAGACCCCTACCTCACACCATAAGTAAAAACTAGCTCCAAAAAGATAAATAACTGAGCGTAAGAGATGAAACTATAAAACTCTTGAAAGAAAACCTAGGTATAGATCTTTGTTACTCTGGATTAGGCAATAGTTTCTTAGATATAACACCAAAAGCACTAGTGACAAAAGAAAAAAAAATAGATTTCATGAAAACTAAAACCTTTGTTCTTTCAAAGGACACTATCAAGAAAGTAAAAAACAATGCACAGAATGGGAGAAAACACTTGCAAATCATATATTGAATAAGGGACTTGATCCATAATATACAAAGAATTCTTATATCTCAAAAATAGAAAGGCATAACCTAGTCAAAACTGGGCAAAGGATGTGAACAGACATTTTCACAAGAAATATCTACATATGAGGAGATGCTCCATATTAATGCTTATTATGGAAATGCAAAATCAATACTACAACATGATACACTTCATACGAATGAGGACGGCTATAATGAAAAAGATAGTAACAGATGTTGGTGAGTATGTGGATACAGTTGGAAACTTCATACCTTGCTGGGGAAACTGTAAAATGTACAGCCACTTAGAAAAACATTTTGGCAGTTCCTCAAAGTTAAACACAGAGTGATTATATGACCCACAAATTCCACTCTAGGTATATACCAGTGATTTTCACCTGGTGCGCCACAAGAATTTTTAAAACATGCAGCACCTGACTATTTAGTCAGGGGCACTGACCTCTTTTTCCTTAGATTGACAAATAAAAAATGATAACAGCCAACACAACAATAGTCATCTGGTGTGAATGAATCAAAATCATACTTATTATTTTTTTTCCATACTTATTTTTTTGTCAGATGGGCAAAAAATATTTTTTGTGTGTGTGTGCTGCAGAATTTTAGTAATTATTTTATGTGTGCCATGATCTGAAAAAGGTTGAAAATCACTGGTATATGTGCAAAAGAACTGAAAACATGTGTCCACATGTACATGAATGCTCGCGGCAGAATTACTCATAACAGTCAAAAAGAGGAAACAACTCAAATGAATAAACAAAATGTGGTCTATCCACACAATGGAATGTTATTCATAAAGAAAGAGAAATGAAGTACTGACTCATGCTCCAACAGAGGTGAACTTTCAGAACACTGTGCTAAGTGAAAGAGCTGGTCACAATGGACCACATGTTGTGATTCCATTAATATGAAATATCCATGACAGGCAAATTTAGACAGACAAAAAACATACTAATGGTTACTGTGGCTGGGGGTAGGGAAGAAGAGGTAGTGACTGTTAATGAATATGGGTATACTCTCTTTCATTTTTCTAATTGAAATATTATTCAAATACCTTATAACTTCATCCTTTCCAAGTGTACAATTCAGTGGTGTTTGGTACACTCACAAGGTTGTGGAACCATCACCACTATCTAATTCCAGAACATTTTCTTTGGGGTTTCTTTGTGGGGTGACAAAAACGTTCTAGCATTAGATAGAAGTGACCAATTACACAATTTTGTGATAATATTAAACATCAATGAATTGTACATTTTAAAAGAGTGGATTATATCTTCTCAATCTATAATAGCACTTGCAAAAACATGTAACTTATAAATTAGGTAAAGATGAGCCCTGGCCAGTTTGGCTCAGCGGTTAGAGCGTCGGCCTGCGGTCTGGAGAGACCCGGGTTCGGTTCCCGCT
Source organism: Molossus molossus (assembly GCF_014108415.1). Classification (NCBI taxonomy): domain Eukaryota; kingdom Metazoa; phylum Chordata; class Mammalia; order Chiroptera; family Molossidae; genus Molossus; species Molossus molossus. Next base: position 51,694,495 of record NW_023425366.1, on the reverse strand, counting down.
AAGGGCACGTACTTCGGTTGCAGTCCCCGGCCCTGGTTGGTCTTGCGGGTGGCAGCCACTCGATGTGTCCCTTCACGTCGATGTTTCTCTCTCTCTCTCCCTTCCTCTCTCTCCCGCCCACTCTATCTGTACAAAAAATGGAAAAATATCCTCGGGTGAGGATAAAAAAAAAAAAAAAAAAGATGAAAGGAAAAGAAATCCTCTCAGTACCTAACAAAATTAGGGTTCCCCCCAATCATGTTCCTTTAACCATCTTGAAAAATGTATGGCTGATGACATTGCCAAGTGGTCACCTCAGGCCATTCATTGTGTCCCCTTCAGGAGCTCAAAGGGCCATGAATAAGAGTAGGTCCTTTAGATAAGGTTCTACCAAACATTTTACAGAGACTCACAGTAAAAAATATATCGTACATCTTTTGTTGGCGCGTGCACAAACACACACACACACACACACTACTTATTCTTACTACTGGGACACACTGACATTTTCAATTTGCATTTACTCTATTCCATTTTTAAAGATTGCCAGTGTGACACACTGATTTATTTCATGACCCGCTAATGGTACAACTCACAGGAGAGCCACTGATCTGGAACTCCTCTGCCACTCAACACTGGGTTGCTGTCCCACAGAGCAGGGGCAAACAAGTTGTCTGTCCTAGAACTCTCCATCTGCTTCCCTGAGCTCTCAACCCAGCCTCTGCATGAGGACTATTTGCAGCCACTATCAGGATGCTTGGCCACCAGTCCTGAGGGGGGCACTCTGGGCATTTGGGGCAATTCGACTTGGCTGTGCCAGCACTGCCGGCGTTCTGGCACCCCCAGCTCGTCCTCCAAATGCCAGTGGAAACCCAGAGTCATTATGACAACCACAAACGTGCCTGTCCCTATTTCCAGCTATTTCTGGGGATAAGAACCAAGGTCAGCTTTTGCATACGGGATAAGCTCTAAATCTGCACACCTCCTAGCCCACAGGTGGACAAGAGCTGTTGAAGCTCTGGGGTAAAAGAGTTCTATGTGGTTATGTCCACTGCCGTCCAGGTCTATGATTTCACTCTCTCTCTCACTCTCATACCACTTACTCCTGTCCCCCTAATTGCTTCTATGGAAAAAGAGGGGACTTGGATTTGCATGTCCATAAAACTTTCAAAAAGGCAACATTTCCCCCCTTATTTTACAAATATATAAAATACATTAAAATAAAGAGAGAAAGCGGAGGTTACTGGGAAGTCTAGGCAGGGGCTGCCAATACCTATCCTTATCTATCAGAAGTCCTAAGACTTCAGTAGACTAACTCTGGCTTATATTTCCATTTAACCCAGGTCTGTCCTCTTCAAGTAACAGGTGATGTGAAGATCACTGAAGTCCCTCAAATATGTGGAATACATCAATTATACTGATGTTAAATATAGATGGTGGAAGGAAAAACTTGGTACTTATAACCTGTCCCAATTACTTTCATTGGAGGTAGCTTGGAAACTGCAGGCATTTCATTGGCTTTCTTCCGGACTTCATCTTTGGAGTAATATTTACTGACATATACAGAAGAGAAGAGAGGGCGGGGGTGGTAAGCAAATCTGGGGCAGAACTAAATTCCTTTCCATAGAAATGGATTTGGTGAAGACAGGACAGGAAGAGTAATGTGGGAAAGGAAACAGTAGAGTGGAATGCTGAGCCCTGGAGGGAAGAGAGAGGGGACCGAGTCTGTCTGTGGAGACCCAAGGGCAAAGAGAGGCTACGAGCCCTTTCTTCTTCCCTGTGAAGGTACACCTTGCTCACAGCTGCTCTTGGGTGCATGGAGGTTTGCTTTGGGAAGCTTGAAGAAGGGGACAAAGGCCAATCTAGACAGGGATTACAGACAGAGGCACATGCTTTTTATTAACAGACACCTAAGTTCCTCCATTCTCATTAAATATTGAAAACTTGAGGGATATCGGTTTAAAGGAGCAACAGTATTTAACTTGCTCACGATATTCCCACATCTCCGTGTTGCCCCAAATGGCACCATCTTTCCCTTCCCCAGATAACAGGATATGTGCATACAGGTAATATGCACATTTTTGCAGAAGGTGTGGACTAGCACAAGGGGCGTGGGCTTTAAAGTCATAAAAATATGGGTATCTGCGAAGCATGGTTAGCGTTGTGACTCTGCACAGGTTAGTTAGCTTCTAAGCCTCACTTATTAAGCCCATTATGAAATTATTCAGGGGGCTTAATAATACGACAATCTCACTGAGTTGTTGTGAAAATAAAACATAATTTACATATGTGTCATATTTTCCTGAGGAAAACGAAGCTCAGTGAAGTGATAAAATTAAGCCATGAGATCAATGTCCATCCTGGGTTTCAGGCAGCCCTGGCCTGCACGCCTCGGGACTTCAGTGACTCTCACTGCTTTTAGTTTCTCGTCAGACTTTCCTGCAGCTGCAGTCTACACTCTTCCTCCTCCCTGCGCCTCTAGGAAACTCCCACCCGGCTGCCTTGCTCCATACTCTGCTTTTTGCCTACTGACCACTTCACTCGCCCACTGTTTCTCAGATTTCTAGGAGGAATGCAAATTTATAAGAATTGTCAGACACATGGCTACTAGAGAGAGCTAGCGGCTCTATAAAAACTAACCTACTTTCCTTGCCCTGGCCAGTTTGGCTCAGCGGTTAGAGCGTCCGCCTGTGGTCCGGAGAGACCGGGGTTCGGTTCCCGCTAAGGGCATGTACCTCAGTTGCAGTTTGTCCCCGGCCCTGGTTGGTCGTGCGGGTGGCAGCCACTCGATGTGTCCCTTTCACATCGATGTTTCCCTCTCTCTCTCTCTTCCTCTCTCTCCCTCCCACTCTATCTGTACAAAAAATGGAAAAATGTCCTCGGGTGAGGATAAATAAAAAAAAAAAAGAAAAAAACAAACAAACAAAAAAAACTAACCTACTTTCCTTTAAAATCTTTTCTTCTCACTAAACACATGCTCAGAGTTATAAAAAAATAAAGATAAATTTAGTTCTACCAGCCAAAAAAAAGAACTTAACTTTTATTCTTTGTTTTTCTTCTACATATACATATATAAATATTTATGTATATTTCTATATATAAAATAATATATACACATACATTATGTGTGTGTATATATATGTGTGTGTGTGTGTGTGTGTATAAAACGATCAATGAAATTGTACTGTTTTAGGTACCATTTTTCCCTGTTATACTGCAAAATGTTTCACCTGCCCTTAAATGTTCTTCAAAAAAATTATTTTTAGTACATGTTAAACTAATTCTATTGTCCTCTGTTTATGGCTTTTGTTGGGCTGTTTTCCCCACTATAAATAAAGTTCCAACTGCACTATCCTTATCATTACACTAAAAATGTTACTATCAGTGAAAAGACTAATGACTACATATTTAATAATCATTATTTAACTTCTAATAAGTGTTTGATAAATACTTAGCATTTGAAAATGTAAGCTGAAAAATTAACATTGTTTATCAATTAGGAATAGTTAAAAAAACATCTTAAACATTCACAAAGATATGAAAATCTGCCATGACTGGATTTCCACAAGCTGCGTACTGTTTCTACTGTTTACTGTTTTGTAATTGAGACCTTGGTAAGTCAAAGCATTTCCTGTTTACAGCTTTATGGGAACTGGGTACCAGCGGCTAAGGCTGTAAAAGGCATTCTCTGACAGACCTCTGGATCACATTATGCTTGAAAAGTTCTCATATGTGTCAAACAATACTAATTATTTTATATATATAAAAAAAAGTAAGTACTATTGTTTTTCTGGATAAAATGATGAAAATAGAGTTCAATGAAGAACATTAAAATTGTAGTTTTATTCCTTAATATTTAAGAAAAGAAACAATCCTTTCCTGGATTACGACTTGCTCCAGCTGCTTTATTTTCTCCTCAGCGACTCATCTTGCTGTCCTGTCTGTGAGGCTGTCGCCTCGGTGTCCAGAGCCACAGGTTCTCCCCGCGGCCGGTCTCCACCTGCGACCATGGGCCCTCCTCCGAGTTTCCAGAAGCCCCGCTCCTCCACCTGCCCGACCAGCTCTGAGAACTGATGTGGCTCCGAAGCAGGGACACAGAGACAGGCCTTACCCTGAAGGTCTCCTTTCTTGGTTAAAATTAACTTTTCACATGTGTCCAGGGAGCTCTGGCTTTGTCAGATTTCACACAGACCCCAAAGCACAGCATTCTCTAGCGAGAGCCTGGGACTGGGCAGTCCGCGCAGGGGCCGTTCGGGTGCAAACATTCCTTCTAGCATCCTCAGGACTGGAGCGCACGGCGGCTTCTGGTGGGTGGGGTCAGGGACAGGTGCTCTGCTGTCCTGCTGGCCATTCGTATAGGTGACAATTCTTTGTGTAATTATTTGAGCCCAGAATCTAACTTTGTCTCATATAAGCACAAGGCATATCCTCCACAATTTTAATATACCCTTAATTTTCTAGGACCACAATTCTTTGTATACAGGGGGGCGGGGGACCACACTCTGCCTATTCTGAACAGAGTTGATGTCCATTGTGGAAAATGAAAGTTTGACAGCTCTGTCGCCTCCTGGGTGAGTCTCAGCTACAGCTCTCTCAGTCTGTGGTTACTCTGGGAAGAGGCCCAGCCTCCGGGCAACTGGATCACGTCTTCTAAGAGCATTGGGCCTGTGCATGTTCATTTTGAAATATGTGTTTTATTATAAATTACTTTCCTTTTATTTCTCTTTTACACTTATATATTAAGTGTATATATATATACACTGATACATTATATGTATATATGATATAATATGTAATAATATATAACATATAGTATTATATTATATTAATCTTATGAAGGTACTTATGTGAGTAGGTATTATTTCATACAAATTTCATTGCCGACTGGTAAAGAAGACTTACAAAATGTTATAAAAGGGGGGGGGGGCAGACTCTCTTGCAGTCTGAGAACCACTATTTTGTAAAAAATAGTAAATGAAATAGTAAATAGTAAATTGAACTACTCACTCAGGATCCCAAATGAACTTAGCTGGACCAAAGTGCTGTGGACAAATACATATGCCAACAGTCCTACAACCCCCACTGACCTCCAGTGTGATCCTGTTCTTCACCAGGAGCCCAATCTTGATATCCATCAGGTTCAGGTCTTTCTCCAGCTGTTGATTGCCCCTGATTTTGGTCACCACTTCTCCCCTTATTCGTGCGACCTCCAGCTCCTCCTGGAAATCCAAGTCACTTTGGTCCAACAGGTGCACAAATTTGCGGATTACTGATAAGGGTGGGTTTTCAGAGCCAACTGCAGGGAAAGAAACAGACATAGACATATTTCAATTAGGCATGCTTGGAATTATCATCAATAGGAAAGAAACCAGGTCTTTAAATAAAACATCACCGGAAAAATATAGCAATGGAATTTCTTGGTCTTTGGAATGAATCATTCTTCCCCATGTAAAATCTGGACAAGACAACTTATCACGTAAATAAATGCCAACCACTGATAGTGTCTGGCCTCACTATTTTCTAGTTATCTAGCACTCATTTATCAGCCCTTCCTCACACTGTTCCCAGGACTCATTCACTGACTGAGAAGATAGTGTCTTACTGATGAGGAACCTGGGAAAGAGCGTTAATGTTTACGCTACCTCGGTTCTGACAGCCTGCGGCCGAGCCAGATAAGAGATTTGTGTTCTTGCCACAGGAAGCAGAAAGTGCTTTCTCTCAGCCCAAAAGACCTTTGGGAAGGAGCAAGAACTAGGTCATAGGTGAATTAGAAAAGACTGATGAAGGGAGAACTAACTGTAAGGCCAAACAGGGGCCAATGCAATGCAAATGGAATACATGTTCTACTTGGCAGAAATAACAAGGTTTTAACAGTTGAAATCTGGGCCTTGTTCTTTCCCCAAGGACCAAGGGAGGACGTTCAGAGCCCAGGAGACCAGCCTCTCGCTGACAGAGGCCTCTAGATAAATTCGAAAGGGGCTTTCCCTTCATGCTTTGAACATTAATTATCTTTAATTCTCTGGCACCGACTATTGAAAAAGTGTATTTTTTAAGGTGTTCAATAAGATCCATTCTGGGTAAACCGTGAGAATAAACCCTGGGCCTTCAATGATGAATGATTACCACAGAGAGACAAGCATGATTCAAAGAGCCCAGCCTGACTGTGGCGACCTCAATTGCCTCCCTGTCCTTTACATCTAAGGTCCTAGTCCAGTGGTTCTCATTTTTTATTGATTTTTTTTTTTTTTATCCTCACCCGAGGACATTTTTCCATTTTTTGTTCAGGTAGAGTGGGAGGGAGAGAGAGAAACAGAGAGAGAGAGAGAAACATCGATGTGAAAGGAACACATTGAGTGGCTGCCACCCGCACGACCAACCAGGGCCGGGGACAAACTGCAACCGAGGTACGTGCCCTTAGCGGGAACCGAACCCGGATCTCTCAGGACCGCAGGCTGATGCTCTAACCGCTGAGCCAAACCGGCCAGGGCTTTTTTATTGATTTTTTTTTTTATCCTAGTCCAGTGGTTCTCAACCGTCCTAATGCTGCAACCCTTTAATACAGTTCCTCATGTTGTGGTGACCCCCAACCATAAAATTATTTTTGTTGCTATTTCATAACTGTAATTTTGCTCCTGTTATGTCTTAGGCGACCCCTGTGAAAGGGTCGTTCGACCCCCAAAGGGGCGTAACCCACAGGTTGAGAACCGCGGCCCTAGTCAGTCTTTCGTTTACTTCCAGTTTGGTTCTGTGGTGTTTTGACACTCAGAAAAATAAGGAGTTCAACCAGCAACACAAACAACGCACAGTATGAACAACCACATCTAGAGACATCTGGATTTCCATTATGCCACATGGCATGGTCTTTTCTGGAGAAGTGACCTTGGTTTCCTGATCACTGAAGCAGATGTGAATTTATTTTTGTCTCATTCTAGCAAAGACGGTGCTGATGACATGACCATTTCAGAAAAAGCAGAGTGAATCACCAGAGCTCACTCACGTAGGTAAATTTAGAGAACGTGGGTCTCGTTCGTGCCTCGAACTCCCTCTCCCTGCTTCCTAAGGACTGTGTATCTTTCTATGTTCGAACATGCCAGTTAGAAACAAATATTTTAGCTTTACTAATTATGATGATTCAAATTTAGTATTTCTCCTATCAACAATAGTTTTCTGGCATCTTCATATCACCCTGTGGTATTTTAATTTTAGAAAATCATACACAATGATTAAGAAAAGCGATCTTTTTCAGTTTAATACAATCCCTTAGTTTTTTTTAAGATGATTGAGAAAGAAATGACAATTCACATTTCAGTTACCATAAAACCACCCTATTTGTCAAAGTTCAGTTACCATTCTATTTGTCAAAGTCCAGAGAAGCTCAGATCTAACTTATTCACTAACATAGTTTTTATCTACCTTCTACATATTAACATAAAATTACCTAGATTTTTAAATTGGAATTACTTTTGTCTTTGTAATTAAAAAATATTTAAGTAAATGAAAAGCATCACCATAAATACCTACAAAAACATGTTACCTAGAATGAAATGAAAATCAATCTGTGTTCATTTGGAGACTTTATCATTAAATTATCTTTCATGTGCAAAGGCAAAAGCAAGCCCATTTTAGTGTGTAAGGGCTCGGAAAACCAACACTCTCTACTCAGACTTCTTGTAAAAAAAACCCTTAGATACCTACCAAACTGAGAGCTGAATCTCATGGATTCAACCTGAAGTGTGGCCCTGCAAAGGCTGGCCGACCTACCCTGACTCCACTTGCACGCTGAGTTCTGGAACCTGGTGGGATGAGGAGTTATCCAGTAGATTTCACATGCTGGGGGCGGAGCCTGGCCTCTGACGCTTCCCAAGGCTTTTCCTCAACAAGTGCCAGGGAAGATCTTTCTTGAGCCATGTACTCACCTCATAATTCAGACACACTTTAGACAATAAAGGGTGTTGGCTAAACTACCTACTAGGTGCTAGGAAAATTACTAAACAGTTTGTTATTTTCTCAAAAAATCAAAAATGAAAAACAATTCAGAGCTAGAGACAATACAATGGCCAGTTTTATTACTAAGATACTCAAGTAAAAATGAATCTGGGCAGTCTTCATAAATTTATAGCAAGGTCTACTCAACTTACTCTAGTGTCCTTATTCCATCATGTGTTCTTGCAATACTTAGACCGTTAAAAATTCAGCATGTAAAGAATGATTTTCACTATGTAAAAAACATGTACAGAGTTGGGACTGTAAAGAGGCAGCATAAAATGTGATTGCTATTCCTGGTGATTTTTATTTTATTTTGCTTTTTCAAATTTTCTACAAATGCTTTATAATATTATAAGAAAAAATATTTTAAAAACCAAAGCTACCAGAACAAAATTACAGAAAGATATTTGTAGTTATCTTTGGGAGATGAGTACATGTCTTTTTCCTTCCTATTTACACTTTTAAAAATATTTTTATTGATTTTTTTAGAGAGAGAGGGAGAGAGAGAACCATCGATGTGAGAGAGAAACATTGATCAGCTGCCTCCTGCACACCCCCTACTGGGGAATGTGGGCAAGTGCCCTGACTGGGAATAGAACCGGGACCTCTCACTCAGTCCATGGGACAATACTCAATCCACTGAGTTACACCAGCTGGGCTTTCCTTCTTATTTACATTTCTAAAATTTCTTATAGGAACATGTTTTATAGTGAGGGGGTGGAAATCATAGGCCAGTTAATAAATTAAACAGTTGAAATGTAAGTTTATCTTCTGGCTAACTCTTTTGCATTGTATTCTGGATTCTAGCTAGAATTTAATATAAAAATATCAGCATTTATGCCAAACCCATTCTTTTTGAAGAAGAAATGATATCCTCTCTACTTACCCCTTCCACTTATAATAGGAAACCCCTTTTCCTGTCGTCCCATGTTCTCTTGTGTACCAGTTCAGAGTTAAGGCCAGGGATGAACCCAATCTACTGGACACAGTGGGCATCTCTGTTCTTGGAGCAGTCACTGACGTGACTAAGTTGGAAACAGTTTGTCCTTGCCTGGTTTATAAGGGATCTCTACTTTGTTTCTAAATACTCCCACTCACCCAGTGTTTTGTAGTCATCTCGAGCTTTGCTTGCTCTCAATAGTGACTGTATTTTCACAATTTCATTTTTCTGCAAAAGAAATGAGACCAGTCATGACCTTCCAGAGTTTCATGTACGCCACTATTTTAGCATTTAAAACTATTTAAGAGCTGGTAGTATTTAAGAATGAACATTATTTAGAAATGACAGTATTTAGATGTGGATTCAATGTTTATTTTTCCATTTTTTGAAGAAAGGGTCAGATACGTTAGCTAAAAGTATCAACAAGATTGTACGGGAACTGTTCAACAAAAGAGATCTAAAAAGGGAAAAAAATGTTACCACCAAACTTAATGATCCCATCCATGTTCACAAACCGCTTCTTTAAAGATCTTGAAAAAATTTTTCCTGTGGGCTTCTATTTAAACTAATCAGCTACCGGTTTGAAAAACTGTACAAATAATGTTGGAAAGTACTCCCTTGGGGTCTCTTCCCTTCGGCACGACTGGCCCACATCAGTGTGCTCTTACCCATTTTCCCAGCCAGTCCTGACTGGGTGAAATCTCACTCTGAGCATGACTTCTGAATAGAAACCGTAAAGTCTCCAAATATTATCACACTGCATTCTAGGACCTAGTTTTTCCATCATTTAATAAAAATCATTCAAGGCTAACACTACACAAAGCATATTTAGTTCATTCTCAGCCAGGATAAAAATACACATGCGTCTCTTACATGATCTCTGAAGAACTGTAGTCGTGCAAGGTAATTCCTCCGTGCCTGTATCATCCGGAACCAGGCCTGAATCTAAAAAAGAAGTTAAATAGAGAAATCAAGGTATTACCAGGGAACTTTAATATCTTTTTATGCAGTCTTTCTAAAAATAATATTGATATTTTATTTGATAAAAGAGTAAAAATTAGCAGCCTGCCAAATAAGAAACATCTAAAGCCTGGTCTGCATCTCCTACTTCTTTCACTGCTTTTTCTCTTAAGCGGTTCAAAACATTTTACACTTTCTAATGGGGAAGGTAATGGAGCTTTGTGCTATTTTGCTTTTATCCCCATAAATGAAAGCCAGAAGGGCAAAGCGTTTTGCTCAAAGTTGCAATGGGTCAGGGAATCAAATTAAACTAAGCCCAGGATTTTTTTCCAACATTTCTTAAATGTATCCAATATACCTGAGGTCTTTACAGAAAAACATTTAATGGGGGACCAACTGTGAACAAGAGCTTTAAAAGGTCTGTGCTCCACGGTAAGCACAGGACAACGGTAAGGAGCAAATGCATCGTGGATCTAGCAAATATCATTCTGTCTTCACAGTTTAAAAGGTCTTTTAAATTAGTCTCCTCTGATTGCAGTCTCTCTCCAGCCCCGCCATCCTGACTTTCCTCAGGATTCCCACGCTGTCGATCAGTTCGCTTCTGCGTAGCCCTCTGCTTTCCAGCTCTGAGAACAGTCATCACGGTACTGTTACTTTCCCTGAGGTCAGAGCAGCCACGCTGGTGGGAAGCTGGGTGGGACCATCTCACCACCCAAATTCAGATCCTAACTTTTGCATTTGCCTTCCCATTAAGGTTTTGTATTATTAACTTGGAGTATTCTAAATATCATTAGCAAATATAATAAAGTTGGATTTCTGCCAGGTTTTAAATAATCAATTTGGACTTTCTAGAGAAAGAGCGTCTACTGGTTACAAAGCACCTTCGCATTTGATTCTCATGACCATATAAAGGGCTCGAGCCAGCCACAGTGTCTAACGGACTTGCTCGTAAGATGATCAGCTAAGTGAGCAGTGGAGGTGGGGCCAGGACTTGCTTTTGACGTCAAGGCTCACACATACTCTTTGCATAGTCTCTTTTCCAGAAGCAAAACTAAACAGAGGGAAAAGTTTAAGTCAAGTACTTGATGGGTGGGAAAGGATGTTTACCTTCACAATAGAAGGGATATGATCAATGAATGTTTGCCGTCTGCCGAGATATGACATCCGTTGTTTATGTCCCTTCCAAAAAGCCTGTGGAAAATAGTGAGCTACAGAATTAATTATGTGCAACAGTTTTCCAGTTTATTTCAGAAAGCACAAGAACAGGATTTCTCAAGACGCTGAGCTGGTGTGGTGCCAGGGACGCTCCCCCCGACTCTCATCTGGACACTCTGGAGATGGACACGAAACCGAGCAGAGAGCGGCAGCTCACAGGGAGGCTTGTCCCAAGCTCGAGAAGCCCAGTTTCCCATCCAAAAGCTTTATTTTACCAAGGCCCTGGGTGACAAGAAGTAATAATAAAATGGACTTGCCCCAGAACATTCACACAGATTAATTGGGTGCTGGTATTTTTTGGTAACAACATAGATGTTTCAAAACAATGACTAATAAGTAACATCTTGACTCCAGCAAGTAGACCACTGTGGCCCCGACTGGAAAGGAAGATGCTCTACTAACGTGTGACTCTGGATCCTTGAAAGCAGGAGTGCTGTGATGGAACATTTATTATTTCACCTATTTCTACAGTGAGTTTAATGATGCCCCTGTCAGTAGAGCTTTACTAGGTTGTCATCATTAAAGAGAATTTCTATAGGAAACATTTACAAAAACTGGACACAAACTGGGATCTTTAGAAGGATTAAATCCACAGCTTTATAAGGTTATTTTAGTTTACTTATGAGTATCTTTTACATATCTTTGAAACTCACTCCAATTCTCTCATTTTCCAAATTAGAAATAAAATACAAGTTTCTTCTTAAAAATGACAAATAGAAAAATTATATTATTATTATTTGTTTTAATCCTCACCCGAAGATATTTTTCTATTGATTTTTAGATAGAGTGGAAGGGAGGGAGGGAGGGGGGGAGAGAGAGAGAGAGAGAGAGACATTGATGAGAGAGACACATCAATTAGTTGCCTCCTGCACGACTCTGACCAGGGCTGGGGATTGAACCTATAACCCAGGTAGGTGCCCTTGACTGGGAATCCAATCCACAACCCTCTGGTCCAAGAGCCTATGCTCTAACTGCTAAGCCAAACTGGCCAGGAAAAAATAAAATTATATTATTTTTATAAATTTATTTTTATTTCTGCATATATCAACCTATCTCATTCTTTAAAAAAATGTGGAATTTTATTATCATTTTAAAAATAATATACTTTTTGTAATAATTCAAAATGAAATAGGATGGAATAAAAATGATCAACTGAGCACTAGCTCCAGACTTCTCTCAATGCAAATCCCTAGAAATGACAAACATGCCTTTAAAATAAACACCTTAATTTTGAAATAATTACGGACTCACGGGAAGCTGCAAAAATAATACGGTGAGTTCTATGTACCGTGAGTCCCTTCACCCAGCTCCCCTCAATGGTAACACCCATAAACAGCCTTTTGAGAACTCTACAGTGCTAGAAAATGAGAAGGCCTGTGGGTCAAAAACTATGGAGGATCCCGCAACACAGATGGCAACTGGACTCGGACTGAAAGGAGAAACCACAGAACAAAATTCTACAAAAACGTGGAAACATTTACAAAAATGTTGGATGGTACTAAGCTTGAGGGAGCGTTGGCCAGCAGACAGAGTAATTTTGGGGAAGCCATCACCATATCTGCTTGCCAAGCAGCGGACACGAAAGCCTAGGTGGGAGGGTGGAGTTAGGAAAAGTACAAAAGCGTACACAGCCTCTTTGGAAAGAATGGAACAATCCAAATTTAAAGTTATTTAGCCTTTTAGCTAGTTTTTCTAATTTTCAATATATCTAGCCTAAGGAAATACAAGCACCTGTGCAGAAAAAGTGTAAATATTTTTGTTGCATTGTCTGTTAAAACACATGTATGTATAGAGCAGAATGTTTACAAATAGGGGAACAGTTAGATAAACTGTGATGCGCTCATACTGAGGGATGCTGTGACAGTTAAGAAGAATGAGGGACAGTCAAATATATTGACTGTGGAAATGTTCTGTCTCTTGAGGAATAGGAAAATCTCCAAAATATACTAAGAGAAAGAGAAAGCTGTATCTTACCATACATATTATTATACAGCATATTGACAAACAAAACACACCAAAAACAATAACACATATTTCTATTTCCATGCAAACAATCTGTACTCAGTACCGAGAAGATCTCTTAGGATATACAACATAGAGAAAGCATATAAATTAAATGTGCCTATAGACCTATCCTTACTTTGACCCAGCTATTCTCCAAAGAATTCTTAAGTTTTTACATACCCGTTGAAATAGGTAAAATATATATGAATATAATATACACGCTATTTTTGTACACAAAAATAAAAACATACAAATATGTATATGTGTTTATGTATCCTTTATTTTGACAACATGCGATCCAACCTTATGCCAAGGTTTTATTTTCCCATTAAATTATATATAGCATTGATATTATTTCATATAAAAACCACAGATCCTCCCCATTGTTTTTTAATGATCACACAGTATTCTGCAGTGTAGATTTATCATGACTTAATCCCTCTGCTGGTAGGTATTAAGTTGTTATCATTTTTTGTCGTTAATAACCTTGCACACACACTATTATGTATTTTTTTTATAAATGTTTCCATCAAGATAGAGTAATACATAGAGGATTACTGGGCTGGTCGTTGATATTTAAAATCGATAGTTACTGTCAGGTTGCCCTACAAAGAATGTATGACAGAGACCTCTTTCTCAAAGGTCTCACTGAACAGGTTAAAGAGAGATTGATGATATCCAAACAAATGGATGAAAACTGCTGCCTCCTTTTTATTTATATCTCAACCTCCAGCAAAGTGTGGAAAGCTTACCTGCCTTCACATACCTCCACTTGACCCCATTTATAATACCATTGCCTTAAATATTTCCTCCACATTCATTTAGAATCATATTCGACAGTGGTATAATTTTTGCTTCAATTGTCAAACATAATTTAAAAATTCAAGAACAAAAGGAAAATGTATTTCTCATACTTTTCTCTTTTGGTTGTTCTTTTTTCCTTCCTGGTGTTCCAAAACTTCATTGCTTATCATTTCCTTTTTTTGTTCAGAGAACTTTCTTATAGAACATTCTCATAGAGCAGGTATGCCAGGGAAAAGTTCTCGTGGATTTCCTTCATCTGAAAAAACCTTGATTTCCCCTTCATTCCTACAGCATATTTTTGCTGGATTAAGAATTCTCTGTTGACAGCTCTTTCCTTTCAGCACTTGCAATGTGTTGTGATTCTCCCTCCTGGTCCCCATAGATTGTTATTAAAAAAATCTGTCATGAGAACTGTTTCCCCCAATACAGAAGCTGTCAACTTCTATTTAATTGATTTCAAGAATTTTTTTGTTTTTTGTTTTCAGAAGTTTTGACTGAAATGTGTTTTTGTGTACATTTCTTTGAGTTTATCCTAACTGGGATGTGTGCAGCTTTTTGAATCTGTGGTTTCATGTGCTTGGCCACACTTTGGAATTCTTTAGCCATTATTTCTTCTAGTGCTTTTTCTGTGCTGCCCCTTTCTCTTCTCCTCTGGGAACTGGTGACACAAATGTTTAATCTTTTGTCAGTCCCACAGATCCCTTGAAGCTCTGTTCATTGTTTTTTCAGTCTCTTCTCTTAGTTATTCATATCTAGTCATTCCTCGTATTCTATTCTCCAGTTCACTGGTTCAGTCCTATGTTCCCTCCATTTTGCTGTTGAGCCCATCCACTGAGATTTTGACACATTCTTTCGATTCTAAAATCTGTTTGGTTTTTCTTTATCTCTTTTTCTTAACTGAGACTTTAAAATTTTTCCTTTGTTTCAAGTGTGTTTGGAATTGCTTATTGTAACACTTTATGATAGCTGCTTTAAATACTTTTTAGATAATTGTAACATCTCTCTCATGACTGTGTTGGCATCTATTGATTATCTTTGTAAATTAAAGTTGTGATTTGCTTGGTGCTTAAAATGTTGATTGTTGATTGAAACTTAGATAACTTGAATATTATGGGATGAGACTCTGGATCTTATTTCATCTTTCTGTTTTAGGTGGCTTTTCTTGACATTGTTTGGGCAAGGGAAGGGGCGGGGGTGCTGCCTCAATACTGGCAAAAAAAAAAAAAAATCTAGTTTTTTCATCTGATCTCTATTGATACCTGAGGTGGGGGAGTGGGAGCTTCAACTGCCCATTAGACCCTGGCTGAGAGGGTAGGAGTGCCCCTTTATTACTTCCCACACACTGCAACTGACACCAGGAGGTGGTAGTGGTAGTGGTGGGGTATGTGTGTCCCCTCATGACTACCGAATGGTGATCAAAGTCCTGACTCTCTACCATGCCTCCTTCAACACAACCCAGCAGGGAGAGGGTTGCCTGTTTGGGGGCATGGAAATCTAGGCTCTGCAGATGTCTAGAAACCTTGCAATAATCTAAAGAATGCAAGCCCAGACTTCTTCCTACACGGCCTTTGTTGGTAGGAGTGGTGTGGAGCCACAGCTGTGTGTGCGCGTGTGCGTGCGTGTGTGTGTGTGTGTGTGCGTGTGTGTGTGGTGTTTTGCTAGAGCAGAGTGATTACTATCTAAAAGTTTTCTCTCTTGTTGGATGGACTGTCCCTTTCCTGGTCCTTTGGCTAGAGAGCAGGTTTTGTTGGAGACTTTTTTCCCTGCCTGCACATATTGGCATTTCTGAGTTGTCAGCCTCTTTTGTAATAAGTCTGAGATATCTAAGGCTAAAAGAAAACCAGGCCACCTGTCATTGTATGTCATTTTTGGGTACCAAGCTTCCCCAGCCAGTCTGCCTTTTTTCATTCCCCTTAAGAGTTCTATGTTTGTTCAGATAAAATGTCCAGGGCTTTTTGGTGTACTTGGAGCAAGAGGGAAAGTGCCTATATTTTGTCTTCCCAGAAGTAGAAATTAAGCCCCAAATTATTTTTAAGTCCCTACCATCTTATAGTTTTCCATGGAATAAGGACATATACATTTATCCCTTGACAGATTACAAGATTTTAAAAGATCAGAAGTGTAAAAAGTAGTTATGATTCAAGAAGTCCACCTTAAAAACTATTAAAACTAGAGTTCTTCAAGGTGACCAGTTATACAATGAATATACAAATGATGTTTTCTATATGACAAAATTAAACAACATAAGAGAATGAAGATGGCATTCATAATAACCAAAAATTTTAAGTACATGGAGTAGTCTTAACAAGAAATATGAAGGAAAAAAATTTCTAATACTATAGTGTAGGACGGATTAATAAATGGAGAGATATATTGGTGTCTGATCTGAAAAATTCATTATTGAAAAGGTGCATATCTCCTTAAATAAACTATTATTTTACCACAATCATAACAGAAAATTCAGAAATGGGTTTAGAACTTTATCAAATGCCTTTGCACTAGCTATTGAAATGAGCACAGGGTTTTTCTTCTTTATGCTATTATGGTAATAAAGAATTATACAGGAAAATACATTATCCAAGGGCTTAAAACTGAAGTGAGCTGAAGTTCACAGTATTTCTCAAACTTTAATGTGTTACAAAATCACCTGAGGATCTTTTTAAAATGCAGATTAAGATTTAGTAGGTCTGGGCGGGCCTTCCAGGCAGTGACGGTGCTGGTATGTGTTCCATACTGAGTAACAGAAATGTTTCCATTGATCACTCATTTAGAAAATGCCACCATGGGATCTGTCAGTGTGGCATTCTCGAGATGACAGGAGAAACTGCTCTCTGATGTTACAAACAATTTGTGGGCCACTGGATTCCATGGCAACCTGGTGACATTTGTTGTGATGGGTCTCAAGGGTGACTCAAATGTTTTTGTGGGTAACAATGTTTAAAGGCACAGAAGTACAAATGCGCAAACATATATTACACATCCTGTTCCTTGATCCAAACTGAAAGGCAAACAAGATACTAGGATTATTTCACGTTCTTACCCTGCCTTTCTAAAACTGTGCAAACTTCAGCAACACTATTAATCTCTGCTAGCTCAGACTCGCAAACACTCTGGATTAGCACTCTGTCACAGTGACAGATGAGCTGATAGCAAAGCAAGCCTGCACTGGTGGGTTGAGCACCCAAGTTCATCTGTTCTATTTGAAAACCTACTAAGAATCCAAGGCTTGCCAACAGTATTTTCCTTGAGGTTTCATCTCTTCATTGATTACGTATATTTTTATGAAATTCTTCTATATTTGTGAATGTTTTATTATTGCCTTTCCAAACCAAAGCAACTTGGCTGGATATAGAATTTTTGGTCTATACATGCAGAACACTACATGTCTCTGGTTTGTTAAAATTCTGGTCTCCTTTTTCAGTTTCTAAGTTTTGATTCTGTCAGGGCTGGCTTTGCTTAACTGTGCTAACAAAATTTCTGTGCAAGGCCATGAGACTGTGGTTCTTCTAATTACAGGCTGTTTACTAATAATAATTATGAGTGTAAAGTTGGAAGGAAGGCACTATTGATGAAAATGCAAAAGGAGACAAAATTATCAACCATAAAGCCATTTAGAAGCAACTGTTTCTAGACAATTAGGGACAGAAGGCATTTACAAAAATATCTGTCTTTTCTTGATGGGTATGAGAACTTGTAGGAAAATTTATAATAGCAATCTTTTTTTAGTTACTATGAATATATTTTATGTGTAATGAATCCATAACAAAGGAGTTTTTCAAAATATCTATCCCTCAGAGGTTACTCGTTTTATAGACTGTAATTGTCAACCTTCAGAAAATCTGGCTTGCTAAAAACTGGCTACCTTGCTTGGTAATAGGACAGTAATATTCAAATTACCAACTCAGACTTTTGAAGCACAAATTCTTGTGTGATCTCTCTGTTAGCCAAGAAAGCCCTAAACATTCACCCCTTTTCCCCTCTCAGCTTAAAGGTTAAAATCCAGCAATCTACGAGAGTAGTTAGTTACATTAAAACGATGTGGTGAAGGACGTCACCCTCTTCCTTCAAGTCCGAGGACTCTGCTACTGCCCCTGGCAATCTAAAGATGCTTCAGGGAAGCTTGTTTCTTTTTCTTTGCCTGGATGCTTGTGGCACTCTCTGACCCGAAGTTCAATAATTTAATAAGTTTTGGTATTTGTCACTATTACGGTTTCCCCCTGCTAAAGAGTGGTATTCTGGCTTTCTTCAGTTCAAGAAAACACACACACAAACTGTAGCTATCTATTTTGCCCATCTGGGGTTTTCTGATCCTTCCAATGGCAGACCAACCATGGCAACGCTGCCTCTCCGGTGTCGTTCTGAGTCATCACCTCTGTCACCTCATCATTTCTAACACTTATTGAGCACTTAAGAGGACATATGGGGCCAAGTCTGTTATGCAAATTATCCCATTTACTTCTCACAACCTTGCAAATATGATGGGTGTTATCATTTTCAGATGTGAAAATGTACTTTATTTTTTTATTTTTTTAAATCCTCATCCGAGGACACTTTTGTATTTATCTTCAGATAGAGTGGGAAGAAGGGAGGGAGGGAGAGAGAAACATTGATGTGAGAGGGACACATTGAGTGGCTGCCACCCACATGACCCCAACTGGGGCGGGGGACAAACTGCAACCGAGGTACATGCCCTTAGTGGGAACTGAACCAGGGACTCTCCGGTCCACAGGCCAATGCTCTAACCACTGAGCAAACCGGCCAGGGCTGTGAACATGTATTTTAAATCACATATTCTTTCCTCAGCTTTTTATGTGATTTTACTCAGGTTCGCCACGAGTTTCCATCATTTCCAGTGTCAGGTCTTCGCCTGCAGTTATAAGCTCACTTACAGTCTATGAGGTGGTTGTTTCTCTTCCTCTCTGTAGCTATCAGTTGTCTTTTCATTTTATTGTGGAGTCTTGTTTCACTAAGTCCATGTCCTATTATATTTGTTGAAAGCACAAAGCAGTATCAGTGTAAAAATTTCTTCTGTCTCTTGGAATAAGAATATTCTTAAATATTTACTTCATTTATATTTTACAACTTATAAATTTTTCTTTTTTTGACATAAAATTTTCTTTTAAAAATTTTTTTCCAGATTTATTCATTCTTTTTTTTATTAATCCTCACCTGAGGATATTTTTCCATTTATTGTCAGACAGAGTGGGAAGAAGGGGGAGAGAGAGAGAGAAAAACATCAATGTGAGAGACACACATTGACTGGTTGCCCCCAGCAGGACCCCGACCAGGGCCAGGGACGAATCACAACCAAGGTACATGCCCTTGACTGGAACTGAACCTGGGACTCATTGGTCCTAGGGACGACGCTCTAACCACTGAACCAAACCGGTCAGGGCTATTAATCCTTTTTTTTCACTTTCCACTTCTTTTTTTTAAATTTATTTTTGTTACAGATGTTTCTCCTTTTCCCCCCATTGACACCCTCCTCCCCATCCCCCCATCCCATCCCCAGCTTTGTTGTCCATGTCCATCGGTTATGCGTACATGCATATAAGTTCTGTGGTTTATTCCCTCCCTCCTGCCCCCCCTTCTGAGGATTGTCAGTCTGTACCCTACTTCTATGACTCTGGGTCTATTTTGTTCATCAGTTTGTTTAGTTCATTATATTCCAGAAATAAGTGAGATCATGTGATATTTATCTTTTTCTGCTTGGCTTGTTTTGCTTAGGATAATACTTTCCAGGTCCCTCCATGTCGTCTCAAAGGATAAGAGATCTTTCTTTCTTATAGCTGCATAGTACTCCACTGTGTATATGTACCACAGTTTTTATTTTTTATTTACTCATCTACTGATGGACACTTGGGCTGTTTCCAGATCTTAGCTATCGTAAATAGTGCTGCTATGAACATAAGGGTACATATATTCTTTCTGATTGGTGTTTCAGGCTTCTTAGGGTATATTCTTAGACATGGGTTCACTGGGTCAAATGGCAATTCAATTTCTAATTTTTTGAGGTAACATCATAGTGTTTTCCATATGGCTGCACCAGTCTGAATTCCCACCAGTAGTGTGCTAGGGTCCCCTTTTCTCCACATCCTCGCCAGCACTTGTTTGATGGTTTGTTGATGGCGGCCATTCTGACAGGTGTGAAGTGATACCTCATAGTCATTTTAATTTGCATCTCTGTGATGATTAGTGACATTGAGCATTTCTTCATATGTCTCTTAGCCGTTTGTCCTGTTTTGGAGAGGTGTCTATTTAGGTCCTCTGCCCATTTTGTAATTGGGTTCTTTGTCTTCCTTTAGTTGAGTTGTGTGAGTACTCTATACATTTGGAAATTAACCCCTTATCTGAAGTATTGTTGGCAATTATGGTCTCCTATATGGTGTGTTCCCTTTCCATTTGGATGCTTGTTTCTTTTGCTGTACAGAGCTTTTTAGTTTGATGTAGTCCCATGTGTTCACTTTTTCCTTTGTTTCTCTTGCCTTAGGTGATGTATCAGTGAAAATTCTGCCGCGTATAATGTCTGAAATTTTGTTGCCTGGATTTTCTTCTAGGATTTTTATGGAATCACTAGTCACATTTAAGTATTTTATCCATTTTGAGTTTATTCTTGTGTATGGTGTAAGTTGGTGGTCTAGCTTCATTTTTTTGCATGTAGCTGTCCAATTTTCCCAACACCATTTATTGAAGAGGCTGTCTTGACTCCACTGTATGTTCTTGCCACCTTTGTCAAATATTAATTGAGCATATTGTCTTGGGTCAATTTCTGGGTTCTCTGTTCTGTCCCATTAATCTATGTGCCTGTTCTTATGCCAGTACCAGGCTGTTTTGATTACAGTAACTTTGTAGTATAACCTGATGTCTGGTGATGTGATCCCTCCTACTTTGTTCTTCTTTTTCAAGATTGCTCTGGCTATTTGAAGCTTTTTTTGGTTCCATATATACTTTTGGAGTATTTGTTCTAGTTCTGTGAAGTATATTATTTGTATTTTGATGGGGATTGCATTGAATCTATATATACTTTTGGGTAGTATGGACATTTTAATGATGTTAATTCTTCCAATCCATGAACAAGGTATATGCTTCCACTTTTTTATATCTTCCTCTATTTCTTTTTTCAATGGCCTGTAGTTTTCTGTGAAGAGATCCTTTACTTCTTTGGTTAAGTTGATTCCTAGGTATCTTAATTATTTTTGACGTGATGGTAAATGGGATTTTTTTTTTAGTTTCTCCTTCTGTGAGTTCATTGTTGGTGTATAAGAATGCTGTCAATTTCTTGATGTTAATTTTGTATCCTGCTACTTTGCCAAATTCATTTATTAAGTCTAGTACATTTTTGATGGAGTCTATTCATTCTTAAAATGTAGGCAATTTTATCAGAGTTTTCTTAATGTTTAAAAATATATGGTTATTTCTCTCTCACTGCTCTCCAGATACTCTGCAGTGAGAGAGAAGTGACCCCTTACCTATAAGGGAAAAACCATTTCTCATTAGACACCTTAAGACGCAAGAAGTGGCACATTTCTCAAATGCTAGAAAAGACCTGTCAACTCACAATCCAGCGGAATGTGTCCCCAGCAGACTTACCTTCAAAGAATGTTCTCTAAGCAAAGTAGATGATAAAGGAAGGAGTTTTGGAACATCAGGGAGGAAGAAGAAAACACAGGAAGCAAAATATACTGGTGAACACAACAGACTTTCCTTTTCCTCTTGGGTTTTCTATGTTATATTTGATTGCTGATGCAAAAATTATAAAATTGTGTGATGTGGTTCTAAATAAATACACAGGAAATATATAACACAATTCTATTACAAAGAAGGGAGGAGAGAGGAGCAATGAGATATAAGTAAGAAAGGTAAGATTTCTGCACTCACTCAAGATGATAAAATAATGACCCCAGTAGACTGGGATTTTATATATATATATTCTATCATAGTACCTACAACAACCATTATGAAAGCTATGTAAAAAACACACTAAAAAACATTATAACTAACTTAGAGTGGAATTTAAAAATAAGGCCCTGGCCAGTTTGGCTCAGCGGTTAGAGCGTCGGCCTGCGGTTCAGAGAGACCCGGGTTCGGTTCCCGCTAAGGGCACGTGCTTCGGTTGCAGTTTGTCCCCGGCCCTGGTTGGTCGTGCGGGTGGCAGCCACTCGATGTGTCCCTTCACGTCGATGTTTCTCTCTCTCTCTCCCTTCCTCTCTCTCCCTCCCACTCTATCTGTACAAAAAATGGAAAAATGTCCTCGGGTGAGGATAAAAAAAACAAACAAACAAACAAAAAAAAATAAGTTTAGCCTGGCTGGTGTGGCTCAGTGGTTGAGCATTGACCCATGCACCAAGAGGTTACTGGCTTGATTCCCAGTCAGGGCACATGCCCAGGTTGTGGGCCCGATCCCCAGTGGGGGGCATGCAGGAGGCGGCCAGTTGATGTTCTCTCTTACAATGTTTCTATCTCTTTCTCCCTCTCCCTTCCTCTCGCTCTAAAAATCAATAAAGAAAAAAAAAAAGTTTAAACTTGGTAACCCACAGGAAGGCAGGAAAAAGAAAACAGAAAAAAAAAGCCTGAACAGTAATGCATACATTAGAAAAAGGGGGAAATTTCAAATCACTAATCTCAGGTTCTACCTCAAGAACTAGAAACAGGAGCAAAATAAACCCAAATCAAATAGATAAAATAAAAAGAATAAGAACAATAGCAGAAATCAGTGACATTGAAAACAGCAAAATAAGGAATATCAATTAAAATATCTATAAATTTGACAAACCTCTTATAAGAGTGACAAAGACAAAAAGACACGAGAGTAAAATCATAACCAATCTTACCAATGTATATAGAAACAGAAATCTTAAATAAAACATTATAAAGTATTATATAAGCTCTATGTACTTTTATTTATACACACATGGTTTGAATGTGTATACACACACACACACACACACACACAGAAAGCTGTGTTTGCACACAGATTTAACATGAAAAGCCTAGTCATACATTAATCAATTAAAATAAAAAACAAATCATCTCAATAGGTGTAAAACATTTTTGATACAATTCATATTCCTTTTTCAACTTAAAAATAAATTCAGCAAACTAAAATAAATGGATACTCTGAACCCTAAACTTAATCTTTAGAAAAAGATCTCACAAATCATAATATTATATCTAATAGTGAAATGAATCATTCCCTTTAAATCAGAACAAGACAAGGATGTCCATTATTTAAAAAATAAAAAAAGAAGAAAATAAAAAAACCCAAAATGGTTATATAGATTCTTCTTGACTTTTCATGTTTATACTTGGACACCTTCTGATTAGTTCCACAGGCACTTGAGATAAAGGATTCGTCACTTAAGACATGTATTCTCTGTACCATCAGCAGTTCCTTGGAAGGAGTCTGAGGTGGGAGGGTGGTGGAGCTGGATGGAGTATCCTTTAGCTCAGCCTGGGAGCTTTCTCCTTGAATTTGCTAAGACTACTGCGTCTGGGGCTGATTCAGCCAGCTAGGAATGCTGGAATTCAGATTTCAGATAATTTTCCCCAATGCAGGGTCAATCAGCCACTTTGGCAAGAAATGAGATTAGCACGATCCTCTTTGGTTCATGGTCCTTTGGTTTTGTGCGTCAGTCAGGTTTCTACTGACTACCTATTCATCTCCAGTCTATAGCTTGCCTTTAGACCTCATCTCTTTCTTGTAAGAACATTGTCAGAAGGGTGAAAAGAAGGTATGGTAGGTGATGTCACAGTTCGATGACTTCTGCTTCAATCCTGCTGCCTCAGCTGAGGTGGAGAAAAAAGGCTCCAAAGGATTGTTCCTAGTCCCCTCATGACTTTAGGCTGGGTCCTAATAGCACATGGATTTTACATAGTGGGCTCTTCAGAATCTCTTCCAGCTGCAACACTGCCTCATGTCCCAGGACTGCAGAGCTTAGGGCTGCTCCAAATTGTGTCACATCAGCTGACACTCTTTGAAGTTTATACAAAACCAGAGCCTTAGCATCAGTGTAGATGATCCTGTTTTTATGCTTTTGCTCACTTCCTGTGTGTTTTGCCTACCATCTGTTTAAAGAAGGAATGAACTGGAGAACTTATTGAAAAATAAGAAAAATCCTTTTAAGTATCAGCTTTATAGGAGAAATTTCTTTGAAAAAATTAATCATTTCTGCCTCCTAACATCTTAAGCTCTGACAAATTCACACATTTGAGCACCTAGCATATGCAAGACACCAGAATACAAAAGTTTTAAAAACTCATTTTCTGTCCTGAATGATACTACAGTTAGCTGGGGGAGGCAGAGAAGTACACCAGTGATCACAAACGAGAAGCTCTTCAACTTAAAAACTTTCAAGTTAGGAAATCTGTTATTGGCCAACACAAAAACTCATCAAACTCTGGCCATCAGTAACAGTATTACTTTGGATGCAGCAGCACAGGACACACACACAGCCTTTTGGAAGCCAGCATGGTGGCCGCAGAAGGTGCTAAGGGAACACAGAGGAGAAACATCTCAATCTGGCAAGGTCTTACCGGGCAACCAGAAAGTTCTGAAGTCATGCAAGTGTTAAGAACAACTCACAACAAAAAGGCAGGACTAAGGATTTTCTTGAAGACCTAAATGAAGAGTGACGGATCGCATAAGAGAGAGGACATGCTTGGAGATGCTAAATCTATTTCATTAGCTCTTCTGTTCTTTCAGATGCCACTCAACATCCACTAACCACTAAAAAAAACAATTGATAAAAAATCCGAGCCAGAAAGTAGGTGACACAAGGAGATCAGCTCTTTAGAGAAACACGATTCCAAACCTGATCTGAGGTTCCGCTGGCTCCGACTAGGTTGGTGGCAGGTGGACCTGTGGGATCCACAGTGACCTGAATACTCTCTAGAAAACCACAGGTGAAAAATCACTCAACATCCTTCTCATCTTGGAGCCTTAATAAAGCAGACTCGAGGGTACTGCTGGTAGCTGACTGTGCTATTAACAAATAAAACCTTTCTCGGGATATGACAGTTTGTTGTAACAGTGGTAGGTGAGTCACGTACCTGTATTTTGACCACATTATCTTCTTGATCATACAAAAATGATTTCCTAGCTTCATACTCTTTCCTAATGAAGGGTCCTGAGGTTGTGGAATCAAAGCGAAGAAGCACATCTTCAGAAGCAGACCATATCTTCTCACGAATGTAACCTGCTGTGACTTCCTCAACAATGTCCTGGCAAGAGACATTTCTTATGGTTACACTTCACACATCAGATGAAAGAAGCACATAGAATAGCTTCTGGAAATTTTATGTTTCAGAAAATGATACGGATAGCTCTTTCTGGCTTGGTTTACAAACAGATTTGACCAGAGCTGAGGAATGAACTGTCTTAGCTTCTTTCTAGAGACATGATTTTGGAATCCTCTAAACATTGTGTTGAGTTGGTATGAGAACGAGGCCGAATGATCGTAGGATTTGGAGGCGGAGGCGGAGACGTGCGGACGATGCTGGCCCTAGCCAGGTGTGAGGCCTGAGCTCCAGAGTACAAGAGGGACCATGATGCTTACAGTAACATGTACCATCTCCTCTCTCCCTCGGTCTGCCAAGAAGACTGCAATGCCTGTGAGGCCCTCAGGCTTCTCTGCTGCCTTTCTTTCCCAGGATAATGAAGGCAGACCCCTGCAGTGACCCGAGGGAATCTCAAATTTGGGGGAAAAGAAAAGACTGGGGGCAGAAGGAAAAGGAGTGGGGGAGGAAAGACAAACCCTATCACGGGCAGATAGGGAAAACCTAGATGAATGGGAAAAAAGAAAGGAGAGAACTGTGAGAAGTCTTAATGTGGATTGTGACTGGCGGTACTTTTATGTTCTTTGAGAGATGCAAGCAAAGACTGAACTCACTTCTATGGCCAATGCCTCTCATTCAGTGTGACTGAAATCAATGGGTGGTTAATTAAAAAAAAAATTAAAAGCGAAATCATATGAAAGCTGCATAAATACCTTTAAGAGATGACATATGTACATTTACTGAATAAAACTGGTAATTTTAGATTGTTTAGAAGAAATACAGCTTATAGCGTAGGCCCTCTCCTTTTCAGTAACCCTAACAGACTGATGCTCCGTTTCCCATGTGTAGTTTGGGGCTCTGGATTATAGCCCTTCGATTCTATTTCTTCACGGTTTGAAACATCTTCTCAATGATAGCATATGGTTTTTAAAATATTGCCCACAATTACATTTTCCTCCCAACAAAGTAGCACTCGTACCTCGTTGCCATTTTCCTGTAAATTGTGGGAATTCTGGACATCTGAAC